>NW_022589790.1:2008362-2105377 GCF_004348235.1 Phoca vitulina
AAGAAGAAGAAGAAGAAGAAGAAGAAGAAGAAGAAGAAGAAGAAGAAAGTAGGAATGGAAAAATGAAGGGGGGAAATTGGAGGGGGAGATCAACCATGAGAGACTATGGACTCTGAGAAACAAATTGAGGGTTCTAGAGGGGAGGGGGGTGGTGGAGGGATGGGTTAGCCTCGTGATGGGTATTAAAGACGGCACATATTGAATGGAACACTGGGTGTATATGCAAACAATGAATCATGGAACACTACATCAAAAACTAATGATGTAATGTGTGGTGATTAACATAACATAATAAAATAAAATTTAAAAAAAAGAAAGATTTATACTTTTTTAAAAAGGTTTTATTTATTTATTTGACAGAGAGAGAGAGAGAGAGAGAGACAACGAGAGAGGGAACAGAAGCAGGGGGAGTGGAAGCAGGAGAAGCAGGCTCCCCAAGGAGTAGTGAGCCCAATGTGGGGCTTGATCCCAGGACCCAGGAATCATGACCTGGGCCAAAGGCAGATGCTTAACAACTGAGCCATGCAGGCGCCCCTATGTGTTATAAGATTTAAAAGATACATGCATTAAACAATAATTACAAACCTATGTTAATTGGTATACAATGTAGAAAGATGTTTATTTTTTAAATTTAATTTAATTTTATTATGTTATGTTAGTCACCATAGAATACATCATTAGTTTTTGATGTAGTGATCCACGATTCATTGTTTTCATATAACACCCAGTGCTCCATGCAGTACATGCCCTCCTTCATACCAATTACCAGGCTAATCCATCCTCTCACCCCCTCCCCCCTAAAACCCTTAGTTTGTTTCTCGGTGTCCATAGTCTCTCATGGTTCATATCCCCCTCCGATTTAACCCCCTTTATTTTTCCTTTCCTTCTCCTAATGTCCTCCATGCTATTCCTTATGTTCCACAAATAAGTGAAACCATACGATAATTGACTTTCTCTACTTGACTTCTTTCACTTAGGGTAATCTCCTCCAGTCCCATCCCTGTTTATGTAAAAGTTGGGTATTCATCCTTTCTGATGGCTGAGTAATATCCCATTGTATATATGGACCACATCTTCTTTATCTATTCATCTGTTGAAGGGCAACTCAGCTCTTTCCACAGTTCAGCTATTGCAGACATTGTTGCTAAGAACACTGGGGTGTATATGGCCCTTCTTTTCACTACATCTGTGTCTTTGGGGTAAATACCCAGTAGTGCAATTGCTGAGTCATAGGGTAGCTCTATTTTTAATTTTTTGAGGCACCTCCACACTCTTTTCCAAATTGGCTGTACCAACTTGCATTCCCACCAATAAGAGGGTTCCACTTTCTCTACAACCACTCCTACATTTGTTGTTTCCTGGCTTGTCAATTTTTGCCATTCTATCTGGTGTAAGGTGATATCTCAATGTGGTTTTTATTAGAATTTCCCTGATGGCTAATGATGATGAACATTTTTTCATGTGTCTGTTAGCCATTTGTATGTCTTCTTTGGAGAAGTGTCTGTTCATGTCTTCTGCCCACTTTTTGACTTGATTCTTTGTTTTTTGGGTGTTGAGTTTGAGAAGTTCTTTATAGATCTTGGATGCCAGCCCTTTATCTGTAGTGTCATTTGCAAATATCTTCTCCTATTCTGTGGGTTGACTCTTTGTTTTGTTGACTGTTTCTTTTGCTTTGCAGAAGTTTTTATCTTGATGAAGTCCCAAAAGTTCATTTTTGCTTTTGTTTCTCTCCCTTTGGAGATGTATCTTGAAAGAAGTTGCTGTGGCCGATGTCAAAGAGGTTACTGCCTATGTTCTCCTCTAGGATTTTGATGGATTCTTGTCTCACATTGAGGTCTTTCATCCACTTTGAGTTTATCTTTGTGAATGGTGTTAGAGAATGGTCGAGTTTCATTCT
Organism: Phoca vitulina; assembly: GCF_004348235.1. Taxonomy (NCBI): domain Eukaryota; kingdom Metazoa; phylum Chordata; class Mammalia; order Carnivora; family Phocidae; genus Phoca; species Phoca vitulina. The sequence continues at coordinate 2,010,260 of NW_022589790.1, forward strand.
TCTGCATGTGGCTGTCCAATTTTCCCAGCATCATTTATTGAAGAGACTGTCTTTTTTCCATTGCATGTTTTTTACTATTACATGCCAGGGTGTTGGCCTGTTTTCCTTGATCTTGGGAGGGGTCCTCTCTGCCTCTAGGACATGAATGTTTGTTTCATTCCCCAGATTAAGGAAGTTTTCAGCTACAATTTGCTCAAATACATCTTCTAGTCCTCTCTCTCTCCACTCCCTCCGGGATTCCAATTATTCTGACATTGGAACGCTTCATGGTGTCACTTATTTCTCTGATTCTATTTTCATGGATTCTGAGTTGTTTTTCCCTGGTCTCCTCTTTTCCCTTTTGATCTATTATATTGTCTTCCACGTCACTTATTCATTCTTCTGCCTCATTACCCTAGCTGTTAGATTATCTAGATTGGATTGGATCTCACTGATAGCATTTTTAAGTTCTGCCAGTTCCGCCTTCATTTCTGCCCTTAAAGACTCTATGTTGCCATTAATTGATTTCTGCATTCTAGCTATTGTCTTCACAATTGCTAGCCTGAATTCCATCTCCGACATCTTGGTTATATCTGCATCCATTTGTAAATCTGCAGCATAAGTCATAATCTCTGAGTCTTTTCTATTTTGGGGGTTCCTCCTTCTAGTCATTCTGTTGATCAGTGTTTGAGGGAATGTACAGAGTCCAAATTATTGACCAGAACCCAAGCAAGATGCACCTGTTTTCTTCGGACCTTAAGGTTGCTGGCCTCTTGTTTTCCCAGCCTGTCTTCTGGGGGAGGGGCCTGCCGCGCTGTTACTCAGGCAACCCTGTTTGGGCAGAGTTGCCCTGCCCCCCTGTGGTGGGGGATGGACTCAGTGGGAACCAGTGTTTGGGGACTTTTGTTCTCTGCTGTCTTTCCCTGGTGACTTTCCGCGTCTCTTCCAAGAGTCAGAGCAGAAGAGACTATTTCCAACCCTCTGCCTCAGAGCAGAGAGATCGCACTCTGTTCTTCAGTGAGCTCTCCAGGCCACACTGTCTCCGTTTCTGTCTGTGCTGCTATAAACTACAGCGGCCTGGGTTGTGCGCCCCTCCGCAGCGCTCCCAGTCCTGCCTCCAGGTCGGGGCGTGTCTCTGCCCTTTGTGCTTCTAAAACCACCAGCACCTCCTAGTCTGCATGCGTGACCCCGCCGCTCTGGGTTTCTGCCCCAGGGGTTGCCCTAAAGTCCTTTCCCCACCGCTAGGGGTCTGCGAGTCTGTGCCCAGTTCCCAGTGCACAAAGCTGTCACTCACCAGCGGTGTAGGATCCCCACGGACAGGCTCCCTTCCGCTGCCGTTTATCCTCCAATATCTGCCCCCAGAATCAGGGCTCCCCACTTCGTACCTCAAAACCAACCACCTGCAATATTATGTTTGTAGAGATCCAGATCTTCTTACATCTCAGGCTGGTTTCGTGGGTGCTCAGAGTGGTCTGGTAGATATCCAGCTCAATTCCGGGGACCAATTGAAATAGGGTCCCTTACTCCTCCACCATCTTTCCTTCTCCTCTGGATGGCATAGACATTTTAACAACATTTATTCTTCTAACCCATGAGCATGGACTGTCTTTCCATCTCTTTGTGTCTTCCTCAATTTCTTTCATTAAGTGTTCTGTAGTTTCTAGAGTACAGATCCTTTACCTCTTTGGTTAGGTTTATTCCTAGGTATCTTGTGGTTTTTTTGGTGCAATTATAAATGGGATCGATTCCTTAATTTCTCTTTCTTCAGTCACATTGTTAGTGTATAGAAATGCAACTGATTTCTGTGCATTGACTTTGTATCCTGCCACTTTGGTGAATTGCTGTATGAGTTCTGGTAATTTTGGGGTGGAATCTTTTGGGTTTTCCATGTAAAGTATCCATGTCATCTGCGAAGAGTGAGAGTTGGACTTCTTCTTTGCCAATTTAAATGTCTTTTATTTCTTTTTGTTGACTGATTGCTGAGGCTAGGACTTCTACTGTTACGTTGAACAATAATGGCAAGAGTGGGCATCCCTGTCATGTCCTGACCTTATGGGAAAAGCTCTCAGTTTTTCCACATTGACAGTGACATTCACTGTCCACACGCTGATTGGAGCCCAATCTTATGACCCTGAGATCATGACCTGAGCGAAAATCAAGAATTGGACATTTAACCAACTGAGTCACCAAGGTGCCTCAATAGACTTTTTTAGAGAAGATTTAGGTTTACAGAAAATTGAGCAGAAAGTATAGAGTGCTCCTATATACCACTTCTCTCAAACCCTCCTGCCACCCATCACAGTTTCCCATATGATTAGCATCTTGTATTTGTGTGGTACATCTGTTACAACTGACAAACACATATTGATACTATGTTATTAACCAAAGTCCATAGTTTACATTGAGGTTCATCCTTGGTGGTGCATATTCTATGTGTTTTGCCAAATGAATAATATGTATCCATCATCACCTTATTGTACAGAATAGTATCACTGTCATAAAAATCTCCCTGTTCCAGCTACTCTTCCCTCCCTATCTCCCTCCAGAACCCTTTCACTAATGATCTTTTTACTGAGTTGTTATGTTTCTTCCAGGATGTCATATAGTTGGAATCATACAGCCTTTTAGACTGGCTTCTTTCACTTAGTAATATGCATCTAAGGTGTTTTCATCTTTTTATGGCTTAATAGATCATTTCTTTTACTGCTGTAAATAAGTTTACATTTTATAAATGTACCACAGTCTGTTTATGTGCTAACCTTTGGAAGGACATCTTGTTGCTTCCAGTTTTTGGTAATCATGAATAAAGCTGCTATAAATATCCATATTCAGGTTTTAATGTGGATGTAAGTTTTCAAATCATTTAGGTAAATGCCTAGAAGTGTGATTTCCTGATCGTATGTTAAGACCGGATCATATATGACTGTTCCATGGTCATAGGATTGTTTGGCTGTGTAAGAAATTGCCAAACCGTCTTTCAAGATGACTATATCATTTTGCATTTCCAACCAGCAATGAATGAAAGGTCCTGTTGTCCCATATCCTTGTTAATCTTTGTGTTCATCAGTGTTTTGGATTTTAGCCATTCTAATAAGTGTGTAGTGATATTGCACTGTTTCAATTTGCAGTTCTCAAATGGAATATGATGTTTAGCATATTTTTTTCTTTTTAAAAATATTTTATTTTTTTATCTTGACAATTCTCTTTTTTATTATTATGTTCAATTAACCAACATATAGTACATCATTACTTTTTGATGTGTTCAATGATTCATTAGTTGTGTATAACACCCAGTTCTCATCACATCATGTGCCCTCCTTAATGCTCATCACCTAGTTACCCCAACCCTCCACCCACCTCCCCCTCCACAACCCTCAGTTTATTTCCCAGAGTCAAGAGTCTCTAAAGGTTTGTCTCCCTTTCTGATTTCTTCCCATTTAGTTTTCCCTCCTTTCCCCTATGATTCTCTGTGCTATTTCTTATATTCCACATATAAGTGAAACCATATGATAATTGTCTTTCTCTGATTGACTTATTTCACTTAGCATAATACCCTCCAGTTCCATCCACATCGATGTAAATGATAGGTATTCATTCTTTCTGATGGCTGAGTAATATTCCTTTATGTATATGAACCACATCTTCTTTATATGCTTATTTCCCATCTGTACATCTTTGGTGAGGTGCCTGTCCAGATCTTTGCCCATTTTATTTTGGATTTTTTTTAATTGTCAAGTCTTAAGAGTTCTTTGTATACTTTGGATATAAGTCCTTATCATGTATATATTCTTTTTTTTTTTATTCAAGTGCAATTAACATACAGTGTTATATTAGTTTCAAGTGTACAATATAGTGATTCAACAATTCTATACATTACTCAGTACTCATCATAGTAAGTATACTCTTAATGCCTTTCACCTATCTCACCCCCCCACCCCACCACACACACACCTTCTTTCTGGCAACCAATGGTTTATTCTCTATATTTAAGAGTCTGTTTTTCAATTTTTTTATTTAAATTCAGTTTAATTAACATACTGTATTATTAGTTTCAGAGGTAGAATTCAGTGACCCATCAGTTGTATATAACACCCAGTGCTCATTACTTCAAGTGCCCTCCTTATTGCCCATCACCCAAATACCCCACCCCACCCCCACTTTCCCTCCAGCAACCCTCATTTTGCTTCCTATAGTTAAGAGTTAAGAGTCTGGTTTTTTGTTTGTCTCTTATTTTGTTTGTTTTGTTTTGTTTCTTAAATTCCACATATGAGTGAAATCATATGGTATTTCTTTCTCTAACTTACTTTGCTTCGCATTATATCCTCTAGATCTATCCATGATGTTGCAAATGGCAAGATTTAATTTTTTTTATGACTAATATTTTATATAAATAGCTTCCATTTATATTTTATATAAATAAATATATATAGCTTCCATATCTTGGCTACTGTAAATAATGCTGCAATAAACATAGGGGTGCAAATATCTTAATTTACTAGTGTTTTTTGTTTTCTTTGGGATAATATCAAATAGTGGAATTATTGGATCATATGGTAATTTTGATTTGTTTATCACAGTGGCTACATGAGCTTACAATCCCACCAACAGTGCACAAGGTTTTCTTTTTCTTCACATCCTCACCAACTCTTGTTATTTCTTGTCTTTTTCATTCTGGCCATTCTGACAGGTGTAAGTTGATACCTGATTGTGGTTTTAATTTGCATTTCCCTAATGATTAGTGATATTGAGCATGTTTTCATGTGTCTTGGCCATCCTGTATGTCTTCTTTTGAAAAATGTTTATTCAGGTCCCCTGCCATTTTTTTCAAGTTTTTATTTAAATTCCAGTTAGTTAACATACAGTGTAACATTAGTTTCAGGTGTAAAATCCAGTGATTCATCAGTTACATACATCACCCAGTGTGCATCACAAGTGCCCTCCTTAATGCCCATCACCCAATTACCCCATCCCTCCACCCACCTCCTCTCTAGCAACCCTCAGTTTGTTCCCTATAGTTAAGAGTCTCTTACAGTGGGGCACCTGGGTGGCATAGTCATTTAGGCATCTAATTCTTGGTTTTGGCTCAGGTTGTGATCTCAGGGTCCTGAAATCGAGCCCCGTGTAAGGCTCCATGCTCAGCATGGAGTCTGCTTGGGTTCTCTCTCTCCCTCTCCCTCTGCTCCTCCACGCCCCCCCTCCCCACAGGTGCTCTCTCTCTAAAAAAAAAAAAAGAGTCTCTATGGTTTGCCTCTCTTTCTGTTTTTATCTTATTTTTCTTTCCATTCCCCTACGTTCATCTGTTTTTCTTAAATTCCACATATAAGTGAAATCATATGGTATTTGTCTTTCTCTGACTGACTTATTTCATTTAGCATAATACACTCTAGTTCCAGCTATGTCATTGCAAATGGCAAGACTTCATTCTTTTTGATGGCTGAGTAATATTCCATTGTACATCTGAGTAATATTCCATACCACATCTTCTTTATCCATTCATCTATTGATGGACATCTGGGCTCTTTCCATAGTTTAGCAATTGTGGACATTGCTGCTATAAACATTGGGGTGCATGTGTGTATGGAATTTTTTTTAATCCCTTCATTGATCCTATGTGTTTTGATTGGAGAATTTAGTTCATTTTCATTCAAAGTAATAATTTATACATATGTACTTATTGCCATTTTGTTAATTGTTTTCTGGTTGTTTTGTGATTCTTTTCTGTTCCTTTCTTCTTACTCTCTTCCTTTGTGGTTTGGTGATTTTCTTTAGTGTCATGCTTAAATTCCTTTATTATCTTTTGTGTACTATTACAGGTTTTTGCTTTATGGATACCATGAGGCTAACATATACTAGAGTGTGTGTGTAGGTACACAGTCTCTTTTAAGTTGCTAGCAACTAAATTTGAATGCATTCTAAAACTATATTTTTACTCCCCATTTTTATGTTTTTGATATCACTTGTACATCTTTTTTTGTATCATTTAACTGATGATTAATGTAGTTGTAGCTATTTTTACTACTTTTGTTTTTTAACCTCTACACTAACTTTGTGATTAATCCACTACCTTTACTATATATTTACCTCTACCGATGAGATTTACATTTTCATGTTTTCTTTTTTTTAATTTTATTTTTTTATTTTTAAAGATTTTATTTATTTGACAGAGAGAGATTTTAGCCATTCTAATAGGTGTGTAGTGATATTGCACTGTTTCAATTTGTAGTTAAACTATTTTTGAAAAAACTTTTTTTAACCTCTAAGAGTCAGATGATTATATTTGGAATACTTTTCGTATCAGTCAGTTTTTAGATGTTAGAAACTAGCCTGAGAGGAGGCTTAATTCTGGAAAATGTATCTTTTACAATAGTTTTGATGTAAAAAGCATTTTTAAAAACAAATTTTGGCTCATGTGTGAACACATACTGATAAGCTGAGGTTTTCTACTTCTGATGTGGCTGCAGTCTTTAAGAGGAAAGGCAAGCATTGTTGTCCTTTGAAACAACATCTCCTGGATCTCATGTTGCTGTGTGTGCATGAATGAGTCTGCTTTTATGCTTGTATTCTTTTGTGTTGAATATCTATTTTGAATTTGCATAATTATGCTTTGATTCCTCATAATTTCTTATTGTATAGAATTGATTTGCATTGAGCATAAACCGTAAACTAAAAAGTGTGAAATATTTCACTTAGCATAATCTCCTCCAGTCCCATCCATGTTGATGTGAAAGTTGGTTATTCATCCTTTCTGACGGCTGAGTAATATTCCATTGTATATATGAACCACATCTTTATCCATTCATCTGCTGAAGGGTGTAAGTCAAGCAGAGAAAGTCAATTATCATATCGTTTCACTAATTTGTGGAACATAAGGAATAGCATGGAGGACATTAGGAGAAAGAAGGGAAAAATGAAGCGGGGGGGGGGGAACGAGGGGGGGGGCAAAACCAAGAGAGACTATGGACTCTGAGAAACAGAGGGTTTTAGAGGGGAGGGGGGTGGGGGGATGGGTTAGCCCAGAGATGGGTATTAAGGAGGGCATGTATTGCATGGAGCACTGGGTGTTATACACAAACAATGAATCATGGATCACTACATCAAAAACTAAAGATGTACTGTATGGTGACTAACATAACATAATAAAATAAATTTAAAAAATAAAAGTGTGAAATAAGTATGTGGCTAAAAGAGGAGCTCATTTGTTTTGGGGGGCAGAGGATGGGAAAGACACTGGGTGAGGTGAGGGGGTCACCAAGGCCTTGGGAGTGGAATGGTGAGAGGCAATTCCCTGTCCTCCATTGACAGGAGGGTGGGGGTATTTGCCACTCCCCTAAGCCAACCCTAAAAGAATTATATATAATTTGGGGGGATGCCACCCAAAATCTTATTTGATATGATTGTTGGCATCTTGTTTGATATGATTGTTGATCTGCCCAGAGAAAGAGAAACTAAAGGGTGTGGTCCTTGGAGATAGCCTGCCTAACTCCCATTTAACACAGCACACACACACAAGGTTTGAGTTTCCTCTGTCAAAAGAGTATCTGGAAAGCTATCTAAATTGAACTATTTTGCTGCACCATCCTTCCCAAGCATGTAGTCTGACAAGTGAGGGGACCCAACATCACAGGAGCATTGGAGTGTTCTTGCATGAACAAATAAAGCAGAGGTTACGGGTTCAGCTAAAGCTGGGGGAACTGAGGAATGCGGAGGACCCAGGGGAGGTTGTGGCTGCACTGTTTCCTTCATCTCTCCTTGCCTCAGCATTGAGAGAACAGCAAAAGTCTGTCAGAGACAGGAAGTGGAGGTCTCTAGGGGCAGAACAGCCCCCTCCCTAGAGCAGGCACACAGCCTGCCAGATGCCAGAATTGGGTATGAGACCAGAGTTTGCAAACTGGACAGATCATTTAATAATTAAAGTTATACAAACACTTTGGACTGTATTATTGAAGAACAAGAAAGAAGGGCTCTATGGAGGCAATCAAAGGCAGGGATTTAAAAACTATGAAAGACATGAAAACATGTCATGTCACTACCTTGTAGTGTTAAGATTATTCAATCAGATGGTTTTGATCTTCAATTATATATTTTTAAAATATTTTCTTGTGATTGTTTCCCACTGGCATGAGGCAGAAGGAAAAAACAGTGGCTTACTTTTTTAATTACAAAAGCAATAACACACACTCCCTGGAAAAATTTATCATGCCACAGTACCCATAGTATAAATAGACTATATGTTATCTGTTCTCCTAATAGCAAGTAGGTGGTATTCCATCCCTGCTTTCAATGTTTGCAATGAATATCCTCATATTTTCAGGTGCTGGTGTGAATATTTCTGTAGATCAGATTCCTGTATTTGGAACTGTTGGGTCAGAGGATGCTCACATTTAGAAATTGGTAGAAATTAGCAAAATTGACCTCAAAATGTGCCAATTTATAATCCCACCAAAGATGTGTGGAAATGCTCAGTCTATGGGAATATTTGTCTCCCCCTGTAAGATTCCCATGGGGCCAATGATGACTCCTACCCACTGTTGAAGTTAAGGTCCTCTCTCAGCTCTTCCTGCCCCTGTGAATTAGCCAGACCTGGGCTGCTTCAAGCAAGGGCAGCCTCAGTTCACAGTTGTATTTTGTACACTGGATTGGGATCCACACACAAGTGCTGTGTTCACCATTTCCCAGGTTGAGGAATAGCTCCATGGAAAATGTAAACAGTGGGGAGAATTGAACATACCATGTCTTATTTTTTTAGAAATTTTCAAGAGAGTAATGGGGTTTGACCAGAAGGAGGCTTGGGTTTCTACTCTGAATATTCTGGCCTCTTGGGTGGCCTCCAGCTTAGCCTTTATGGTTCACAAAACATGTAGCTGACTGTCTAAGATCCCTGGGCTTCCCCATTATTTAAAATGCACCAGTAGAGCTATCAGTTATTTAAAAATAATTTAACTTGCATTTTGCATCAGCTATATGTTTGTTTTTCTTATTTAATGTATAAAAACAATCAAAAGAATAGATAATCACTGTATACAGTCAAGGAACATATTTTTAATGCTATCATATAACATTTGTGAGTAGGACCCCAAAATATTTGCACACTAATGCAAATGATTATAGAAAACCAACCCATTCTGAATATCATACATGGTATGTTAACAAGGCTATTATTTTTTAAAAAGTTTTTATTTTAATTCCAGTTGTTAATATAGTGTTATATTAGTTTCAAGTGTACAATATAGTGATTCAACAATTCATACATCACCAGGTACTCATCACAAGTGCCCTCCTTAATCCCCATAATCTATTTCACCCATCCCATCAACCCTCTCCCCTCTGGTAACCATCAATTTGTTCTCTGTAATTAAGGTCTCTCTCTTGGTTTGTCTCTCTTTATTCCCCCTTTGTTCATTTGTTTCTTAAATTCCATATATGAGTGAAATCATATGGTATTTGTCTTCTCTGACTTATTTCACTTAGCATTTTAAAAAGTTTTTATTTTACTATTTTTTAAAAGATTTTATTTGACAGAGAGAGACACAGTGAGAGAGGGAACACAAGCAGGGGGAGTGGGAGAAGGAGAAGCAGGCTTCCCACTGAGCAGGGAGCCTGATGCGGGGTTCGATCCCAGGACCCTGGGATCATGACCTGAGCCAAAGGCAGATGCTTAACGACTGAGCCACCTAGACACCCCTGTTTTTTTTTTATTTTTTCAAAGTTTTTATTTAAAGTCCAGTTAGTTAACATACAGGGTAATATTAGTTTCAGGTGTACAATAAGTGATTCAGTACTTCCATATGACAGCGGTGCCCATCACTGCAAGTGCCCTCCTTAATCCCCATCACATGTTTAACCCATTCCCCCTCTCCCACTCTGGTAACCACCAGTTTGTTCTCTATAATTAAGAGTGTTTCTTGGTTTGTCTTTTTTCCCTTTGCTCATTTGTTTTGTTTCTTAAATTACTCATATGAATGAAATCGTATGTTATCTGTCTTTCTCTGACTGACTTACTTCCCTTTGCTTTATACTCTCCAGCTCCATCCATGTCATTGCAAATGGCAAGATTTCATTTTTTATGGCCGAGTAATATTCCATTGCACATATATACCACCTCTTCTTTATCCATTCATCAACTGATGGACATTTGGATTGCTTCCATATCTTGGCTGTTGTAAATAACGTTGCAGTAAACATGGGGGTGCATGTGTCCCTTTGAATTAGTGTTCTTGTATCTTTGGGTAAATACCCAGTACTGCCATCGCTGGATCATAAGGTAGTTCTATTTTTAAGTTTTTGAGGAACCTCCATACTGTTCTCCAGAGTGGCTGCACCTGTTTGCATTTCCCCCAACAGTGTAAGAGGGTTCCCCTTTCTCCACATCTTCACCAACACCTGTTGTTTCCTGTTGTTCATTTTAGCCATTCTGACAGGTGTGAGGTGATAGCTCCCTGTAGTTTTGATTTGCATTTCCCTGATGCCGAGCGATGTTGAGCATTTTTTCATGTGTCTGTTGGCCATCTGTATGTCTCCTTCAGAAAAATGTCTCTTCATGTCTTCTGCCCATTTTTTAACTGGATTATTTGTTTTTTGGGGTGTTGAGTTTTATAAGTTCTTTCTAGATTTTGGATACTAACCCTTTATCAGATATGTCATTTGCAAATATCTTCTCCCATTCAGTAGATTGCCTTTTTAGTTTTGTTGATTATTTCCTTCACTGTGCAGAAGCTTCTTATCAGGATGAAGTCCCAATAGTTTATTTTTGCTTTTGTTTCCCTTGCCTCCAGAGACATGTCCAGTAAGAAGTTGCTGTGGCCAATGTCAAAGAAGTTACTGCCTGTGTTCTCCTGTAGGATTTTGATGGACTCCTGTCTCAAATTTAGGTCTTTCATCCATTTTGAGTTTATTTCTGTGTGTGGTTTAAGAAAATGGTCCAGTTTCATTTTTTCATGTTGTTGTCCAGGTTTCCCAATACAATGTTTTGAATAGACTGTCTTTTTTCTATCGGATATTCTTTCCTGCTTTGTGGAAGATTAATTGACCACATAGGTGTGGGTCCACAGCTGGTGACTGAACTTAATCTCCAGCCTCTCTTCACTCTCTGAGTTTAGGGGTGGATGGTGGGGGTGGGGCGGGGGGCTAAATTTCAACCTTTTAATCACATACTTGGTTCCCCTGAAAACCAGCTCCACCCTTAGGGGGCTTTCTAGAAGTCATTTCACTAACATAAATGAGGTGTGGTTGAAAGGGGCTTGTTATGAATATCAAAAGACACCCTGATAGCTCTTACCACTTAGGAAATTCTAAGGGTTTTAGTTCTGTGCCAGAATCTAGGTGGAAGACCATATACTTCTCATTAATCATAATATCACACCTATCTTGTATTTTCCCTGACTCAGCCTTGGAGTCCATCACTTCTCGAAGGAGCCTTGGTTCCTTTTAGCAGAAAATAGTACTAAAAACTAAGTTCTGGATGCTAGCTGCGCTCATTGGTACTGGAGTGTTATTGTTCCTGTCAAAACTGACAGAGCCAGGAACCATGCGTGTGCACACACAAATCTATCTGTCTCCCTACTTATCATGTGTGTGCATGTGCTCCATCTATCTGTACATTGTAAAAACTGTGAGTTCACAGAGCTACTCTTTCATTTTCTTCTTTCCTCTTTCTGTAGTTCTGTATTTCATCTCTGACTGAAAAACCTCTCAGCACACAGAGGGAATTTTCTTATTTGCCCAATCCCTTGTTAATCCATTCTTGTCATTATTCATCCTTGTCATGGTTCATTTTAAAGTTCAAACTGTCCCATAACTGGTCAGTGGAGCATCTTCACCCTGGTTCCTATGGCCCCATCAGTTTCTGAGCACATTTGAACACAAGATGTTCCAGATTCACCTGTACTTTCTCTGATCCAACCCTGGAATCAGCCATTTCTCCAAGTTCATTTCAGTGGGAAATGACATTTTAAAACTGGGATCTAAGCCCTAAGTGAACTCACTACTTTGAGGTATCATTGCTTCTAGACATTTTAGAGCTAGAATACATATATAGAAAGTATTTAAAAAATACAAGTTAACTGATACTTCTTATCCAATCCAGTAAGGTTTCCCACCATTGTTCCCCCATTCCAGTTTCTTTCTGGTCTCCCACAGTACACACTGTGGCTCCCAACAACATGAATTTATTGTTCCTCCTTTGCTTAGTCCTATCATACACACAAACAAGCTTTGGAATTCCCTCTTTTCATTAAAGAAAATCATATATGTATATATATATTCATGCATATATATGCATACATCTATAGGTAAAGGTTCCTCTTTTTGTTTGCTTCTGCTGTGCTGAGGCTTTAGCCTTTGCTGACATTTTGGTGATGTTTCCTCCACTCTAGAGGAAATGTGAGAGCAAATCCCAGCCAGGTGTCCAGGAAGCTGCCAAGGACCCAGGCAGGAAAGAGAATGCCTCACCACAGGCCCAGGGTGGGATCCGAGGGCTCATAGGGCTGTAACCAGGTATCAGTCTCATCTTCTTCAAGGAGGCATGTCCTTCTAACAGGCAATGGGCAGATGGTGAGGGGATCTGGGTGTTCACCACCGTCGTGAGCTCTGGGCCTGAAATACGCACAGAGCGTCCCTGAGAAGGTGTGGGTGAAGGTGAAGATGTGGGAGCCGTCTGATGCATTGAAGAAGGACAGTTTTCCTGCCTCCCAATCCAGGAAGATGCCCACACGCCGTGGCGGCACACGCAGGGTGAGCGCAACGCGGTGTGGGTCCAGGATGAAGTACTCACAGCGGTTCCACAGCCCCATCACCCAGTAGCCATTGGCTGGGCTTAGGTGCCCCGGCCCCATGCGAGGCACTGAGGCCAAACACACACCCAGGAACCAGCGGCTGCGCCTGCCCACGTGCACTTCCCAGTAGTGGCGGCCAGCAGAGAAGCGCTGACAGCTCAGCACACACGTCTGCTCAGAGAACCGCTGGGGGTCCTGCACCACAGGGCCAGGCACTGCTGTGCAGGAGGACACGCTCTTGCCATCCTCAGAGACTTCCAGGCTGTGGTGCGCCGAGGCCGGATCGAGGGTTACATCCACTGTGCGGAGGCACAGGGTTAGTGCCTGGAAGGGCGGTTCTGGGCCCTGCCTGTCCCCTTCCCCAACAGGTAAACTTCTAGTGCTCCTGGCGGTCACTCCCACCCCTGACACCACCCCTGTGTACTGAAGCAGCTTGCAAGGCACTCCTGAGCACTTGAAAGCCATTAGAAGAATCATTTCTTTCCTGAACTGGAAGTTTCCTAACTGCCATTCTAGGTGCTATGGAGAGCAGAGATAGAAAACAAGGCAGATTTGTGGGGATAGAGGGGGGCTCATTTCCCCCAATTCCCGGTCAAGGGGAAGGGGCTCCAGGCTGGTTCAATTCCTCACTGATGCCACCACCCTGTGTGACCTTGAGACCATCATGTGAGCTCTGAGCCTCAGTTTTATAGCAATGCTAGCATTTTAAAACTGAAAGGGACCTCTGAGATGATCCAGTCCCGTGCCCTGCACTCTAACACCCACCCCTCAAAGCACACCCATTTGATAGATGGGAACCCCAAGGATCTCTTCTGTCAAATGAGAGGTTCCTACAAACTGGCCCTAGCAGTCTTCCTGCTAGATGGAAACAAATCTAGTAAAACCCAGAAAGTAATGTGCTTTTAGGAGGAGGTGTGTGCACACAAAAAAGTGCATGTGTGAGTGTAATCAGATGTGTGCATGCAGGCGTATGTGTCATGTTGTGTATGTGCAAAATTAGGCTTATGTGCTTGTGTGTGTAGGCTCCATACTTGGATCCTGGACAGATCCTTCCTCCAATCTCAGATCTGTCTACATTCCTTCTGTTTAAGATCCAACCAACCCCAGTCACAAGTCACAATCCCTTGACTTCAGTTACCTGCATATTGTTGGGCTGCTCTCCACTCTGAAACCAAACAGAAAGGAAAAAGAGACCCAAAGATCTGAGTCAGTAACTCTGCAACCTTGAGGGAGGCTCAAAATGCAATGAGGGATGCTACAAACCCAATGATCCCATTCCCACCATGACAGCGAGTTGGGAGTCCAGACTGGTCTGGGTTCACAATGGCATTTCTCTGGGAATTTAGGATTAGGTTAAGTGGCTGGTGTCAGTGCTGGGTTTTATCAAATCTGCATGCAATCTAACCTTGTACTGAAAAAGGCAGGAGAACAAAGCATGTGGGCAAAGAGAACCAATACAGGTGGCCGGGATGCCCTGAAGACTGCACAATAAGTTTTTAAATCTCTGACCAGCAGGCTCAGTCTGAGAAAGCCTGGCTGAGCATGGCTCCTGTCCTAAAATGTCATTTAGATATCCTGTTTTGCCTCCTTTCTTAACATGAACTGTTCTGAGTGGATTTCTCTTTTATCTTAATCTGCTTTACAACAGAGAGATCAACAAGTCACAAAATAGCAAAAGTAATAGAAATTTTCAGAGCTCCATAAATTTATAGCAGGGCCTTTAAGTCCTGAGTTTACATCAGAATAACTAGTAGTTATTCTTGCATAGAATAACTCAATTCTATAAAGATGTTGATTCTTTCTAAATGTATCTATAAATTCAAAGCAATCCATGCAAAATTGCTTTTGGATTTTTTAAAGGAATTTTATAAATGTATCCTAAAATTTAAAATGGGCCTAAAAAGTCCATTCACTTCTAAAAGGAAGCAGAAATGGAGGAAAACTTGTACTTTTGGGTACTATAAAAGCCACAACAGTGAAAACAATGAAGTAATAGGTGGTCAACAGATAGATCCATCTACACATGAGAACCAGATATGAACTAAAGGCAATACCCACATCAATGGGGAAATCATGCACGGTGTAGTAGATGGCACTGGGAAAACTGACTCACTATATGAAGAAAAATAGCTGTATTCTCACCTAGCACCAAATACAATGGCAAATTTCAGATGGATTAAAGATATACATAGAACACATGTGAAGTGAATCGAAGAAAGTGGAAGAGAGTATCTTTACGACCTAAGTGTGAGGAAGGTTTTCTTCAACAAACCTTCAAAAACACATGCCATACGGTACAAATTTGATAAATATATATCTGCATAAGGATATTAATCCCTCACTGGTATTAAAGACTGTGAATTCCTTCTTCTAGTCTGCCACCTGCTATTAGCTATGTCCTTGGTTTCCCACTGAAAAGAAACCATTAATTTTGATAAAATCTAATTCATCAAATTTTTACCTAATGACTTGTGTTTTTAAAACTTTGTTGATGTATATATATGTGTATATATATGTCATATATGTAACAATATATTGTCATTATGTACATATATGTGTCATGTCCCCTTGAATCGATAAAAGAAAGATAGCAACCTCATACTAAAAACAGCCAAAAGGGGCACCTGAGTAGCTCAGTCGGTTAAGCTTCTGCTTTTGATCTCAGCTCAGATCTTGATCTCAGGGTCATGAGTTTGAGCCCCACATTGGGCTCCACACCTGGCATGGATTCTACTTAAAACAATGGCTAAAGGACATGAACTGGCAATATTCAAAAGAGGAAGCCCCAAAAGTCAACTAGCATATGAAGAGATGCCCAAACTTAGTATTCAGGGAGAACAGACTGAAAGAACAAGGAGCAATCACTCATCCCCATCGACTGGCTGACTCAGAAAGTGCCTTATGTGGGATGTGGGCTCCTGGGAGTCTCCACGCACTGCCAATGGCAGGATGATGACACTGCCTTCGGGGGATCCCTCTATCCCACTTAGTGACATATCCCCCACGGGCCAGCAATTCCCTTTGTGGGTATACATCCCAGAGAAATCTCCACATAAAGCCAGAAGGTGACATATTTGAAGCTATTCATTCAGTGTTGTGTGTGGTGGTGTGGGGTCAGAGGCGGGCTGGACGTCTATTTGAAGAATGTGGCTGGCTAAAATGGAGTACCCTGCAGCAAGGAGAGACGGACCAGATAGGGTGGCAGGGATGGACACTAAAACAGTGATGAGTGAGAAAAGCAAGGAACAGCACAAGAATGTAAACATCATTTACAGAAACGAAAATGCTTGTGCACAAAGCCGAAAATTCACCTTTTGCAAAAATACATACAAAATAAAGCTACACATCAGACTGTTTGCTTTATGTGGGGAATGGAGGAAGGGACAGGGAAAAATATTTACACATAGAGTAACATGCCCACTCTAGACCCACAAGTCAGTCTTTGAGGGTGGGTGTCAGGATCTAGGTGATTCTGATGTGCAACTAGAATTGGCATCAATGGTTTATAATATGTTTACACCTCAGAACAATAGAAAAGTAAACAGAAAAGTAAAACTTGAATATAACCTCTACTAAGTGACATACATTAATACATGCCATATGCCTATGAAAGAAACCAGAATGAAGTATGGTTGCTGAGTCAGAGTGAGTGACTGGGATGTTGAGATCAAAGTGGACAGTGGGAGGGAGACGAGCTTCACTCACCAGCCTGGCCTTCAGCCCTTCTCCAGTCTGAAGCAGCCATGGAAAAACAGAATTAGAACACCACGTCAGTGCTGCTTCCCTGCTCCCACATTGCATTTTGTACCCACCCCTGCCTTTCTCCCCTTTTTCCTGCCACCCATATGGCTAGCAGGGTTGGGAAACGAGAAGAACATACATGGAAAATCAGATGCTAAAACGTGCACAAGAAGAAATAATCTGAAGAAGGGTCACTTACCGAGCTCTGTCTGAAGCTTCTCTGTAAGCAAAACACACAGAGAAAACATCAGTCTCTGGGTGAGGGGAACCACCTTCCCAAGGCAGTTGGGTCACTGGGAGGAGGTTCCTTAGTCTTAAACCACTGCTCACCCCAATCCCATCTTAGTCTCTGTACCACCCATCTGCATGATTCTTATGCCTCATCCTATTCTTTGCTCTAAGGCAGAAATCTGCACAGGGCTAGAAAAGGAAAACAGGTCCCGGTACTGAGGGGCCTCTTCCCAGGGCTCATGTCTAGTTTGAAAGGCTACTTTTCATTTGCCCCAAAATCAGAAACTTTTCCTGGGGAGGAGGTCCTTCATAAATCCAAGCACTGAGCACAGCTGGTGTAAACCTCGGGGTCACTTGCTGTGTACATTATTTTAAGGACTGGGAGGACATCACACTCAATTATTTCCCCTGGCCAGATATTAAGACTTTGATATTTTGCCACCAGGAATGCATTCCTTTGACTTCTCCACTTTGTCTTTTTTTAAACTTTTTTTTATTTTTAAAAATATTTTATTTATTTTTTGAGAGAGAGAGAGATAGCGAGAGATAGAGCACGAGCAGGGGAGAGAGGGAGAAGCAGGCTCCCCGCTGAGCAAGGAGCCCAATGCAGGACTCAATCCCAGGACCCTGGGATCATGACCTGAGCCCAAGGCAGATGCTTAACCAACCAAGCCACCCAGGCGCCCCTCTTATGTCTTGTTTTAAAAGTAAATCATTCTGGCTAGAGGCTCGGGAAGATAGTGGAGTAGGAGGACCCTGAGCTCACCCCTTCCCATGTTTTCAACTAGATATCATCCACATCCAAGACTCGCAGAGAGATCTGAAGACTGGCAGAAAAAATTCCACAACTAAATATAGAGACAAAACTGCATTTGAAAGGTTAGGATGGTCAGATAGGTGGAGAGAGCAGAGAAATGGGCCCCCACACCAGGGAGCTCACACAGGGAAGGCTGATTCCCGTAACACTTGGCTTTAAAAACCAGAGGGGCTGAATTCTGTGAGTTTATAAAACCAGTGGGACTTGAAGCCTTGTGCTTTAAAGGTCAGCTGACTTAGCACTGGATGAGCCCAGAGGGCAAGTGATAACTGAGTCACTGCCTTTAAGGAGACAGCAGCCCGCACAGAGAGGTAACATAAAAATGGCAGTCTACACAACACTGGGGGCAAATGGGAGACAGATCTGTTCATAATGATTTTGCAGCTTGTTAGGGGACTTCAAAAATGAGGGAGCTGGTAGGCATTGTTTTCCTCTCCTGAACCCCTAGCTACCTGTGGGAGGTGGGGCTGCACAGACACTTGCTACCTAACCCATTAGCAGTGTGCCCTTCCCACAAGTTCTCCTGAGGACTAGCCCACACTAAGTCTGCTAGCTTTGACCACAGGCTCAGGGGAAATATTGTTAAAGCCACACCACTCCCAGCTGTGCACCCCCAACCACCATCGTGCACTGGCCCCAGCTGTGCCCAGCCATCCTCACGCTCCGCACCCAGCCTCATGGCCCCAGGAGCTCCAGCAAACAACCACCAGCCACTGCAGCACTTTAGGGGGTCCAACATAGGACCAGTGGCCCAGTGCAAATTTTCCTAGCACAGCGGCCCCACTCCTAAGTTCCCCAGCAGGCACACCCCATCAGAGCTGGACTGCCTGGGTTCTACTAACATCACAGAGAGCAAGCACAGCCCACAACAGCCCACAACAGGCAGAGGGTCACTGCAAATGACTACACTAAAAGGAAAAGTGACTCAGACACAACAGCAGAGTGTAAGCAACACACATAAGATACCCTCTTGACATTCATAACATGCAGAAACACACACAGAGAGGCAGACAAAATGAGGAGACAGAGAAATTTATCACAAATGAAAGAACAGGACAAGGCCAAGGCAGAGATCTAAGTAAAACAGATATAAGTAACATGCCTGACAGAAAATTTAAAGCAATGATTCTAAGGAACTCACTGGACTTGGGAAAAGACTGGAAGACGTGACTGAGACCCTTAACAGAGAGATAAGGAAAAACATAGCAGAAATAAAGGGCACAATAAACGAAATGAAAACACATTTCATGGAAAGAACAGCAGGCTGGAAGAAGCAGAAGAATGAATTAGTGACCTAGAAGAAAGAATAACAGAAAGCCAACAAGCTGAACAAAAGAGAGAAAAAAGTATTTTGCAAAATGAGAACAGACTTAGGGAACTCAGGGACTGCATCAAACGTAGTAACATTCGTATTACAGGAGTCCCAGAATAAGAAGAGAGAGAAAAGGGGGGCAGAAAATTTATTTAAAGAAATTATAGCTGAAAACTTCCCTAATCTGGGGAAGGGAATAGATATCCAGTCCAGGAGGAACAGAGAACTCCCATCAAAATCAGTAAGAGCAGACCCAACCAAGACATACAGTAATTAAATTCACAAAATATAGTTATAAAGAAAAAATGTTCAAAGCAGCAAGACAAAAGAAGTCAGTAACTTAGAAGGGAAAATCAGTAAGACTATCAAGACATATTTCAACAGAAACTTTGCAAGCCAGAAGAGAGTAGCATGATATATTCAAAATGCTGAGTGGAAAAGATCTGCAGCCAAGAATACCCTATCCAACAAGACTATCATTCAGAATAGAAGGAGAGATAAAGACCTACCCAGACAAACAAAAATTAAAGGACTTCATGACCACTAAACAAGCTCTGCAAGAATTATTAAAATAGACTCTTGAAGATGTAGTATATATATATATATATATAATGGAATATTACTCGGGCATTAAAAAAATGAAATCTTGCCATTTACAAGATATAGATGGACATAGATGGAGCTAGAAAGTATTATGCGAAGCAAAGTAAGTCAGCCAGAGAAAGATGAATACCATATGATTTCACTCATTTGTGGAATTTAAGAAAGAAAGCAAAGGACCAAAAAAAGAGAGGGAGAGGCAAACCAAGAAACAGGTCATAACTACAGAGAAAAAACTATGGCTACCAGAGGGGAGGTGGGTTGGAGATGGGTTAAATAGATGATTGGGATTAAGGAGTGCATTTGTGATGAGCACTGGGAGGTGTATGGAAGTGCTGAATCACTATATTGTCCACCTGAAACTAATATTACAATGTATGTTAACTGACTGGAATTTCAATAAAAACAACAACAAAAAAGACATAGGGTGACAAAATGGATAAAAAAAGAAGACCCATCTATATGCTGCCTACAAGAGAACCATTTTTATGCGCCTGGGTGGCTCAGTCAGTTAAGCATCTGCCTTCAGCTCAGGTCATGATCCCAGGGTCCTGGGATCGAGTCCCACACTGGGCTCCCTGCTCAGCGGGAAGCCTGCTTCTCCCCCCACCCCACCCACTCACTCATACTCTCTCTCACTCACTGTCTCTCAAATGAATAAATAAAATCTTTAAAAAAAGAGAGAGAGACCCATTTTAGGCCTAACACACCTGAGATTGAAAGTGAGAGGATACAGAAACATGTGTCATTCAAATGGATGTCAAAGACAGCCAGAGTAGCAATACTTATATTGGACAAAATACTTAAAAGAAAGACTGTAAAATTTGATTTAGAAGGACACTGTGTAATAATAAAGGGGACAATCCAACAAGGAGATATAACAATTGTAAATACTTATATACCCCAAATGGGAGCACCCAAATTCATAAAACAGTTAATAACAAACATAAGGGAACTAATCAATAATAATCCAGTAATAGTAGGGGACTTTAACATCCTAATTACAGCAATGGACAGATCATCGAAAGAGATAATCAACAAGAAAACAATGCTTTGAATGACACAATGGAACAGATGGATTTAATAGGTATATTCAGAACATTTCATCCTAAAACAGCAGAATACACATTCTTTTCAAGTGCATAGGGAACCTCCTCCAGAATAGATCACATACTGGGTCACAAATCAGGCCTGAACAATTCAAGATCTAAGTCATACCATGCAACTTTTCTGACCACAATGCTATGAAATGAGAAGTCAACCAGAAGAAAAAGTCTGGAAAGACCACAAACACATGGAAATTAAAAAAAACAAACAAAACAAAAACCATGTTATTGAACAATGAATGGATCAACCAGAAGTCAAAGAAGAAATAAAAAAGTACATGGAAACAAATGAAAATGAAACCACAATGGTCCAAACCTTTTGGATGCAGCAAAAGCGGTCCTTAGAGGCAAATAATATAGCAATACAGGCCTACCTCAAGGAGCAAGAAAAAGCTCAAATAAACATCCCAACTTTGCACCTAGAGGAGCTAGAAAAAGAACAACAAACAAAACCTAAAACCAGCAGAGGGAAGGAAATAATTAAGATGAGAGTAGAGATAAATGATATAGAAACTACAAAAACAATAGAACAGATCAATGAAACCAGGAGCTGTTCTTTGAAAAAAATCAATAAAATTTATAGCCCTCTAGCTACGCTTATCAAGAAAAAAGAGGGGCGCCTGGGTGGCTCAGTTGGTTAAGCGACTGCCTTCGGCTCAGGTCACGATCCTGGAGTCCCGGGATTGAGTCCCACATCGGGCTCCCTGCTCAGCAGGGAGTCTGCTTCTCCCTCTGACCCTCCTCCCTCTCATGCTCTCTGTCTCTCATTCTCTCTCTCTCAAATAAATAAATAAAATCTTAAAAAAAAAAAAAAGAAAGAAAAAAGAGAAAGGACTCAAATAAATAAAATCACAAATAGGGGAGAAATAACAACCAACACCATAGAAATACAGTCATAAAAGAATGTTATGAAAAACTATAAACCAACAAATTGAACAATCTAGAAGAAATGGATAAATTCTTAGAAATATATAAAATACCAAAACTGAAAAGGCAAGAAGTGGAAAACTTGAACAGACTAATAACAAGCAAAGAAATTGAATCAGTAATCAAAAAACTCCCAGCAGATCAAAATCACAATGAGATACCACCTCAACACCAGTCAGAATGGCTAAAATTAACAAGTCAGGAAATAACAGATATTGGTGAGGATGTGGAGAAAGGGGAACCCTCCTACACTGTTGGTGGGAATGCAAACTGGTGCAGCCACTCTGGAAAACAGTATGGAGGTTCCTCAAAAAGTTAAAAATAGAGCTACCCTATGACCCGGCAATTGCACTACTAGGTATTTACGGAAAGGATACAAACATAGTGATTCAAAGGGGCACCTGCACCCCAATGTTTATAGCAGCAATGTCCACAGTAGCCAAACTATGGAAACAGCTGAGATGTCCATCGACAGATGAGTGGATAAAGAAGGGGTGGTATGTATCTACAACGGAATCTTACTCAGCCATCAAAAAGAATGAAATCTTACCATTTGCAACGATGTGGATGGAACTAGAGGATATTATGCTAAGTGAAATAAGTCTGTCAGAGAAAGACAAAAACCATATGATTTCACTCATATGTGGAATTTAAGAAACAAAACAGATGAACATAGGGGAAGGGAGGGAAAAATAAAATAAGATGAAATCAGAGGGAGGCAAAACCATTAGTGACTCTTAACTATAGGAAACAAATTGAGGGTTGGTGGAGGGGAGGAAGGGGGGGTGATGGGCATTAAGAAAGGCACCTGATGGAATGAGCACTGGGTGTTATATGCAACTGATGAATAATTAAACTCTACCTCTGAAACTAATAATACACTATATGTTAATTAATTGATTTTAAATTAAAAAAAAAAAAACTCCCAATGAACAAAAGTTCAGGACCAGATGGCTTCACAGGTCAATTCTACCAAACATTTAAAGACGAGTTAGGGGCGCCTGGGTGGCTCAGTTGGTTGAGCGTCTGCCTTCGGCTCAGGTCATGAGCCCAGGGTCCTGGGATCGAGCCCCATGTCGGGCTCCCTGCTCGGCGGGAAGCCTGCTTCTCCCTCTCCCACTTCCCCTGCTTGTGTTCCCTCTCTCGCTGTCTCTCTCTACGTCAAATAAATAAATAAAATCTTTAAAAAAAAAAAAAAAAAAAGACGAGTTAATACTACTTTTCTCCAACTATTTTAAAAAATAGAAAAGGTAATTCATTCTGTGAGGCCAGCATTACCCCAATACCAAAACCAGATAAAGATACCAAAAGAGAGACAGAGAGAGAACTGTACATGCCAAAGCCCCTGATGAACATAGATGCAAAAAACCTCAACAAAATCCTAACAAACTGAATCCAACAATACATTAAAAAAATCATTCACCATGATCAAGTGGGACTTACTCCTGGGCTGCAAGGGTGGTTCAACATCTATAATCAATCAATGTGATACATCACATCAGTAAGAGAAAGAGTAAGAACCATATGATCATTTCAATAGATACAGAAAGACAAAGTACAACAGTGATTCATGACAAAAACCCTCAACTAAGTAGGTTTAGAGGGAACATACCTCAACATAATAACGGCCACCTATGAAAAACCCACAGCGGATATCATCCTTAATGGAGAAAAGGTGAGAACTTTTCCTCTATGGTCAGGAACAAGGCAGGGATGTCCACTCTCACCACTGTTATTTAACATAATACTAGATATCCTAGCCTCAGCAAGCAGACAACAAAAAAGAAATAAAAGGAATCCAAATTGGCAAGGAAGAAGTCAAACTTTCACCATTCGCAGATGACGTGATACTTTATATAGAAAACCCAAAGGAGTCCACCAAAAAGCTGCTAAAACTGATACACAAATTCAGCAAAGTTACAGGATACAAAATCAAAGTACAGAAATCTGTTGTATTTCAATACACCAACAATAAAAAGGCAGAGAGAGAAATTAAGGAAACAATCCCACTTAAAATTGCACCCAAAACAATAAGATGCCTAGGAATAAATCTAACCAAAGAGGTGAAAGACCTGTTCTCTGAAAACTCTAATACACTGATGAAAAAAATTGAAGATGACACAAAGAAATGGAAAGATATTTCATGCTCATGGATTGGAAGAACAAATATTGTTAAAATATCTATATTACCCAAATCAATCTACACATTTAATGCAATCCCTATCAAAATACCAACAGCTTTTTTTCACAGAACTAGTACAAACAGTTCTAAAATTTGTACGGAACCACAAAAGACTCTGAATAGCCAAAACCATCTTGAAAAGGAAAAGCAAAGCCAGAGGCAGCAGAATTCTGGACTTTAAGGTATAATACAAATTGTAGTAATCAAAACAGTTTGGTACTGGCACAAAAATCAATGGAACAGAATAGAAAACCCAGAAATGAACCCATAACTACACAGTCCATTAATCTTCGACAAAGCAGGAAAGAATATCCAATGGGAAAAAGACGGTCTTCTCAAGAAATGGTGTTGGGGAAACTGGACAGCAACATGCAAAAGAATGAAACTGGACCACTTTCTTACACCATACACAAAAATAAATTCAAAATGGATGAGAGACCTAAATGTGTGTCAGGAAACGACAGAAATGCTTGAAGAAAACATGGGCAGTAACTTCTTTGACATAGACCTTAGCAACTTCTTCTAGATAGGTTTCCTGAGTCGAAGTAAATAAAAGCAAAATCAAACTTTTGGGACTTCATCAAATTAAAAGCATCTGCACAGCATAGGAGACAATCAACAAAACTAAAAGGCAACCTACTGAATGAGAAAAGATATTTGCAAATGACATATCTGATAAAGGGTTACTATCCAAAATCTAGAAAGAACGTATAAAACTCAACACCCAAAAAACAAATAATCCAATTAAAAAATGGGCAGAAAGCAAAAAAAGCCCACATTTTTCCAAAGAAGACATACAGATGGCCAACAGACACGTGAAAAGATGCTCATCATCACTTATCATCAGGGAAATGGAAAACAAATCTACAATAAGATTCATCTCCCACCTGTCAGAATGGCTAAAATGAACAATACAAGAAAAAACAGGTGAGGATGTGGAGAAAAAGAAACCCTCTTGCATTGTGGGTGGGAATGCAAACTGGTGCAGCCACTCCTGAAAATAGTATGGAGGTTCCTCAAAACGTTAAAAATAGAACTACCTTATGATCCAGCAATTGCACTACTGGGTATTTACCCAAAGGATACAAGAACACTAATTGAAGGGGATACATACACCCCAATATTTATACCAGTATTATTTACAATAGCCAAAATATGGAAGCAGCCCAAGTGTACATCGATTGATGAATGGATAAACAAGATGTGGTATATATATATATATATATATATATATATATACACACACACACACATATATATATAAATATAAAATGGAATATTACTAAGCCATAAAAATGAAATCTTGCCATTTGCAACGTCATGGATGGAACTAGAGACTAGAGAGTATAATGCTAAGGGAAATAAGTCAGAGAAAGACAAATACCATCTGATTTCACTCATGTGGAATTTAAGAAACAAAAAAAAACAAAGGGGAAAAATATATATAGAGAGAAAGACAAATCAAGAAACAGACTTAATTACAGACGGTCACCAGAGGGGAGGTGGGTGGGGGATGGGTTAAATAGGGGATGGGGATTAAGGAGTGCACTTGTCTGTGTGTGAGCACAGGGTGATGAATGAAGGTGTGGAATCGCCATTTTGTACATGTAAAACTAATATTACACTGTATGTTAACTAACTGGAATTAAAATAAAAACTTAAAAAAAAGAATCCCTCACGGGAAAGGCAACACTGTACACTAATTTAATCTATGGTGTTAAGTACTTTTTATAGTTGGCCTTCCGCAGGACTAGGTGGACTACAGGACAAGCTTCTCTAACCTCCTGATTTCATCTGGAGTTTTACTGGGGCACACAAGGTGGTTCTTGAGGTCTTCCCCGCCCCACCCGCCCCCATGGTAGCTTTTTCCTCCATGCCCCCCTTCCCTTGGCTTTACTCTCCCCTCCTGCGTACACACACAGCCCACAGGTTCACGGTCTTGAGTCCCCTGGGGAGAAAAGCAAACCTGACAAATTAGTCACATTTTGGTGCAAATTAAAGTTGCCTTCCTTCCCAGTGGCATTCGCATTAAAAAGAGAAAGAAATCCTGGGAAGGTGAACCAGTGGGAGTAAACGTTTAATGGTGGAATCGTAACCGAATCGTATAAGTTGCAGGAAAGGGGCAGGCCGGGTTTGTCGGGGGTCTGCAGTCAGACCCCCTCGGCAGGCGCACCGTGAATCGTGCGCGAGTGGCGCGGTGGGAGGTGCAGGGGCTGGATTCAGACCTAGATTGCTGCCACCCCCCGCTCGCCCCGGGGAGCCCAAAGCTACTGAACACCCTGCGCAGTGCACGCCCGGGTCACCCCGCCGGGCCGCAGCCAGCACGGTGGGCGTGGCGCCCACAACTTACCGCGCTCCGCTGTGAGTCTCTCTGGAGAAAAGAAAAAACACGAAGAAAAGAGGAAAAATCTCAGGTGATGAGCACTGAGGCGTCACGTGCCTGAAGCGCACAGACTCGGCCCGCTGCGTCCTGGGCACCCGGACCCGCTGCGTCCTGGGCACCGGGACCCGCTGCGCGCGTTGGCGGAGTGCGCTCCGCGGCGGGGAAGTGGCTGCGCAAACCTGCGGCCGCTCTGCGCCTCCGTCCTGCTCCCGGGCGCCCGGGGTCCGAGGTACTCGCCTCCCCCCACCCCCAGCAAACTCCCCCGCCCCCCACCACTTTGTGCTACTGAGGGAGGCGGGCAGAGTGCGCCTCTTGCCTCTTTCCCCGCTTACCTCTGTCCTTCTCAGCCCGCTTCCTCAGCTTTTCTGAAGGATGGAAGGAAGGGGCGCAGAGGTGAGGGTGCGCGCTCGCCGTTCCCGTGCGCGCCCCCCCGCCCCCGCCAGCCTGCCCCCTACCTTGGCACCTCCGTTGCTTCTGCAGGAAGTACAGCGCCAGCGACACGAGGACAGCCAGGAGCAGAGGCAGCCCCACCAGGGTCCCGAGGAAAGCCCTCTTCCAAGGGGAGCTTCCGGGTAAAAAGGCGTCTGGAAAACACCTCACAGGGAGTTGTCTCGCTTTAGGCGCCACTAAACGCCTAAGGGACAAGCCTATTCTGGACCTAGCGTGCCGGACATCCTTCCAGGCTGGCAGGCGTTAAACCTCGCGGGCAGCACCAGGGCAATCTGTAAAATGGGCACGAGAGCGGCCGCGCGCGCCCTCCGCAGGGAGGACCCTGGGGAGCAGGGCCGGGCTCTGAACTTGCCCAGCAGCAACCGGGAAACGCAAACTGAAGGATCTGGAAGGGAGGGGCTGATGGACCCCCCCCACACACCCCCAGCTTTTGAACTTACGTGCCCATGGCCCTGCCCGCCCGACCCCGCCCTAAACTTTTCCCCACAATTGTCCTATTTCCGAAGAACACAAAAATCGAAGGCATTGGTATCCGAAAACCAGTGAATTTTTGCTCTCTACCCCCACGCTCAAACCCACAAGTCATTTTCCGCTTCTTGCAAACACTTCCGTTTACTTCTCATCACAGCTTTGGAAGAATTGGCCCGCTGGGGAGGCTTTGCGCGAGGGCAGCGTGTGGCCCGGGCGCCCTCCGACAGGGGCCAGTCGGCAAAGAGATCCGCGCAAGACGGAAAGTAACTCTTTAGAAACTCCTGTGGCAATTTAACGTAATAATTTGGTGTCTGCTGAAGATTATTATTTTTAAAAGTGGTGGCTTTATCTCAGTGGTCTTTTTAAAAATATATTTTTCTCTTTTGTATTGTAGTAAAATATATAACATAAAATTTACCATCTTAACCATTTTTAAAGGTACAATTCAGTGGCATTAAGTTACTTTCGCATTGTTGTGGATCATCATCACCATCCATATCCAGAACTCTTTTGGTCTTCCCAAACTGAAATTCTACCCATTGAACACTAACTCCCCATTTCCTGCTCCCCACCCACCTCAGCCTCCAGCAACTGGAAACTTCTATTCCCCTTTGCATCTTTATGAATTTGACTACTCTAGGTACCTCCCTATAAGTGAATTTCAAACAATATTTGTCTTTTGGTGTCTGGCTAATTTCACTTAGCATTATGTGGTTCATTTTCCCTTTTTCAGTTTAATTTTTCTAGTAGTGCATTTTTATTGTCTTGTACCAAAATATTGGGCCACAAGGGATTGGTCCTTCACTACGGATGGTTTGCCAAGCTCTGACCTACAGGTTAAGAGCAAGAGCTCCGGGTTCAGTGCCTCCCTGACATGCTACCCTCGACCTTGTCCCTTTGTTCAAGCTTCTCCTGCCTCCTTCCTACTCCCCTAGTGGCCACATGCGGCCCCATTCCCAGTGCACGAACTTTGCACTCGCTGTCCCCTCTACCTGAATGTGCTCCTCACAGATATCCACGTGAACCACATCCTTTGAAAAGGATAAATGCAAATCAAAAAAGAAATAATTGGATTTGGAAAGAGACTCCCTCTTTTTTCCCTTTTCTTAGAACATTTCCTTCATAAAACTAAAAAAAAATCCTTTCTCTATCCCTTTGAGATATATGTAAATGTTTTCGAAAGCTAAATAAGCTCTTGCTAGCTTTACAACCCAGGAATGTTTTTCTTAAGGAGTTCAGAGACGTTTCTTTGAAATGTAAACATCAAGGAGAGAGTGTCCCTATGTCCTATCTCATGGGGGTTTCAGGTGCCTGGCTCCAAGTTGTGACTATGTGCTTGTCATAGAGATTTAAGACGTTTTATTTTTCCTTGGATAACACAATTAGCTAACCCAAATGACCACCCCAATGACACAGTAAATTTTCAGTGAAGTATGTGTGGCGCATGGTGTTGTTGAGTCCTCTTACCCAATGACAAGTTATCATTTAGAAGGGTCAGATTTCTTTTTGTTATTATACAGTTGACCCTTGAACAACACAGATTTAAACTGTGTGGGTCCATATAGATGTATTTTTTTTATATAATTCCAGTTAGTTAACATATAGTGTAATATCAGTCTCAGGTGTACAATATAGTGATTCAATTCTTCCATGCATCACCCAGATGCTCCTCAATCCCCATCACCTCTTTAACCCATCTCCCGGATCGACCTCCCCTCTGGTAACCATCAGTTTGTTCTCTATAGTTAAGAGATTGTTTCTTGGTTTCTCTCTCTCCCTCTCTCTTATTTTTTCCCTTTGCTCGTTTGTGTTGTTTCTTAAATTCCACATATGAGTGAAATCATATGGTATTTGTCTTTCTCGGACTTAGCATAATACTTTTGCTTACATTTGCCTAGCATAATATCTCTAGCTCCACCCATGGTGTTGTAAATGGCAAGATTTCATTTTTTTATGGCTGATAATATTCCATTGTGTGTGTGTGTGTATGTATATACCACTTCTTTATCCACTTATCAGTCGATGGATATTTGGGCTGCTTCCATACTCTGGCTATTGCAAATAATGCTGCTATAAACATCAGGTGCTGGTACCCCTTCAAATTAGTGTTCTTATATTCTTTGGGTGAATACCTAGTAGAACACTTATAAGATAATAAGGTATTTCTATTTTTAACTTTTTCAGGAACCTCCCTACTGTTTTCCAGAGTGGCTGCACCAGTTTGCATTCCCACCAACAGTGCAAGAGGGTTCCCCTTTCTCCGCATCCTCGACAACACCTGTTGTTACAATCTTGTTTTGTTGATTTTAAGCCATTCTGACAGGTGGGAGGTGATATCTCATTGTAGTTTTGATTTGCATTTCTCTGATGACCAGTGATGTTGAGTATCTTTTCTATTTTGTTTGTAGTTTCCATATCATTTATTTTTGCTCTAGTCTTTAGTATTTCCTTCCTTTGGCTGGTTTTCGGCTTTGTTTGTTCTTTCTTTAGCTCCTTTAGGTGCAAGGTGAAATCATTACCTTTGAGCTTTCTCTTTCTTCTTGGAGTAGGCCTGTCTTGCTATGTACTTCCCTCTTAGATCCACTTTCGCTGCATCCCAGAGGTTTTAGACTGTTGTGTTTTCATTTTCCTTTGTTTCCATGTACTTTTTAAGTTCTTCTTTGATTTCCTGGTTGACCCATTCATTGTCTAGTAGCATGTTATTTGATCTCCATATGTTTGTGTTCTTTCCAGATTTTGTCTTGTTGACGTCAAGTTTCACGGCATTGTGGTCAGAAAAGATACGTGGTGCGATTTCAATCTTCTTGAACTTGTTGAGGTTTTTTGTGTGCTAATATGTGATCTATTCTGGAGAATGTTCTGTGTGTACTTAAAAAGAATATGTATTCTTCTCTTTTAGGATGGAATGTTCTGAATACATCTGTTAAGTCCATCTGGTCCAGTGTGTCATTCAAAACCCTTATTTCCTTGTTGATTTTCTGTTTAGGTGATCTGTCCATTGATATAAGTGGGGTGTTAATGTCCCCTACTATTATTGTATCAATGAGTTCTTTTATGTTTATTACTAACCATTCATCTATTTGTGTGCTCCTATGTTGGGTATATAAATACGTACAATGGTTATATCTTCTTGTTGGATAGACCCCTTTATTATTAAATAGTGTCCTTTGTCTCCTTTTACGGTCTTTGTTTTAAAGCTTACTTTTTCCAACGTAAATATCATTGCTCCAATTTTCTTTTGACATCCATTTGCATGATAGATGTTTCTCCATCCCCTCACTTTCAATGTGCAGGTGTCTTTAGGTCTAAAATGGATCTCTTGTAGGCAGCATAGAGATGGGTCTTGTTTTTTATCCATTCTGTCATCCTATGTCTTTTGATTGGAACGTTTGGTCCATTTACATTCAAAGTAATGTTTTCATTTCATTTTTTGTGCCCTCTGCTATGTTTTTCCTTATCTCTGTGTTAAGTGTCTCAGTCATGTCCTCCAGTCTTTTCTCAAGTCCAGTTAGTATCCTTATGGTCATTGCTTTAAATTCTCTAACATACATGATACTTACATCTGTTTCACTTAGATCTCTACCCTGGCCTTATCTCATTCTCTCATTTGTGATAAATTTCTCTGTCTCCTCATTTTATCTGCCTCTCTGTGTCTATTTCTGTGGGTTAAGAACCTTTTCTGCTTTTGAAAGTAGTGACTTTATGAAGAGTAGGTCCTGGAGTGCCTTGCAAGATAGTGTCCCTGTTTACCAGGAACAGGCGCTTCAGCAAATCATCCTATGTTTTTTACTTACGTCTTGCTGTTGTGTCTGAGTCACTTTTCTTTTCAGTGCAGTTGTCTACCCTCACTCTCTTCCTGTGGTGGCTGTATTCGCTCTCTGGGATGTTAGTGGGACACAGGCCTGCTCGCTCGGAGGGGGTGTGCCCACTGGGGAACTTGGGAGTGTGGGGGTCGTATTAGCAATATTTGATTGGGCCACTAGTCCAATGCCAGATCTCCTAAAGCTCTGTGGTGGCCGGGGGCTCTTGCCAGGCCGGTGGGGGTACAAGGCCGGTCTCAGTGCTCGATGCTGACATGCGGCCGGGCTTGGCATGTGAGGGTGGCTGGTGGTGCATGGCTGGGCATCGCGCTGCGGCTGGGCGGGGGGCGTGCTGTCGCAGCCTTGCACCTGTTGTCTGGGCAGCGTGCATGTGCAGCTTTAACAAAATTTGCCCTGAACTCTGGGTCAAGACTCTGAGTGTCTGCAGCCCCACCTCCCATAGGTGGCTCCGTTTTTATGCTGGGGTCGGGGGAGGAAAATGGCAGCTGCCAGCTCCCTTATTTTTAGAGAAGTCCCCCAACACTCTCTGAAATCAGGATGAACAGATCTGACTCCCATTTACCCCGGCTCTGTATAAATTGCCTTTTTTATATTGCCTCTCTGTGCAGGCTGCTATCTCTCTAAAGGCAGTGACCCGGCGGTCACTCACCCTCCCAGCTCACCCAGTGCTGACTCAGCTGACTTTTAAAGCTCCAGGCTCCAAATCCCACTTTTTTTTTTACAAACTCACAGAATGCACCCTGTGTAGTTTTTAATGACAAACGTTAAAGGAAATAGTCTTCCCTGGGTGAACTCCCTGGTGTGAGGGCCCATTTTTCTGCCTTCTCTGTGCACACAGCCTCCCTCTGCCTTTTTGACCTTCCTAACCTTTCAGCTGCAGCTTCTCTATATTGAGTTGTAGAGTTTGTTCTGCCAATCTTCGGATTGCTCTCTGGTTTATTGACCTGGATGTGGATGATATCTAGTTGTGAATGTGAGACAGGATGAGCTCAGGGTCCTCCTACTCCACCATTTTCCCAAGATCCTCTCCTCCTTATGGTTTTTTAAAAAAATAACATTTTCTTTTCTCTAGTTTACCTGATTGTAAGAATACAGCATATAATACATACATAAAATCTGTGTTAAGCTTCTATTTCTGTTAGCAGTCAACAGTATATTATTAGTAGTTAAGTTTTTGGGAGTCAAAAGTTATACATGGATTTTCAAATGCTCAGGGCAGAGGGGGGTCAGCACCCTTAACCCCCTGAATTGTTCAAGGGCTAACTGTAATATAACTATTGATTTGTACCAATGTGAAGAATGACCCATAGGTTAGATTTATCCTCAAGACTTAAAATAGTCACGAACATCAGATCCTTCAGTTTGTGCCTCATGATGAGACTTTGGTCCTAGATAACGGCCTCACCCTTCAACTCATTGCCTAACTATCTTCTTCCCTAACCTACCACTTTTAAATCCACATGCACACCTCACCACACCTTAGCACCCTTCCCTGCTTTGTTTTTCTGTACAGCACCTTACATCTTTTAATCTTACAATATAATTCACTCTTTTGCTTGTGTTTCCCCCACAGGAATGTCAACCCGAGGGCAAGGGTTTGGGGCACATTACTTATAAATATCGTTTGAGGGATGAAACTAGGAACACATGGGCTCTCATGATGACCTCTAATGAGTAGTTTCTGGGTTTTAGGGCAGAGCCTTTGGTGTATAATATTGATTCCCTGGGGCCTCCCCAGCATACTGTTTGGGTGAGTGGTAAGCTGTTGTACTCTCAGTAGGTTCCTGATATCCAAAGTGCTGACTTTTCAGGTGTCTAGGTCAGTCCACCCCAGAGACAAGCAGGCCCCAGTACCATTGTGCCCTTTTAGATGGCCTTTGGAACAATGCACATGAAGGACATGGTGGGTAAGAAGATGAGAGTTAGTCAGCATCTACTAACCTGCTATCTGGATGGTGAACTCTTTCTTCTGGAGCAGGAGGGAGTTCTGGATGGAGCAAGACACATTGCTGTGGGAACCCCCTTGGACAACCACGGATGTTTCCAGATTGAACAGGCCCCGGGCATCCTGGACAATGGCTTCCATCTCTGGAGGCAGGCACTGTCCTTTATGATCTTTCCACTGAGCCTGGGGTTTGGGGTACCAGCCACTGGAGCTGCACCTCAGCTGAACGCCTCCCTTCTTGAAGCCCTCAAGGGAGATGTGAGGGTCTGAGCCCAGCCCTGGGAGAGGCAGGAAAAGTGGGAAAGATCAGGCTCCCTCGCAGAAGTTGTACCTGAAGTTCATGCCACCATGCAATGTCTGCAGTCATTATAAGGTATCACAAACTGTGACTGCTCTTAACCCACATGTGGGCTCACAACCCCCAACTGTGGGCTATAAATGACAGTCTAAATTGGTGGTGGCAGGTGGGACATGGGGACAGTAGAACCCATGAGGGACATTTGGAAATATTGTGGGGGGCCATTTGGCCAGAAGGACTACTGGCATTTAGTCATATTATGCAAAAGACAGTCCCCTGAAGTAAAGAAAAATCCCACCCCACATTTCCGTAGATTGTCCTCTGTCTCTCTTGAATCCCACCAGAGGTCAGAGTGTGTCACATGCACTCCTTCATGTCTCCATCCTGTGGAGCTAACTTCATATTTTGAATATGCAAAACATTGATATGTTTAAAGAGCAATACATCAGGAAAGTCCCAGACCTTTCTCCATCCTTTCCATCCACTGCTCCCTCCTCTCCCTTAGGTAACCAATTTCATTAGTTCATTAGTTCCTAGTGCATCCTTCCTGTGTTTCTTTCGTGCAACGTTTCTTTTTTCTTACACCAAAGTTTACATACTGTAGAACCTCTTTGCACCTTGCTTTTTTCTCTTACCAACATCCTAGAAATCACTCCACATCAGTTCCTAGAGCACCTCCGCATTTTTTCAGGTGCATAGCGTGGATCACTCCGTTGCGTGATGGACCATACTCAACACCTTTGCTTAGATATTTAGGTATTCCACTGTTGTACAATTACAAATGATGCTACAAAGATTAAACTTATATGGATGCCCTTTTCATATTGGAGCTGTGGGAGG
This sequence comes from Phoca vitulina, assembly GCF_004348235.1. Classification (NCBI taxonomy): domain Eukaryota; kingdom Metazoa; phylum Chordata; class Mammalia; order Carnivora; family Phocidae; genus Phoca; species Phoca vitulina. The sequence continues at coordinate 2,044,133 of NW_022589790.1, forward strand.
CTTATATTCAGGGTAAACTAGAGGTGGAGTTGCAGTTCAAATGGTAGATGTATAGGCAGTCCTGTTAGCTATCGCCAAATTCCCATGCACTGGAGCTTTGCTTTGCTTTCCATCACCAGGGTACAAAGCAGAAGGCCTGCTTCCCCACAGCTCCACCATGGGTGTATGATCAAACTGTTGAGTTTTTGCCAATCTCAGAGGTAAAAAAAGTTGCATCTCAGTGTAACTTTAATTTGCCTTTCTTTCGTGATGGGTAAGGGTGATCATCTTTTTATATGTTCAAGGGCCATTTGTATATCTTTTTTGTGAACATTTATTTTCATTTTGTAATGAATCTTCCTTTTTGATGGATTTTTAAAATTAGGTATGTTTCCCCCTTTCTGCATTTCCCTGTCTGCTCTTGAGCAAAGCGGCTCTGTCCAGACGGACCCCTCACTCTGTCTCTTGGGCCGGGGCACGTACCTGCTACCTCCAGCTCCCAGACCGCTTCCCTGGAGAAGTTGCTGGAGAGGAAACGGCACCCGTACAGGCCCTCGTCGGCAGGAATGACACCGCGGAGCTGCAAGTTCACGCTGCCGTCCACGATATAATCCTTGATGAGTTTGGTCCTGTTCCGGAACTGCGCCATTTGCCGGGTCTGGAGCTCTCGGCGCCCCTCGTACAGGTGCACCACATCGGAGGTCTGACTCCGGAACCAGCGGATCTCCATGTCCTCGGCATCCAGGTACGGCAACAGGTGGCACGAGAACTCCACCTCTTCTCCCACGAGTGCCAGGATGGGCTCCCCAGGGCCCACCACCCTGACCTCCTCTAGGACGAGAAGCCAGAATGACAGCCGAAATCAGCTCTCATCCAAGGTGAGCTTTTATCCCATTCCTTTGCAGCTCAGGAATCTACATACAGTAAACCATTCAAATGACAAAAAGACATTTGGCAAGACAGTTGGCTTGGCTTCTTGAACAAGTAATTGTCATGAAGACGCCAGGTTAAAACATACACAAAGGATATTACAACCAGATACAATGTGTGGTGCTGGACTAGTAATTGGTTTGAACCAACCAGCTGCAAATGTTGTTTTGGGGACAGTTATGTAAATATGGCCAAGACATTAAATGAAAGGGAATCCTTGACCAAAAAAAAAAGCAAGTTTCAAAACAATACGTGCACTATTCTCTTATTTGATTACAAAATGACATGTTTGCATAAAAACATGTGCAGAAAAGAAAGGTCCAAAATGAGATATACCAAATGGTTGATGGTGGTAATTTCTGCATGATGGGAATAGATATATTCTTGTTTTTTCCTTGCCTGATTTTCTAATTTTTTATAATGCACATGTACAGTTTATGTTAATAACAAAGGGTATTAACGTAATCTATGGGTCTCCTCGCTTCATGGGTTTTTCTATCTAAAGGCCAAATCTTGTCTTCAAGATTTTTATTTATTAGAATTTTTTTTTATTTGATCATCCTCTTAAATGGTGCCTCCACGTGGCTCCTCTACTCCCTGTTTTCTGCAAGTCCCGTGGGAGTTGCTATTCCTGTTGCAGTCCCTTTGCATGTGCTGTTTCCTGCCACTCAGGATGTTGCCCTCACTCTTCTGACTTCACCTTTTCTTTCTTTCTTTCTCTTTCTTTCTTTTTTTTAAGATTTTTTTATTTATTTGAGAGAGAGAGCCCGTGCGCAAGAGCAGCAGCTGGGAGGGGCAGAGGGAGAGGGAGAAGCAGGACCCCCCCCCCCCCGCCACACCCCTGCTGAGCAGAGAGCCAACGTGGGACTCGATCCCAGGACTCTGGGATCACCACCCGAGCCAAAGGCAGACGTTCAACCAACTGAGCCACCAGGTGCCCCCTGGCTTTGCCTTTTCTTGTACCTCCTTTTCTTCCTTTCAAGCTCAGCTAAAACCCATTCCCAAAGCTCCCCCTTCATGGATCCCTCCCATCCTTCACTTAGCTCATAGAACATGGCGGTGTTTTTTTTTTGTTCACTCTATTTGAGACATCTTGTTGCCCACTGGGTATAACCCCAACACCCTCCCTTCCAGCTTCCCTTTCCAGGATATCTCAAGCTGTCTCTTCCCCCACACTTCGTCCCTGGCCCTCTTCCTGGGAGCATGGCCTGCCTCAGTTTACCCTCCATCTGTCATCTTCCTGGAAATTATGTCTCCTTCAGGGGTCTACTCAAACAGTACCTCCTCTCTAGGGTTCTTCTTGGCTTTCTGGAAGACAAATTTCTCTCTTAGCTGTGCTCACAGATCTTTGGATATATTTCTCTTGCAGCCATACAGCTGAACAGCTTTTATGTCACGTCTGTCCCCCTCCCTTGACCTTCTTGAGGACCTGGGATGAGCCTGGTCATTTTGGTATCCCTGGTTTCCAGCTCAGGGAATCAGAGAATTGCATTTGCATAATTAGTTTATACTTGCTTTTGGCTGCTTCTTTCATGAGAGATGTTGAGCCTGAGGTCCTTCCTGCCCTTCAGAAGCTATAGCTTCTATGTGGGAGGGCAGCACCTGACATGGCCTGGCAGGCTGTAGATCTCAGGCCTGGGAGCACCAGGTAGGAGGGTGGGCAGAAGCTGAGGTGCTCATGGCCTGGCTGGCTGGGCTGCAGGTTTGACAACTACCTGAGTTCAGCTCTCCGGGCTGGAGGAGAAGAAGGAGAAGGGTGAGGAAGAAGACACTGCTGGGCAGAGGAACTCGCTGGGAGAAGTCCGGGAAGACTGGGAAATCCACCATTTCTTCTCAGCTGTGGGGGCCACCTGGAGAGGAACAAAGAGATGCTGGAATGGATGCAGGAGAGCTAGAACGCAGCCCAGCAGGCCTGATGTCTCTTGCTGCTTCAATTTTTTTTTTTTTTTTTATACTAGTTCTTACCACTCCCAGGGCCTGGCTTCTTTTAAACCATAGCTGGATGTGAGCACTGCTTCTGATTGTACCAGGTGTCACCGCTGACCTGGCTCAGACTCATGGAGCTGCAAGGGGACAAGGCCAAAGAGTCCCAGAGGAAGCAGCTTCTTGGCTTTGCATTGTTTAGAGCCAGGAATAGAGCCACCCATTGTGTGGGGATTCAGCTAGGATTCAATGACTTTCCCTGAACAAAGGGAAATCTATAAGGACTCGGAGATATTGTCGTTCTCCCTGCCCCACTTCCCTTTGGCCTGGAACATGAGGTCCACAAACAGAGGAACAAACACAGAGTTCTGATCTTTCAGAAATGGGATGCATGACTGGCAGCAGCCGGCCAGCTCCCACCGCAGCTGAGACACCTTGTTCCAGGCCTGAAACCTCAGGCGGAGCCTTCAAGAGGTCAGCTGGTGACTGTCCCTATCGCTGCAAGACTGTGTCTTCCAGGCCACATTAACAGAGTAGTCCCATCTAGCCACATCCCCCATTAGTGGTCCACTCTACCCAGCCCTGGCCCAGGCAAGGGCTATCCCCTTTCAGTCCTGAGACCCCCTTGGGACCTGTGGTGACATCTCACAGTCTGATAGCCAGTGAACATGGGCAACCCATACATCTTGGGGTACATTCAAGCCTCTCCACATTTCTCCTCTGTTTAGTGGTGGGACTTTAGGCAGATTCTATAACTGACTGACCCTCGATTTCTTTGCCTGAACGATGGAAGAAACCAGTGCCAACTTGGGGGATCATTAAGTCTTCCATGGGAGGGCTAAGTGCTCTTTAGTATATAAAAGCCCGAACCACCTGCCCCTGCCTCCACCTGCCAGACATCTTGCTCTCCATCTTTTAGAGCCTGCACGCTCTCCTTTCACCCCATCATAGGAAGGCAGATTTCTTCAGCCCCCAGTCTCCCCTTCTCCCCTCTTCTGCCACCCCACCCCTTTGCTTCATTCTCCTTCTCCTGAAAACATGTTCTTGGTGTCCTGTGGCTGCAAGCTCTATCCACACAGCAAACGCATCATGAGGGTGTAGACGAAAGACTTTAGAAGTTGCTGGGCCATGTAGCAGAGGAATGGTCAGAGGAGGTATGCAGGTGAGTTAACAGTGTGTGTGGGCGGAAATCCCTGAGCTAGAAGAACCCGGCCAATGGGAATACAAGGACCCAGCCAGTGGGAAGGAGTGGGCAATGGCCGGTGAAGCCAGTGGGCCAGGGCTGGGGCTCTCCCCTCCTGGAGCTCACATGCAGGTAGGCAGGCAGAGGAGCAAGTTGGAATAGCTCCATTAATGCTTCAAAAGGGACCCCTCAGCAGGAGAAGGTCAGAGGACCCCCTGGAGGGGGCTCGGCCACTTTCATGGCCAAAGCTATTGGAATTACTAGTCACACAATAGTCAGCTTAAACACAGGCTCTGGGCCAAGGTCGAGGCTCTGGCCAGACAGTCCAGCCTCTTGCCCTATTGGCTGATGACAGGAAACTGGCAGCAAAGGAGCTCCAGAGCAGGGAGTCCACCCTGGACTCCCTCTCCCTGTTTCCTTTTGCTTTTTCTCTCCATCTCCCTGTTTCCTTCTCTTCTCTTTTGTGTCTCAGTATTTTCTTCTGGACTCTGAGGATAGAGCCCCGTGAAGGCAAAAGCCATGACTGTGTATCAGCACCAGCTGGTACCTTCCAAAACCAGAGGGGCTCGGGGGGTACTTCTGGGTCCATTTAGATCAGTCAGATTTTGAGGAATTAGTCAAGACCTGTGTGGGTGGTGACTCGGGTTCTCCTACCGCACAGTGACAGAGCATTAGACGGGCTCACAGCTGGGGGCCCCACTTTCCCTGAGCTGGGAGGCTGCCACCTCCTGGAGGGCAGTCCGTGTGTTCCAGACCCTGGAATTACTAGTGGGACCGCAGTTTTGTAGTGCGAAACACCCATGTGAATCCCATCACTGAGGCTGCAGGGGAAGGAGGTCGTTAACATCGAAACACACACAGGCATGCATGTGCTTATGCCCACAGTAATAAAAACTGATACGACTTGAGCACTTACTATCTACCAAGCACTTACATATACCAGAAGTATTTATTATTATTATTATCACTGATAGGTCTGAATCACAGACCACAGGAAACTGAGGCACAGGGAGGCTAGGCAACTTGCCCGCACGTACAGTTAGGAGGTGGTGGAGTGGGGTCTCTCCTAAGCTCTGCACCAGTGTGGATAGAGATTCCTCACCAGCTTTGTCCTGTGTCAGGGCTGGAGCACCCTCTGTTTTCCTATCTCCCAGAGCGTGACTCCAGTTAGGGACCACCTGACCCCAGACCGCAGCACTCACCCTGACAGCATCTCCCATGCTCTGAAGAAGCAGACTGAGTCCCCAGGTCTCAGCCACAAGACCAAGCAAGCAAGCACGAGCAACCAACCCACAAATGAATAAAAATCCCAAACTCCAGCTGCTGATAAAACAACTCAAAACTGGAGTCTTCCTCAGACCTTACCAACAGCATCTTCTTGGACCGGAGGTACATGCCCTGTGGTCCTTTTGCTCCCAATGCACAGGCATTGAAAAGCCTTTAACTTGGAGGGAGACTGACGATTTCCTGAAGGGACTTCAGAGGGGCTGAACGCCCCTTTATGCCCTAAAAGGCCCCCCTCTTGCCCATCTACTGCCTGAAGTCCGCCCTTTCTGACCTCACTCTCCAGCTTAAAGGCTCCGATCCTCACTGAAGTGCAAGTACCTGTGAGGGGAAACATTTTCAGATCTCAGCTATTCACACCACAGTGTAAATGGATTGCAGACTATTTCTCGTGAGGAGGTTTTACTGGGAACAGGGTCTGGACACACTGGAGACTGGGAGAAGGTGGAGGACCCAGGGAGGAGAAGGACAGCCAGAAAGAGGGTTTCAGGCTGGAGCTAGTCTTTGCAGGTGGGGCACATTCCCTATACTCTCCTGGGAGCCTCTGGGATGTCCCCTGAAGACACACAGAAGAGTAAGGGTCGCACACACGAATGATGAAGAAAAGCCTCCACCCTCCACCCAGGGCAAGCCTGTTTCTTTGCATTCTCTCCCTGGCCTCACTCCAACCCCATCCCAATCTTCTCTTTCCGCATCTCCAATTCCTGAACAACACCTGATGTTTTCTTAATTTGCAGTCCCTCAGCTCTTGAGTGTCTCTATAAAGATTATTTTTTGCTTTTGCCACTTCTGTGAGCTTGGGCTGTGTAACAGCAGTGTGTTGTCCTTTTCCCATTCCTGCATCCTAAGCTGTCACCTTGAGAGGTAGAGCACTCTCCTACCCTCTCCCCCTCCAGTATCTGCTGCACTGTTTTGCCCTCCATAAGCTATCAAGTAATGCTCACTGGTTTACTCTGGTTTGATTTCAATTGGCCCACAAGATGATTTCCACCCCAGTCTCCAAGGTGGATGAACCGCCCCAAGAAGAGACCTCAGGGAGGTTGGAGAGGGAATGGGGGAGGTCAGAATCCTACCTCCTCAGGTGAAACTACCTGAATGAATATCTCCCCTTAGCCATACTTGAAACAACCCATTCTGCAGCCAGGTTCAGCCTATAAGGTGGTGCCAACCCATCTTGTCCTCTCTCCAAAGCCATCATTTTCTGCTTCCCATTTCTGAAAGTTGGAGGTTTAGACAAGTGTTGAGAATGAGCCACGTACCTGGCAGGTAGCAGCAAGGGGTCTGAAGTGGCAGATGATTCCTGGTGAGCTCAGCTCCCTGCAAAAGGCATGGCTATAGTAAAATGTCTTGGTCCCAGATACTAAGGTCCCCTGGACATGAGCTGGCAGCTGAGTTCAGGGGGCCAACTCATCTGTGACAGAATTACCTACCCACCTTCTACCTTAAGACACACATTGCGTGCTCTGCCCTTTGCTATAAAAACCAAGATAGACAGAACAAAACGAGGAAGTCTCTGTCACATCCTGTCTCTGTTAGAAAAATCATGAATTGAATTTCCATGGACAATATCCCCCTAAGGTATTAGGAGGGGAAAGGTAGCTTTGCACAGACTGAATTGCAGAGACTCGGAGCAGGGAGAAAATGCTCCAGTTGGCTGCCTGGGATCTTTGGGGCCCCCGGGAGACAGGATGGCCATCCCCAGCTGGCCCCTCTCTCCTCAGTGTCACAGTGAAGGATGCAGAGACTAGGCTGGACTATGTACAAAGGGCTGGTGCTCAACTGTTACCAGCTATGCCCTTCTCTGCACGGCAAGGGAAGTAAAGAAGATAGCCTGGGAACATTGCCATAAGTAAAGCCTGCAAGAGCTATTCACATACCACTTGGAAGTAGGGTGGGGCAATGTACTGGGATTTCTCTGTGGAGCTCAACAAAGAGGAAGTAAGCATTACCTCACACCACCCCATTGCCATGGCCATGGTGCAGGGACCTGGTTGAGCCCCACACTGACATCTTTCCTAGGGGACAGGTCAGAGCTGGGGCACAGTGTAGCTCATTCACATGCAGGACACCCTCAGGGACTCCCAGAATTGCCTGATTTTGGGGGATGGGCTTGTGCAGGAGCTAGGGTTTAGAGTAAGTAGGTGGAGGAGAGGACAGTGAGCTGAAGGTGACACTCCATGTTCAGGCAGGCTGGTGCATGCATCACAGGATTATGCATGCATAAAGATATCCTAGGATGGCAAAGGGGCTGTGTGGTGAGCTCAGGTGGTGGGTGGTGCAGGTACCTGGAGATGGAGAAACAGAGGAGAGCTTGGGAACATATTAAGCATAAAATGAACACTGAACAAGATCAGGAGCAGGAGCAGGAAAATGATGAGGGCGAGGGGAACAGACATTCTGAGTGGAAGGAGGTGGTTAGCATGTGTAGGGTAGGAAAAGGTTATGGGCTTGTCTTGATAGTTTATGAAACTCACCAGTGGAAGGGAAAGCTGGACAAATGTATGCTAAGTGAAATAAGTCAGACAGAGAAAGACAAATACCATATGATTTCATTCATGTGGAATTTAAGAAACAAAACAAGCAAAGGGGAAAAATGAGAAAGAGAGAGTCAAAGCAAGAAACAGACCCTTAACTATAGAGCACAAACTGATGGTTACCAGAGGGGACATGGGTGGGGGGTTGGGTTATATGGGGATTAAGGAGGGCACTTGTGATGAGCACAGGATGATATATGGAACTGTTGAATCACTATATTCTACACCTGAAACTGATATTACACTGTATATTAAAGAACTGGAATTAAAATAAAAACTTAAAGTAAAAAAAAAAAATAGATGGGATCAAATTGCAAAGGACTTTTCACGTCACACAGTTATTCTATGGACAGCCAGGAGCCATTTGGAAGTTGAAAGAACCTGAAGTGATTCAGTCCAGAGAAGAAAAATGGTGACCATCCTGATGGACTATTTGGAAACATTTATCTTGACCTTTTCATTGTCCTTCCCCTGGGGTCCGCCACATTGCCTGGGGAGAAGAGAGACTGTCCCATGAGAAATGCCAAAGCCACAGGTGACAGCCACGTCTGTGGCTCTGGACACAGTCCTGCTGGGATGTGGGAGGGAGACCCCACCTCCTACTCTGCCTACACAGCGTCTCTGGTGGCGACAGGACCCTGTGCGCCATCCCACCAACTGCATATGGTTACTCCATTTCAGAGTCCTCAGGAAACACACAAAGGCCTGTATCCAAAAAGAGAATGACCCCTGGACTCCTGGAGGGCTGTCAGTGGGAAGGGAAGGCCTTCCACCTGCCCTTGGACAGTGGAGAACCCACCCTGCTCAAGCCTCTCCATTGAGTCATTCAGACCAGTTCTCCTTGGTGTCCACCAGCCCTCCCCAGGGGGTTTTCTGAGGGGACTTGGGGGTGGGGGAGTGAGAGAACCCCCTCTGCAGCACAAGGGTCATCCTCAAACACAGCACGGGGCACCAGAGGACATGGAGCGAAGAGTCATGCTGAACTCAAAAGTGGATGAGCCAATCCTTCTCTGCCCAGGAAAGTGCAAAAAAAAAAAAAAAAAAAAAAGTGGCAGTAAGAGGGGCTTAGGATGAACTTGTGAGTGCAGAGGCAGGCTTGGGAAGGTTGGGGAGCCGTGTCCTCTCCCGAGTTGGAAAAAACCTGTTTTCCCTCCTCGTCAGGGTCCATGCGGGCCTGTGTGTCACCTCTGTCCTCTCCTCTCGGTCCTCATCCTAACTTTCCCAGCCTTCTCTCTTGTTACCCCCACCCTGATCCTCCCCAGTCAGCACCTGCAGCCGCCATCTCTTTCATACGGCATTCTACCCACTTCTTCTCTCTGCCAACCCATACTCTTTCCCCAAGATCCTGCTCAAAACTCCTTCTTCCAGTGTCTTCATGGGTGCACTCCACCTCTCTCGGTGTACAAACCTCTTCAAGTTGCCCCTAGAGTCTGAACGTGTGTAAACGTGTCACACTTGGCAAATGTCTTTATGTGACTGTGTTTTCAACTCCAGTTCTGGCTCCCGGAATTGAGGGATCAAGTCTCCCTGGCCCTTGGCATATTCTCATACACCAGCAAATTACCCCTTACAAAGGACGCTAGTCAGTTGCATGGACTGGCATACAAAAGAAGAGACAGTTATCAACAGAGATGGATTTTCCTCTGTTCTCCTCAGGGGCAGAAAGAATGGATTTGAACATTTTTTCATGTGTCTGTTAACCATTTGTATGTCTTCTTTGGAGAAGTGTCTGTTCATGTCTTCTGCCTATGCTAAGTGAAATAAGTCAAGCAGAGAAAGACAATTATCATATGGTTTCACTCATATGTGGAACATAAGGAATAGCTCGGAGGACCATAGGGGAAGGAAGGGAAGACTGAATGGGAAGAAATCAGAGAGGGAGACAAACCATGAGAGACTCTGGACTCTGGGAAACAAACTGAGGGTTACAGAGGGAAGGGGGATGGGGGGGCGGGGTAACAGGGTGATGGGTATTGAGGAGGGCATGTGTTGTGATGAGCAGCACTGGGTGTTATACGCAGCTAATGAATCACTGAACACTACATCAAAAACTAATGATGTCCTATATGGTGGCCAACTGAACATAAAAAAAAAAAAAATCCTTTCTGGAGTTCCAAAAAGGGAAGAACAGATTTTCTAATTTCTCATCACCCGCTCCCCCCACCCCACTCAGCCCAAAGCATGGCCCCCCTGATCCTCCCTCATTACATAACTTCCTATGTTGTTCTCCAAAAAGCTCAGGCTGAAAGTCCTGTGCCTGCCAGCCAGCACACACTCACCGTTGTACTTTTGTCGCACAAATGGAAAAGCACACACACGCACTGAGAGTGGGAGAAGTGCACCGCTCCCTGAGCTGCGGGCTCACATGTTTAGCTGGGTCCCAGGGGAGGGGGTGCTGTGGAGCATCGAGGACTGCTCGTACTGCGCAACCAGCCAGGTCTCCAAGGGCGATGGGCATTTCTGGGATGACTTGGAGAGTGCTGCCCAAAGGCATCAGCACTGGGCACTCCCGGCTCAGAAGACTTCCCCTGCAGTAAAGAGTTAACCAACACCTTCTCATAATATGCAGAATGGCATAGAATGAGAACTGGAAGTAAAGAAGCCACCCGCTGAATGCAGGCCCCGTGAGAACCGTGTGCACACGAGCCCTTTCCCTCTGGAGGAGGGAAGCGCATGAACTCTGGTTAGTGTACCTTGATTGTGCTTTTTCACAGAGCCAGCTCAAACTTACAGTTGGACAGAGATTGAATTATATAAAGAGATTGTAATAAAAAAAAAAAGAAGAAGATTGGGCTGTTCTCAAAGATGGTGCTTCCCACCCATGGGCACCAAACCTGTGCTTCCTACCCCAGCCCCAAGTGGGGGCCGCTGTGTCATCGACCTTAATGCTGACCCATTCCTGTGTTCCTAGAATAAATTCTATGTAGTCAGGGTGCAGTATTTTTACAAAATTCTTCTCTGTATTCTAATATTTAATATCAGCTTCTTCTGTATTCATTAGTGAGGTAGGATATAATTTCCCTTCATTTATCTCTCTCACCAGCCCCACCCCCAGTGTTATTCTCATTCAGTTTGGAATAAAGATTGTGTGGCGGGGGCTTCTGGCGGGCTCAGTTGGTAGAGCATGAGACTCTTGACCTCAGGGTCGTGAGTTGGAGCCCTATGTTGGATGTGGAGACTACTTAAAAAAAAAAATCTTAAAAAAAAAAGAAAAGATTGTGCAGCTAACTTAGAACTAAGGAAACTTTCCATCTTCTCTGCTAAGAACTTTTTTTATGTGCCACAGAACTGTTGTTTTGCTAGAATTAACTCAGAACCATCTGGACAAGAGCTTTCGGGACAATAGATGCATAACTATTGTAAAAATATATACTGATAGTGTCTGTTCAGTACATGAATAGACCAGAATAAACAAATCAATTTGGGTCTTTTATATTTTCCTGGAAAATTATTGATTTCACCTGTATTTTCATATTTATTGGTTTAAACTCTGTGTGATAATCTCATGATGTTTAAACCTCTGTATCTGTTGTTTCTGATATTAATGTGTTCCTTCTTTTTTCTCTCCGACTTCTTTCATTCTTTTGAAGTCTTGCTAAAAAGTTTATTTTACTGATGTTTTGAAAGAAAATGCTATTGTTTTCACTGAGCCTATCTCCCTATTTCTTTGATAGCTGTTTTTGTCTTTTAGATGTTTTTCTTGTTTTACTTTGGGAGGGATCGTTTTATTATCCTTTTTCTGACAATTTGATTGACATGCCTGTGACCTCATTTATTTTGTAACTCTTGCTTTCTACTAGATGCATGTAAGACTAGTCATTATTCTCTGTGTATTCCCTAGTCCACATCCCATATATAGTTTATTCATAGTTGTTTATTATCGAGTAGTCTGTAATTTTAGTTTTGTTTTCTTCTTTTCTTTTGCAGATTTTATTTATTTGGAAGAGAGAGAGAGGAGAGGAAGGGAGAGGGACAAGTAGACTCCCTGCTGAGTGGGAAGCCCGATGCAGGGCTCCATCCCAGAACCCTGACATCATGACCTGAGCTGAAATTAAAAAGTCTGCTTCACCGACTGAGCCACCCAGATGCCCCTGTTTTCCTGTTTAATGCAAGAATTATTTAGAAGAATACTTTTGATTGCCCACCCCTTTGTTTATAAACTTTCTCTGTGATCTTGTTTTAGATATTACTCTAAATAAGTTACCATATACAATGTATGTAGAACAGTGTCAGGCATATAATTAATAAGTGTTTGCTATTTTCATCATTATTATTTTTTATATTAACACACAATGTATTATTTGTTTCAGAGTATGATCTATTATAAGAAACATAAGATTTTTTTCTGCCACAAGATAAAGTCTCCATTTTCTATTTATTTATTTATTTATTTATTTATTTATTTATTTATTTATTTATTTGACAGAGAGAGACACAGCGAGAGAGGGAACACAAGCAGGGGGAGTGGGAGAGGGAGAAGCAAGCTTTCCGCTGAGCAGGGAGTCCGATTCGGGACTCAATCCCAGGACCCTGGGATCATGACCTGAGCCAAAGGCAGACGCTTAATGACTGAGCCACCCAGGTACCCCAAAGTCTCCATCTTTTAATAGGAGAACTTAAGTTGTCATATTTATTATGGTTATTGATTTTCTTGGACTTATTCTCCTCTTATTTTATGTTCCTATGAAACATGCTTTCTTCTTGTGTATTTTCTTTCCTGACTAGGTGGGTCATAGAGTTCTTTCTTCCTGACCCCTCTAGTGGTTTGAAAGTTCTATAACCTATTTTTATCTATAATTACCCTTAAAAATTTATACATTTATATAGATTTTTTCTCAATGTCTAGAAGTGCTGGTCACTTCTGAATGAGACAAAATATTGAGCTTGCCTTTCTCTCTCTTCCCTTCCTTTCTGCTCTTCCTCCCAGGTTTGGTTGAAACCATCTGAAAATTTTGTTTCAGATGCTCTTACATACTATTGTCTTTCCATTTTAGGAATTATTTTCTAGGATTACATTAAAAATCACAGGTGCATTAGCAGCAGTCATAAGAACAATCACCACTTTGGGAAATTTTGTTGCTTATCTCTCTTTCTTGAGTTACATATCTCGTCTGTCTTTCCTTGGGTTTATATTGCTTGAAAAATCCTCCAGTATTTTATTTCAATAAATTTCTTTTGGAAATATGATTTCTCTGATTCTCTTCATTTCTGAAGATTTTCTTTTACTTTCTTAATTGGAAGATGATTGTTTAAAAATGTAGGTGTGACCATGGGAGGAAAGAGGATCATAACAGAGTCAAGTGGGAAGAGGAGTGGGAAGGTGCAGGATGGGATAAAAGAGATGATCCTGATCCCTCAGAGCAGAGAGTCAACCGACAGGAAGTTGTGATGTAAAAACACATAGTGTAGACATGTGAAAGGTAAGTGAAACGGAGTGACTTACGTCAAGGTGTTTTTAAAGAGAGCCAAGAGGCCACTAGAGGTCACTAAGGATCTGGGCTTTCTGCACATTCTCACCAGATGAAACCATAAAATTTGAACTGGGCTAAACTGCAAATATTCCAAGGACTCTGCCCAAACACCTGCAACTTGCTACAATAAGAGACTGTGCTTAGTGATAGCCTTAGCAACCAATTATATTCAGCCAAGCTTAGTTTTCTGCTGCCAACACCAACCAAAAGTCTTTGGAAACAACCCATAGAAACATTTCATTTTGTCTTTTGAAAACCCTTGACTTTTGTTTGCTAGGAGGACACAATTTGTATTGCTCCCCACATCTGTGCTTCCCAAACTGTAATTCTAAGACCTCAAATAAATGCTTTTGTTTGATTTCAGCTCTTCCTTTTTTCTCATTCAACCAACATAAGGAAGTAACTACAGAAAAATCAAAATCAAAAGCCACAGAGCTCTCCCTCTGGGCAAAAAGATTGGGAGGAACAGAGGAAAGGAGAGAAAGAGGTTAGGGGACTGTTGCTTTTTATTACAGTGCTTTTGTCCAATTTCACTCTTCAAACATGAGCCTGTATTACTTTCATTAGAATAAGTCTTTTTAAATACAAAGAAAAATACAAAGGAGCTTCTTAGTTCCATCCAGATCTGGGCTGTGAGGTCAGATTTTATATGTGAGTGACTTAGCTAATCGCCCCAGCTGCATAACTTTGAAGGCTTTGTCTTCACTCCTGATTTACTGATTGGGAATCTGTTGGTGGATCTGACTCCTGATCCAGGGCTCTGAAAAATAGGTCTGTTGAAGCCAGTAAGGGCAGATTTTTGGACTCTTCAGATTCTGAGTATATTCTAGAAGCTGAATTAGAATCCCAGACAAACAGAGGCTGGGTTAGAGTCCCAGACTTCCCTGTTCATAAGACAGAAAGCCTGTGTTAAAGGCAAGCTTCTTTGTTTGCTAGATACCATTAAGAATATGGCAGCTTTTCAGTCAACTGAAATCCCTCCTTTCCAAACCCTTACTAACTATATGCTTCATCACTATGGTGTTCATTCTGTTTACTTCCTTTCCCGGAGGCATTACATTACTGTGGGTAATTTGCCATTTCAAGGGCTTCTTTGGGAAACTTAATATCTCCCCAAACCATCTCACCTAAGATGTATCCTTTCCCGTCACCTTCATGCCCCCATCCTTTTACCACCTCCAATCTTCCCTTCAGCTCCCTTAGATCTTTTGATAAGTCACCCTTCATACCCCTACCTCCTGCATTCTTCTGCTCACCCCTGTGAGCCCCTTCCCATTCTAGCCCCTCAACTCCTTGTAGTCACTCAAACTCCGTGATCCCCCATCAGGGGTCTCAAGGACCCAGGGACCCCAAAAGCAGCCACTTGACATTGAAAAAAAAAAAAACTAATTGGAGGCAGACTGGCTATTTTACCCACTCATATGGGCTTTGGAGACACCCAAATGTCCAATGTCTTCTCAGTCCTCAGCCCAGATTTAGTCCACAGCTTCTGTAAGATTAGATATCGGGACAAAGGCAATCTTAAAAGTCGCCTCCCACAAATACAGTGAAGAGTTTTAGCTCCCATATTGAGCCTGTAACCATAACTTCCTCCATCTGGCAGAAACACAATTCTGATAAAAATATAAAGAAGGGCAGAGAGAGGATCAAGGCTTATACACACTAGTGAGTTTTGTATTCTGTGTTTATGCCCGACTCATGGTTAAATTTTTAGAATGAAAACCATAAAATCTCTACTTGTGTCTGTCTGTATGTATAGTATGTGTATGTGATATTTTCCCACCTCCAGATGGTGTTATCAAATTAATTTATAAAATCCCTTAAGGAAACTCTATTCTAATTGGTTTAGATAAAAATAAGTGCTTATATAAATTAAATGTTCCTAAAATTCCTGGGAATACAGAAATATTTTTCAAATTCACTTGATTTGAGTAAATCTTTGATAAATAAGATTGTTTTGATATTGTAGGTTTCATTAAAAAACAGCCATGTCTTCCTAATTGTTAGTATTAAATAAAATACGGGCATACATTCTTATTCTACTTGAACTTACTAATCAAATAAGTGAATATTATATTTGTTAGATGTGTAAGACTATAAAAATTATAAATTTGATCTTAATCAAATCAAGTCATTCTTTTTTTTTAAAGATTTTATTTACTTATTTTAGATAGAGACAATGAGAGAGAGAGAGAGAGAGAGAGAGAGAGCATGAGAGGGGGAGGGTCAGAGGGAGAAGCAGACTCCCCGCTGAGCAGGGAGCCCGATGCGGGACTCGATCCTGAGATTCCAGGATCATGACCTGAGCTGATCATGACTGAGCCGAAGGCAGTCGCCCAACCAACTGAGTCACCCAGGCACCCAATCAAATAAAGTCATTCTAACAAACTTTATTTCAATAATAATTGTTTTATATGTCCGCTTAAAAGAAGTTTCCAAAATCTTTTTTTATTATTATTGAAATATAATTGACAAACAATGTTATATTAGTTTCAGGTGTACAACACAGTGACTCGACAATTCTAGACACTGCACTTAGCATAATAACTTCTAGGTCTATCCATGTTGTCACAAGTGGCAAGATTGCATTCTTTTTTTATGGCTGAGTAATATTCCTCTGTGTGTGTGTGTGTGTGTGTGTGTGTGTGTGAGACATCTTCTTTATTCATCTATTGATGGACATTTAGGTTGCTGCCATATCTTGGCTGTTGTAAATAATGCTGTGATGAACATAGGGGTACATATATCTTTTTGAATTAGTGTTTTCATTTTCTTTGGGTAAATACCCAGTGGTGGAATTATTGAATCATATATAGTTCTATTTTTAATTTGGGGAGGAACTTCTATACTGTTTTCCACAGTAGCTGCACCAATTTATATTCCCACCAACAGTGCACAAGGGTTCCCTCTCCACATCCTCACCAACACTTGCTATTTCTTGTCTAGCCATCCTGACTCATGTAAGGTAATATTACATTGTGATTATGATTTATATTTCCCTGATTATGTGATGTTGAGCATCTTTTCATGTGTCTGTTGACCATCTGTACCTCTTCTTTGGAAAAATGTCTATTCAGGTCTTCTGCCCATTTTATAATCAGGTTATTTGTCTGTTTGTTTTTTGGTGTGGAGTTGGATAAGTTCTTTATTTGTTCTGGGCATCACCCCTCATCAGATATATGCCTTGCAAATATTTTCTTCCATTCAGTAGGTTACTTTTGTGTTTTGCTGATAGTTTCCTTCACTGTACAAAAGCTTTTTATTTTGATGTAGTCCCAATAGGCTGTTTTTGCATATGTTTCCCTTGCTTGAAGAAACATATCTAGAAAAGTATTGCTAAGGTTGATGTCCAAGAAATTACTGCCTATGTTTTCTTTTAGGAGTTTTATGGTTTCAGGTCTCATATTTAGGTCTTTAATCCGTTTTTGAGTTTATTTTTGTGAATCATGTAAGAAAGTGACCCAGTTTTTTAAAAAAGAAAAGAGAGTGGTTTTATCCTTTTGTATATAGCTGTCCAGTTTTCCCAACACACACAGGAAAATATGCTCAACATCACTCCTCATCAGGGAGATGCAAATCAAAACTTGAAGAGACTGTTGTATATTCTTGCCTCCTTTATTGTAGATTAATTGGCCATATAAGCATGGATTTACTTTTGGGATCTCAATTCTGTTCTATTGGTCTATACAACTATTTTATGCCAGTACCATAATGCTTTGATTACTATAGCTTTGTCATATATCTTGAAATCTGAGATTGTGATCATCTCTAGTTTTGTTCTTCTTTCTCAAGATTTCTCAGGCTATGTCTCAATAAACATGTGGGCACTGAAATTTAAAATACAATACCACTTACAACTGCTCAAGAAAAGAGAAACACTGTGTTATAAATCTCCCCAAACATGTATAGGACTTATCTTCTACATACAATGCACATAACTGAATTGTCATTGGCATTCTTGAAGTACCAATATTATACTGATGGAGAACGTTTTGGTGTTTGCCAGTTGTCAGGGATGTGAGGGTCAGGGAAGGGGGTGGTTGTAGCTATAAAAGGACAACAGGAGGAATCCCTGTGATCATAGAACTCTCCTGTGCTTTTTATCAATGTTAAAGAGCCAGTTATGATACTGTACTACGGCTCTGCAAGATGTTACCATTGGGTTGATATTGCTGTATTATTTTTTACAACTACATGTGAATCCCCAAATATCTCAAAATAAAAAGATTGTTTAATACAAATTTTAAAAATACATACACATGTAAATACTCATGTTCCCACCTTTAGTTCTGTCATCACCTTGAGGGTCTTGAGAAAGCCCGGGGATCGCAGCAACATGCTGTTTCAGAAACTAGTCTCCGTGCACTTCACGGATACGGGACGGGAGCCTTGACCTTAGCTGCCAGTTTATTCTCACACTTTTTTCACGATGTTGTGATGGATTGCACTTGGGGTATGAAAGAAAGAAAGGAGTTCATGTTTGGTACCTGAGCAACTGGTTCAACAGTAATAGTGCTGTTTACTGAAGACTAGGGGAAAACAAATAGGCAAATATCTAACATGATTTCGGGAGTTGATGTGTGCTAAAGAGACACTAAAGCAGAGTCCCAGGCTGGATTGCGGCAGAGCAGGACTGGGGAGGTGATTTAGATAAGATGCCCATATGGGTAAAGAGATATGAGTAGGTGCCCTATGCAAAAGAGGTTTCCATGGGGAAAAAATGGGAAAATCATTAAATAAAATTACAGTTACTGCAGGATTCTCAGACTCATGACTAGTCTAATGGCATCATGAATCCGAGAGCAGGTACAAGGCCGCACTTCGTGGCTGTATGTCCCTTCTGGGAACAGGAAGGCTGGTGTAGATTGAAGAATGTTGTTGTTGTGAGGTAGGGAGACTGCAGGGACTCCATTTTTAGAAAGGCTCCCTCTCTGCTGTTTCTATAATAGACCCTATTTACTCATGTTCTGTATTTCACCTTGCATCTGAATTAAACCAAAGAAGCTATGTTCCTACTCCAAAGGGAAAGCAAGAAAGTTAAATCATTCTGAGTTCATCCTAGGCCCCCAAACACCTGATAACATCTGAGAACTGGATCCCAAACATGTTCCCGGACACTAGCTTTGAACAAACCTCAGCTGACAATGGCATCAATACCCACTACCTTCTAGGATTTATAAAATAACACCTGTTGGTTACCTGTCATTTGCCCTTGATCAGAACCTACCCTGGACTCCTGAATGAACATGCACCCTGGACCTCTTTCCAATATAAACTCCTAGCCCCAGGCAACAGAGAGACTTACTCTCCTTTCCTTTCCAAGTCTCCCAAACAGTCCACCTGATATACTCTATCATTTACGCTATTTAATAAACTCTGCTTTCACTTCCTCCTGGTTTGAGTTTGACGTCTCTCCTGAGCAAACCCAAGGACCCTCTTCGCTGGTCCTGTGTGTCCCCCTCTGGGTCCTACGTCAGTTGTTCTAAGGTCCTTGCACCAGGGGCACGGGACTCTGCTCTGGGGACCCCTGTGGCCCCTCAAGCCATCCACCATCTCTCGGTGTCTCTCCTGCGGCAGAGATGTGGCCCCATCTGCCAGCTGGAACCCTGAGCCTGATAAAGGAAAATTTCAAGTTTTAATATTTGTAGTCCCTGCGCCTGGTCTCCCAAGGAAGCTAACACTTTTACCAAGGTCAGAATGTCTTCATCAAACTTCAAAGTACGGGCTCTCTTTCTGCCCTGAGCACACATTGTACCTCTGCTTCGTTAGCCAATGACCTAAAAGAAACATTTCAAACTAAAGATAAGAGTAAAAATCTCCCTATGTTCTGTTCCCATGTCTCCAAAGCCTGCAACCTCGCACCGACTAAAAGCAAAAGATAAAGTTTATATTTTTCTGAAATGTCTTTCATCATGATGATTTGTAACTCTTGATGTAACAAAAAAACATATATAACCCAGGATTAAACATTCCCTCTCTGGAGCACTCTCTTCTTTGTGTATCCGAGCAGCTGTCCTCACTTGCACTTGTGATCACATAAAACTCTCTTCCTTTCTTTTCAGAAATTCTAAAAGGTTTGTTCCTTTTGCATCGACAAGAGCACCCCTTGCTGTGGATTTGAAAAGGACTGTGAGAGCAGAGACCCAGAGGCCTACCCTGGAGGGTGAAGGTGCAGAGTCTGTCTGTGTATCCACCAAATACTTTCACTTCTGTCTTCCTCTTTCCAAAATGTGATTGAGGCTTTTCTCATTTAACACACCCTCTGAAGCTCTTGAACTTGGGAAAGGCCTTCGCCTTCATCCTTCCCTGCTCAGAGCTGAACTGTGTGCAGGGTCCCTTAGCTGAAGAGCAGGGATTGCTGTGACAAGGTTCCTTCCCCTAACCACACCTTCCCTGAGCTGCTTTTTAACTTTTAATTCGGATTGTTTGGATATATAGAAAGGAAAATATAATGAACCCCGATATTCCTATCCATCACTAGCTTCAAAAATCACCAATTCCAAGGGTGCTTGGGGGGCTCAGTCGGTTAAGTGTCTGCCTTCGGCTCAGGTCATGATCCTGGAGTCCTGGGATCGAGCCCCGCATTGACTCTCCCTGCTTGTGCTCTCTCTCTCTCCCTCTCAAATGAATAAATAAAATATATATATATATTTTTTTTAAATCACCAGTTCCTGGTCATCTCCCGTCATCTAAATGCTCGTCTAACCCCTCAACCCTCCACATAATTTTGAAGCAAATTTCAGACATTATTTCACCCATAAATATTTCAGTGTATATCTCTAAAAGTATCACCTTTTGGGGCGCCTGGGTGGCTCAGTTGGTTAAGCGACTGCCTTCGGCTCAGGTCATGATCCTGGAGTCCCTGGATCGAGTCCCGCATCGGGCTCCCTGCTCGGCAGGGAGCCTGCTTCTCCCTCTGACCCTCCCCCCCTCATGTGCTGTCTCTCTTTCTCTCATTCTGTCTCAAGTAAATAAATAAAATCTTTAAAAAAAAAAAATAAAATAAAATAAAAGTATCACCTTTTAGGGGCGCCTGGGTGGCTCAGTTGTTAAGCGTCCGCCTTTGGCTCAGGTCATGATCCCAGGGTCCTGGGATCGAGCCCCACATCGGGCTCCCTGTTCTGCGGGAAGCCTGCTTCTCCCTCTCCCACTCCCCCTGCTTGTGTTCCCTCTCGCTGTGTCTCTCTCTGTCAAATAAATAAATAAATAAAATCTTAAAAAATAAAAGTATCACCTTTTAGAGATATTACGTGATAGTAGCCATAACTTATCTTTAAAAAAGTAATAATACCTCTTTTCTATCATCAAATATCCAGTTATTATTCTCATTTCCCCCACTTTCTTCCACAGACAATATATAGGTATATTTGGTCTGTATGTTTAATTGGCATGCAAATAAATTCCAAATTTATAATAAATTATAATTAGTTGCTACATTTCTTAAGTATCTTGTAATCTGTTAGTTCTCTCTCCTTTTATTTTTCCTTGCAATTTTTTGTGAAAGAAAATGAAATTTTTCTGGTAGTCTGGATGTTGCCGTAGGTCACTGGCTTGATCGCTTTTAACATGTTTCTCTGTCCCTGTATTTCCTGAAAATTGGTAACTGGATCTAGAGGCTTGATAAGATTCAGGGTTTTTCTGTTTGGTTGGTTGTTTTTTGTTGTTTTATCTTGTCTTTTTGTTTTTGTTTGCCCTACATCCATCCATTTTTTAGCAGTGGCAAGGACATCCTGTTAGCTAGGATGCAGTGGGGGGTTACTCAGATCAGAAGGCTATCTGCACAGGGGAGGAGGGAGAAGGGGCAGAAACAGAGAAAGAATGTCTCTGTTTTGCAGAACAAGCAGCTCCCGCCAAGGAGACATATGGCTAGGAGTTCTAACGGATACAGCCTTGCATGAGCCTGTTTGGAGCTGAGGACCTGTGCAGAAGACCCTTTTAGCTCCTAATACTAAGATCTCCTATGCGCAGGGTTTTCTGCTATTTATTGAACATCGTGTATGCACTAGCATGTTGACATGCTAAGTTTGCAGAGGTGAACCAAAGTGCCTAACTAACAAAATATTGAGAAGTTCCCTATTGTATCAAGCACCCTGTCCCTGCCCCCTAGCGCAGTGAATAAAATTTTCCTGCACTAACCCCAAAGGGAAACAGTGCTTTCAGAACTATTTCCCTGTCTCCTTACTTGTTGCAAGTAGTAAAAAAGTTTTTTTCTCAAACCGAGAGACTTGGGCTGGTCCACTGGCTGATGTCCTGCAAACAGCGTGCACTTTTTGTTCAGTGACAATCCTAACTTCATCCTTCCCCCACTGATTATCAGGGAAGCGTTTAGAGAAGAAACTTCTGGTTAAGTATTTGGTTATACTCATGTACAGGATAAATGCTTGACTTTTCCTCCCTTTATTTACCAGTTTTCTAAATAATGACGTGGTTCCCTAGCACCAAATGAGGTTTTAGGTATTTTTTTTTAGTGCCATTATGAGGTGGTAGATTTAAACATACTAGATGGGTTTCAGTCCACTGCACTTATAATTCTCGCTGAAGCTCAGATCCGTTCGCCCGAAGGGAGCCGCTTCAGGCCGACCCCAATTCCTCTTGCCTGCAGCAGGGATGTCAGGCTCGTCCCCTCCCCAGTCAGCCATTACTCCTGGAGACCCCTAGTTCCTTTGTGTGCAAAACGGGATTTACATAGTCATTCTTATCCACAAACCTTTCACTTCTCCACCCCTAGTTACGATACCATTCCTAACAGTATGACAGCCACCCTCCATTTTAGGTTTAACTCTAAGACATCCTAAACTAGACCTCGGACCAGGAACCCTACGCTCTCTGCGTCTGAGGGCAGCAGGGCGGCCAGAACCAGCGAGATGCGGTCCGCCCACCCTCCTAGAGCGGCACCGGAACTGCGCCGGCGGGCCTCGCGAGCGCTGCGCCGCAGCAGCCCCTCTGCCTTGGTTCCGCGTGCGCAAGGCGGGAGCCGGGGCGCCGTCGGGGCTGCGGAGGCCGGGCGCGGGCACACGTCTCCCAGGGCGGCTGCACGCTCTGACTGCGCCGAGCGGCGCGCAGGGCTGGGGGAGGCCGGCGCCCCCAACCCCAGCGCGGGGCGGCGGGGAAGCGGCGGGGAAGGGGCGGGGCCTGGCCCGGAAGCTGCCTCTGCCCCGCCCCCGCCGCGTCCCTCCGGGGGGTCCGCAGAGTCGCCTGCGCTGGGGCCGCGCGGGGCGGCGTCGGCGGAGAAAGCGTCCCGCGCGGCAGAGTAGAATTGTGGGCGGAGTTTGAATAAAATTCTATGCCGTTTTCCTCCTGTTTGTCTGTCTTCTGTGAGTTCACGTGCTACTGGCCGCCACGTCTAAGCACAGAGGGAAAGTTTTTGTCCCCTTGACACGTGTGACGCGTAGTCACCAGTCCACAAATTCCTTTTAAGCTCGCGGGCCAAATCCGTCCTTGAGGGTGCTGGAGAGTGCTCTAGTATCTGCAAAGTCTGCGGTGGTTTCCACGGAAAACCTGTCTGTTCTCCCAACACTTCGTATTTCTGTAGCTTCCGCATTTCCTCGTGCGTTTTTATCTTTGCACCAATGGAGAATCAGGCTTGCCCCATGCATTAGAGTTCTCCAGAGAGCCAGGAACAATAGGGGACAGAGACAGAGGCTCAGGCGATTATGGAGGCCAGGAAGTCCCAAAATCTGCAGCCAGCCCCGGTCAGCATCCTTAAGACCCAGAAAAAGCCACCATTTCAGTTCCAAGGCAAAGGTATGGAAAAGGCCAGTGTCCCAGTTTGAAGGCCACCAGGCAGGAAGAATTCTCTCTTACTTGCAGAAGGGTCGGCCTTTTTGTTCAATGTAGGCCTTCAACCGATTGGATGAAATCAGGAAGGGTAATCTGCTTTGCTCAGTCTACCCATTCAAATGTGAATTTCATCCAGAAACACCCTCACAGACATGTGAGTAACGTTTGACCAAATATCTGGGCATCCTGTGGCCTGGTCAGGTGGACACAAAACTAACCGTCACACCCCATCCCCAGCGAGTTGCCTTCAGATCGTGCTGTGCTGCCTTATGCTTACAGGGAGGCAGGAGGAGCTCTAGGCATCATTCGGACCCTGAAGCAGGAAGAAGAGGGAATAGGCAGTACCAGCCGGCTCTCTCCTGCGCTGCTTTTCTTTTTTTTCTTTTGTTTTTGTTTTTGTTTTAAGAAAAACCATTCCCGAGGTCCACAGCAGACTTCCTCACACACCCCAATGGCCCCAAATGGTCACCTGGCCTTTGGTTGCAAAAAGGTGGGGTGGGGGGTGGGAAATTGAGTATCAGTTAAAGGAGAGTAAGAATCATTGTATTTGGTCATCTTACACTAATCATGATTGGCTTGGGAGTATTGCTACCCTTTATAATCTGGGGGCTCCATTAGCTGAGAAGGGAGATGGAATGGCTAAGGGAGGGGTGGGGCATACAACAGTATCAGACATAGTTCACAAACAGAAATCCCAGTCTAGCCCTGCGTCTCTGAGACTGCATTCTTAGCATCTTTAGGGTTTGAGATGTTTATAAACTCAATCACATTTGTATAGACAATTTCTTGGCTTATTTCTAAAACTTAATTCTCTTTATTATGTTTGAACTTCAATAGTTTCATTCCCAGATGGCAGCCTTCTTTCTCCTGTTTCTGTGTCTCTTGGGGTTGGGGGAGGGTGTCCTTCTCAAAGTGGAAGATGGGGGTCCTGGCACTGACCATCTGTCTTGGTGGCTCTGTGGATCTGCCCAGATCCCGGGGCAAACCACTCATTTCCAGAGCAGGTCCCTCCCTGTTGCAGTCAGAAGACTCCCACCTTACCCTCCCATGCTGGTCCTGGCAAATGGCCTGGATGTGCTCACAGGTGAAGCCTGAGTCACCTCTCTCCCCCTACCATCCCATCTTCTGACCCGGTGCCCCACGCAGTGCCTCGTCTTAGACTGGACCAGGGGCCATTTCTGCGGGATGCAGATGAGATGTTGCTGCTTTCATGATTCAGATCTTTTATGGTGCCCCACACCTGAAGAATGAAGTCCCAGGACCTAAAGTTCAGAATTTCTAACAAAAGATGGAGTCCAACTGCAATTCTTCCTGCCACCTCCCCCATAGTCTGTCTGATCTATCACCAAGTCCTGTATGTGGAGCTTTCCTTCAAAACACACACACACACACACACACACACGCACACACACACCTGGTTTACCTCACCCTGGGCATGATCGCTGCCAGGCCTACTCTAGTTGCTACGCCCTCAAGGATAGTTGGCGTTAACTTTCTCTCTTGGGGAGCCTTTACATTCCACCTCTCCCAATTCCCATCCTACCACTTTATTGTTGCACTCAGTACTGTATATTGCAATAACTTATATGTCTAAAGCCTAGAATACTTGGAATTTGTGGTCTGGGTTAGTTTTAGGACTGCTGCACTAAATAATGCTACTTAAACATGAGACTAGCTAACAGGTCAATGCCTATAGCAGACCCTTTTCTAAATAAGAATTTTTTTAAAAGATTCATTCATTCATTCATTCATTCATTCATTTAAGACAGAGAGAGAGGAAGAGAGCAGGGGAGGGACGGAGGGAGAGAGAGGATCTCCAGCAGACTCGCCACTGACCGTGGCACCCGACAAGGCTTAATCTCATGGCCCTAAGACTATGACCTGAGCCGAAACCAAGAGTCCAATGCTTAACCAACTGAGCCACCCAGGCGCCCCTCTAAATAATAATTTATATGATGAAATAAAGTATTTCAAATCAATAGGGGATACAAAAATGCGGCAATCAGCTCTTCGAAAGGGAAAGAGATTCATATTCTAAAATGAATTCTAGGAAGACTGTTGTGGTTTTGAAATATGTTCACAAGTTCTTTTACATTCTTCCTTTCAAGCAATGGAGCTTAATTCCCTTCTCCTTGAGGGTGGGCTGGACTTAGTGATTTGCTTCTAACAAAGAGCATAGTGCAACTTCAGAAACTAGAGCATAAAAAGCACTATGGCTTCTGCCTTGCTCTCTCTCTGATCACATGCTGCCATTCCAGGGGGACACTCTAGCAGGCCCACGGAGAGACCCAGGGTGAGGAGCGGAGGCTGCCTGCAAACAGCCATGTGAGGAGCCATCCTGGAAGCAGATTCTCCACCCCCAGGCGCACCTCCGAGGGGATGCATCCCCAGTCAACATCTTGACGACAGTCTCATGCGATAACTTGAGTCAGAACCACTCGGTTAAGATGCTTTCAAATCCTGACCCAAAGAGACTGTGAGTTAACAAATGTTAGTGGTTTTAAGCTACCAAGTAGTCTGTTACACAGCCACACACAGCTAATACAAAGAACAAACAGCAAGATATAAAAAAAATAAATGAAAATATAACATAAGTGGGCCTTGGAGGGGAAAGAACCCTCCAAAGTTTAATGAAAGATTCCTGAGTACCTGAATGTAAGTGTCACCATCCCATGTAATGGATGAGGCCTCCTGACCACCTCGTTGGATGATGCCAGGTCAGGGTGCAAGAGTTCAGTGTGGCCGTAGGGCCTCTCTCTTTCCCCCTTTTTGAGATTCCCTGACCGTGGCAAGATTATTAGTGTTCACCAAACATCCACAAGCTCCGTACCCCCAGCCGCCTTTGCAGTTAGAAGGGAGCTTTATGACTTGGTTCCGGCCCAAGAGACGTGGGCCTCAGGGATATAAGGCACTTCTAGGCCTGTCCCTTAAAAATATCCCAGAGGATCTTCCAGCTTTCTGTCCCCCTACCGTGACAACACTGAAGTTCACATGTTCCAGATTTCATGACTGCAAGATGGAGAAGGACAGTCTGGTCTGCACAGAACTTTACATGAGTAACAGATAAACCTTGTGTTCAGCCACTGAGATAGAGGGTTTATTTGTTACTGCCACTTAGTCTAGCCTATCCTGATGGAACCATTGCCCCTTTCTAGTACCTGTAACAAGTAGTAGCTCTGGTACTTCTAGGACTAGTACTTTCTAGAGCTTGTCTCTGGGTCACTGGGGTATTCCATATATTCCCCAGGTTGTGCGTGTGTCTACACTGCTGTTCGCTCCAGCTTAGTTATGGTTCTTTGTATAGACAGATTATCACCAGGGTTGTAGGGACCATGCCCATCATGCAGGTACAAATATGGACCTGAGCCTTGACCATGATTGTCCATAGCCCAGGCAAGACCAGGCTATCATGTTTCACAAGACTCAACACCTACAGACCCTGGGCAGTCTTAAGGGCCCCTACAGGGCACCCCCTGCTAGCTCCTGGCCTGCTCCCCTACATGCTTCTCTGGACTCCGAAAGAGCCAGATCCAAGGAGAAGAAGGAGTCAAATTATGACCCAGCATAAAGTCTCTCTTCCAAGTCCTTGGGTCCTATCTCTTCCCCAGTGGATAAAGGGGGATGATCCACTCCCTTCAAGACCCAGTGTCTGTAGGAATGTGACCACAGCAACAATGATAGTTAATACTGATGTAATGCTTATTGTATGGTAGGCCTGTTGTAAGTGCTTTACATATACTAATTTCATTTTCACAACAACCCTACAGAGTAGGTATTGTTCCTACCTATTATCCTCGTGAGGAAGCTGAGACCCAGCGAAGTGAAGTACCAGTGTAGGTTTACACAGCTACCTAGCCCCATAAGAAACCCAGAACCCAAACGGAAAGAGCCAAGATGTCCACTGACAGATGAAATGGATAAAGTGGTATATATATATACACACACATACATACACAATGGAATCTTACTCAGCCATCAAAAAGAATGAAATCTTGCCATTTGCAACAACATGGATGGAACTAGAAGGTATTGTGCTAAGTGAAATAAGTCAGAGAAAGACAAATAGCATATGTTTTCACTCATATGTGGAATTTAAGAAACAAAACAGGTGAACATGGGGGAAGGGAAGGAAAAATAAAATAAGATAAAGATAGAGACGGAGACAAGCTATAAGAGACACTGAACTCTAGGAAACAGACCACAGGTTGCTGGAGGGTGGGGGGGGGCGAGGGATAATTGGGCAATGGGCATTAAGGAGGGCACGTGATGAATGAGCACTGGGTGTTATATGCAACTGATGAATCACTAAATTCTATCTCTGAGACTAATAATATAGTATATGTTAGCTAAATTGAATTTAAATAAAGAACTAAAAAAAAAAAAGAAACCCAGAGCCCAACACTGACTCAAGACAAATGCCTTAGAGCAGGATGTCATTTTCCAAGAGCTCACCCTCCGAATTAGGGGAATGAAGTACAATTCCTCTGATTTTCAACTTCTCCAAAGCCTTATATAACTGTGAGTTGGCCCATGTATACAACAGGAAGTTCAATTCTGCCTCTTTTTAAAAAACATTTCCTTCCTCCTGCCAAGTGGCATCTCCATGGCCTTTTGGTATTGGTGCCCTGTGGTCTGTGAGTGACGAATGGAGAAGAATGGCATCTCCAGGAGGAGACCAGGCAGCTGGGCTTGGACCAGCAGGTGCCAAAGATGTTCTCAGGACAGAGCATTTGAAAGATGTTAAAGATTGATTGATTGATTGATTGATTTGAGAGAGAGAGAGAGAAGGGGGAGGGGCACAGGGAGAAGGAGAGAATCTCAAGCAGACTGCGCTGAGCGCGGAGCCCGATGTGGGGCTGGATCTCAGAACCCTGAGATCATGACCTGAACCGAAACCGACTCCGACACTTAACCGACTGAGCCATCCAGGTGTCCCCGAAAGATGTTAAAGATCCCAGTGTCAAAACTGCCCAGCTGTGTGTCCTTGGGCAATTGCTTACCTTCTCTGTTTCCTCACCTGTAGAATAGGATTATATAGACAGTACCTTCATCGTAGGGTTGTTAAGAAGTAGTTTACCCATATATGCAGACCACTTAGAACAGAACCTTGCACCAAATAAGCACCCAAAAGTGCTCACTATTGTTAATTATCATTGTAGATGCAGTTTCAGTCAGGACTTCTGCAAAAAAGACACATCCCCTTTCGCACAGGGCCCACAAATGAGAATGGTAGTTGGGCTGCTCTTCCTTCTAGATCTTTTTCCAGGGATTGTGAGTAATCCTTAAGAACCGCTGATAATTCAAGTAACTCCAGGTTCATTCCTATCTCTCTGGCAGCTCAACGGTGTACCTGCCACACACAGATTTTACATATCCCTTTAAATCTTCCATATGTGAAAGGAACTCACTGACATTAAAAACATTAGCAACATTTATGGCAAATTCAAAAGGTGAATTTCTTTGATAACAGAATGTGTTCTTATGTCAGACAAAAAGACTATACTTGATCTAAGGAGGGAAGGTGGTCCCTGGAGGATATCACTGTAAGGGTAAGTAAATTAAACAATCATATATGATTTTTTTTTTTTTTTTTACCTGCAGATTTAGGAAAAAACAAACCTGCTAAAACCCAATCCTGGAGAGTCGAGCATATAAAACACTCTGTACTCATGGTTGGGGGCTTCATAAATTGGTATAATTCTTCTTGAGAATAGTTTAGCAATCTGATTAAATTTATTTTATTATGCATAAATGTATTTTTTAATAAATAGTACATTCTCATGGTCCAAAATGCAAGGAGTATAAAAAAGATATGCACTAAAAATTCTGCTTCATCCTTCTACTCCAGCAACCCGTGTACCTCCCCACAGACACCCATGTTAGTGATTTCTGGTGCAAACTTTCAGGGATATTTTTATGAACACATACAAATATGTACATGTCCTTTTCATCCTTTCTTACACAAAGTATAGCATAGTGTAATTTGGAATTGATTTCTTTGCATCTTACAGACTTTCCCACCATCTCATAAAGAGCCTTCTGGTTCTTTTTATGGCTGAATATTAGCCCTTTGCATGGTGTTATGGGTTGTATCACGTCCCCCCGAAATTTCACATTTTGAAGTCCTGAGTATCTCAGAGTGTGACCTCATTGGGAAATAGTGTCACTGTAGGCGTCATTATTTAAGATGAGGTCATTTGGGAGTAGTTGGGATCCTAACCCAGTATGATTGGAAACCTGGGCACAGACATGCACACAGGGAGAATTCTGTACGGTGATGAAGGCAAAGATGGGTTGTTACGAACCGAGCCGAGGAACGCCAAAGATTGCCAGCAACCCACCACGGGCGAGACGCATGGAACAGGTGCTCCCTCCCAGCTCTCAGGAGGAACCAACCCTCTTGACCCCTTGCTTTTGGTCTTCTAGCCTCCAAAATTTTGAGTCAGTATGTTTCTCTTGTTTAAGCCGCCCAGTCTGTGGTGCTCTGTTATGGCAGCCCGAGCAAACTAATACACACAGAACTATAATAATTTCTTTTATCACTTCCTTACCTTGGATGTTCAGAGTTTTTTTCAATCTTTACTTTTAAAAATGCTTCGGTGACAAAAATTTCCACACACGATTTCACGGGTGTATAACTACACCAGCACTGGTGGATTTCTAGAGCAGAACTGATGCAGCAAAAGGTGTGTGTGTGTGTGTGTGTGTGTGTGTGTGTGTGTGTGTGGTGACCCATTCTGCCCAGTACCTCCTTGGAGGTTGAGACAGTCTGCACTCCCACCAGCAGGGCAGGGAGAGGGCTTTCCCTCTGTTCTCACGACCACAGTTTGTTATCAAACTTTTGGATATTTGCCATTCTGATAAGAGAAAAAAATGGTATCTCTGTGCTTTTTTGGGTTTGCATTTTTTATTATGAGTCATTTGAATACTTTTCTGTGAATGTATTTTTCTATTGGGTTGTTGGTCTTGCTTATCAGTTTTGGAGGAACTCTTTGTGTATCGGGGACACTTACCCTTTTTTTAAAAGTTTTTATTTTAATTCCAGTTAACATACAGTGTTATATTAGTTTCAGGTGTGTAATTTAGTGATGCAACAATTCCATACACACTTGGTGCTCATCATGACAAGTGCCGTCTTTAATCCCCACCCCCCATCTCCCCCCCCCCCCCCCCCCCCCCCCCCCCTGGTGACCATCAGTTTGTTTTCTTTAGTTAAGAGTCTGTTTCTTGATTTATCTCTCTGTCTCTTCCCCCCGCCCTTTTTCCCTTTGCTTGTTTGCTTTGTTTCTTAAATTCTACATATGAGTGAAATTATATGGCATTTGTCTTTCTCGGACTGACTTATGTCACTTAGCACAGTACTCTCTAGCTTCATCCATGTCATTGCAAATGGCAGGATTTCATTCCTTTTTTATGGCTGAAGAAAATTGCATTCCATATATACATACATATATATGTATATATATACACGCCACTTTTTTTTATCTATTCATCAGTGGGTGGACACTTGGGCTGCCTCCATATCTTGGCTATTGTAAATAATACTGGTATAAACTCAGGAGTGCATGTATCCCTCTGAATTAGTGTTCTTGCACTCTTTGGGTAAATAGACAGCAGTGCAATTATTGGGTCATAAGGTAGTTCTATTTTTTTTTTTTTTTGAGAGAGAGAACAAGTGGGGGAAGGGCAAAGGGAGAGGGGGAGAGAAAATCCCAAGCAGGTTCCACGCTCAGCAAGGAGCCCAATGCAGGGCTTGATCTCATGACCCTGAGACCATGACCTGAGCTGAAAACAAGAGTCAGACAGCCAACCGAGTCACCCAGGTGCCCCAAGGTAGTTCTGTTTTTAATTTTTTGAGGAACCTCCACACTGTTTTCCACAGTGGCTGCACCAGCTTGCATTCCCCCCAACAGTGTGAGAGGGTTCCTCTTTCTCCACATCCTCACCAACACCTGTTCTTTCTTGTGTTATGAACTTTAGCCATTCTGACAAGTGTTAGGTGGTATTGTAGTTTTGATTTGCATCTCCCTGATGAGGAGTGATGCTGAGCATCTTTTCATGTGTGTGTTGGCCATCTGTATGTCTTCTCTTGAAAAAATGTCTATTCATGTTTTCTGCCCATTTTTTTAAAAGATTTTATTTATTTATTAGAGAGAGAGAGCAAGAGAGAGAGCACAAGCAGGGGGAGTGGCAGGCAGAGGGGGAAGCAGGCTCCCTGCTAAGCAGGAGCCCAATGCAGGACTCCATCCCAGGACCCTGGGATCATGACCCGAGCCAAAGGCAGACGCTTAACCATCTGAGCCACCCAGGCGCCCCTTTCTGCCCATTTTTAAAAAAAGATTTATTTATTTAGAGAGAGAGAGCAGGAGTGGGAGGGGCAGTGGGAGAAAGAGAATCCTCAGGCAGACTCCCTGCTGAGCATGAAGCCCCACAGGGGCCTCCATCTCACGACCCTGAGATCACGACCTGAGCTGAAATCAAGTCAGATGCTTAACCAACTTGGCCACCAGGTTCCCCTCTTCCTTCTTCTTTGGGACTCCTATAATACAAATGTTACTATGGTTGATGCAGTCCCTGAGTTCCCTGGGTCTCTTCTCATTTTACATAACTCTTTTCTCTCTCTCTCGTTCAGCTTCCTTTCTTTCCGTTATTCCGTCTTCTAGATCATTAATTCATTCCTCTGCTTCTTCCAGCCTGCTGTTCATTCCATCAACTGGGTTTTCATTTCGTTTATTGTGCTCTTTATCTCTGCTATGTTTTTTCCTTTTATCTGTGTTAAAGGTCTCTCTCACGTCTTCCACTTTTTTTCTCAAGTCCAGTGAGTTCCTTATGTTTTAAATTATCTATCAGGCATGTTATTTATATTTGTTTCACTTAGATTTCTGGCTGTGGCCTTGTCCTATTCTTTCATATGAGATAAATTTCTTTGTCTGCTCATTTTGTCTGCCTCTCTGTTTATGTACGTTAAGAAAGTCAGCTCTATGGGATGCCTGGGGGGCTCAGTCGTTAGGCGTCTGCCTTCGGCTCAGGTCATGATCCCGGGGTCCTGGGATGGAGCCCCGCATCGGGGAGCCTGCTCCGCGGGGAGTCTGCTTCTCCCTCTGCCTGTCGCTCCAGCTCCACCTGCTTGTGCTCGCTCTCTTTCTCTCTGTCTCTCTCTCTCTCTGACAAATAAATAAATAAAATCTTAAGAAAAAAAAAAAGAAAGAAAGAAAGTCAGCTGTGTCTTCCACTCTTGAAAGTAATGACTTTATGAAGAAGAGATCCTGGAGTGCCCTGGCATTCGGTGCCCCCTGTTCCCCAGAACCTGGCATTTCAGGAGAGTATCCTGTGTGTGTTGCTTACACCCTGCTGTTGTGTCTGAGACACTTTTCTTTTCAGTGCCCTTGTTGTCTGTGCTGACTGTCTTCCTGTTGTGGGTCGTGCTTGCTCTCTGTGGTGTTAGGAGGACCCAAGCAGGCCAGCTCCGAGGGGGCATGGCTGCTGGGGAATTTGGGAGTGGGGCCGCAGTGTTAGTAAAATTTGAGTTGGGCCACTGGTCCTATGTCAGCTCCCCCAAAGCCCTACAGTGGGTGGAGCTGTGTGCCAGGTGACTGGTCTGGATGTTGGCATGGCTTTAAAAAAAATTCACCCAGAGCTCGGGGCTGAGGCTAGCAGGCTTGGAGTGGGTGAGTCTTTAGGAGAACGGGTGGGGCTTGGTGCACTGCTAGCAAGTTAGGTAGCAGGTGTCTTCAGACTCCCTTAGATGGCTCTGTGTTTATTCTGGGGTTGGAGGGAGGAGAATGGCACCTGCCAGCTCCCTTGTGTTTGGAGAAGGCTCCCAGCACTCTCTGAAATCAGTGTGAACAGATCTGTCTCCTGTTTGCCCCTCGAATTGTGCAAACTGCCATTTTTAGGTTGCCTCTCCACACAGGCTGCTATCTCTTTAAGGGTGGTGACCCCACGGTCACTTACCCTCCCCGCCTGTCCAGTGCGGGGTGAGCTGACTTTCAAAGTTCCAGGTTTTAACTGACTTTTCAAGTCCCACTGTTTTACAAACTCATGGAATTCAGTCCCTCTGGATTTTACAGCCAAACATTATGGGGATTAGTCTAACCCATGTGAGCTTTCTGGTGCCAGGGCCTGTTTCTCTGCCCTCTCCATGTATCCAGCTCCCTCCCCCCTGCAGACAGTCTCCTTCTACCTCACTGACCTTCCCAAACTTTCAACTGCAGCATCTTCTTTGTATTTAGTTGTGGAGTTTGTTCTGCTAGTCTTCAGATTGCTTTCCTGTTTATTGACTTGGATGTGGATGATCTCTAGTTGTAAATGTGGGAGGGGGTGAGCTTAGGGTCCTCCTAGTCTGACATCTTCCCAAGCTCCTTCAATTTATCTTTTTTGATATAAGACCCCAATATTTTTTTTACTTATGGTGGTTTTGTCATACAAAAATATTTTGTTTTTATGTATATGAATTAATTAGTTTTTACTTTTATGATTTCTGGATTTTGTGTTATAGCAGAGAAGAGAACAAAACAAAACCTTCCCCACTCTAAAATGATCAAAGAAATCTCCTGTGTATGTGTGTCTGTGGTTCTTTTTTTCCCTAATACTTTTATGGAGGCGGTAGAAGCAGCAGTATGTTTTTACTTTTATGGATCATTAATGTGGGCACATTTAAAAAAAAAAAAAATTTGCTTATTCACTCATGAGAGATCACATGAGCATGTGAGCAGAGGGGAGGAGAAGAGGGAGAGGGAGAAGCAGGCTTCCCTCTGAGCAGGGAGCCCAATGCAGGGCTCGATCCCAGGACCCTGGGATCATGACCTGAGCCGAAGGCAGACGCTTAACGACTGAGCCACCCAGGCGCCCCATAATGTGGGCACATTTTATGTCTTTGATACATCTGGAGTTTATCCTGATATAAAGACTGAGGTTTAAATCCAACCTCATTTTTCCTTAATGCTTCATAGTTGTCCTTACACCATCTATTCCCCACTGATTTGAAATGCTACCTTTATCAAACACTAAAGACCTGACTGGATTTATTTTTAGACTTTGTGTCTTTGAATTACACCAGCTTGTTCATATGCTATAATAACGCCCCAACCTCATCACGTGTATTATTTTTTCAGGCACTTTCTAGATAGAAACAAATGATCTTTTTTTCCACATGAACTTTAGAATCAACTGTGTGTTGCTGAAGATTTCATTGCTATTGTTTATTGGGAACGTTACAGTTATAGATTAACTTAGAAAGAGATGACATCATTCTGATAACAAGTCTTTCCATTCATGCAAATAGTGCATCCAGAATGTTTCCATAAATTTATTTCATCTTTTGTGACTCCTAGAGCATTGCAACTTTTCTTTGCGTAGGTCTTGGATGTGTCTTCTTAATTCCTGGGTATTTGGTCTTTTGCTTGTTGGCTTCTGTTGTTAATGTAATCTTTCCTTCCATTACTTTAATTGTAGTTTGTACATAAAGAAAATATTGATTTCTTCATGTTAATTTTGAAACCACACCCCTTACAGAATTCTTTTATTGTTTATTCTAGAGGTTTTTTGGTTTGTGTTTTTTTGATGAGTCTCATGGGCTTTCCACAAATAAAATCCTCTTATCTACAAATAGGATAATTATACTCCTGCTTTCCATTATTTATATTCTACTTTTTTCCCCCTTATCCATCTGTAGTAGGAAATAATGGTAGTGATGGGTTTCATCCTTGTCTGATTCTCTAATCTTCTTGACAACTGTTCCAAGGAAAGCATGGTAAAAGCTTTTGTATACTATTTATTACAGCACAGATTGATTGATTGATTGATTGATTGAGACCCCGTTGGAAAGCATCTCAAAGATCAACAACAGAAGAGTTAAAGAGATCATAGTTCAATGGAGCATCACAAAGAGTTGTTACATGAAAATGATACTGTATAATATTTGTAAAAACAGTACCTAAAAACTGCAGATGTAGTGCTCTTACAACCATCTGAAAAACATCTGCAAATTGATAGTAGAAAAGGAAGTTTCTTAAGATGTTAACAGTAGTCACTAGGTAACAGGATTAAAAGTGGTGAATGTTTCTAATTTTTCTTTCTTTTCCAAATTTTATATAATGAGCTTGATACATGTTATAGTGGGAGGGGGACTTTTATTTTAATAATTCGTGACCACATTCAATGACTAAAAGTGGAGCTGGTATTAAGTTCCTTTGGGACTTAACATTCATCTGTACTTGAACTACTTCAAAGGAGGTAGATGGGCTCCAGAGCAAGAGCAAACTCAGGACGATGTCATCGCTGTACCTACTGGGCTCTTAGAGCTGCACCATCTAATAGAATGTAATGTGAGCCTTATAAATGACTTCCGATTTTTTGGTAAACACACCTAAAATAAAAAGAAATAGGTGAAATTCATTTGAATGATTTATCATAAAATGATATCATTTTAATGATATGTATTTTTTATATATTTATCAAACCCTATAAAACCAAAATATTATTTCAGCATGTAATCAACATTTAAAAATATTATTTCACATTCTCTTTTTCTACGAAGTCTTACATATCAGATGTGGATTTTATATTTACAGCGCATCTCAATTTAGACTGGACACATTTCAATGTGCTTATTTTTTTTTCATTTCATGTGCTTAGTAGCCATATATAAAAAATGGCTTGCATACTGATCTGGGCAGGGTAGACGTTCTGCTCTGATTTGTAGATATCCAGAAAAGACACGTACTGGAAAAGGCTAGCATGTGTGTGTGTAGACACAAGGCCAAACAAAGGGTGCCTGAAGTATGACAAAGCTCATGGAGGAAAAACTATCACCTAAAATAATATAAATAAATAAAATAATATCACTTTAATTAAGATGACTTATTCAGCTTCCCAGTGATTCCTCCCACACGCATACAATCTTTCATTGAGCAAAACCTCCCAACCTGGGCATAAATATTAGGCACCTTGCTGCCTAAAGAGAAAAACCCAGTCTTCCCTGCCATAGGTGACAGGCCGACTAACACCAGAAGCTTTCATCGTGTGAATTCTTCGGGCAGCATTTCCTGAGGACCGCCTGAAGCAACTTCTAGGGCCGCGCTCTCCAGTATGGAGAACATTAGCTACATGTGCCAATTTATTTATTTATTTATTTAAGATTGATTGATTAAGATTTATTTTAGAGAGAGAGAGAGAGAATGCCCCAATGAGGGGGGGAGGGAGAAGGAGAGGGGAAGCAGACTTCCTGATGAGCAGGGAGCCCCAGGCAGGGCTTGATCTCACAACCCTGAGATCATGACCCCAACCGAAACCAAGTCCCACGCTTAAGGGACTGAGCCACCCAGGCACCCCTACATGTGCATATTGGAATAAAAGATAATTAAAAACAGATCCTCAGGGGCACCCGGGTGGCTCAGCTGGTTAATCACATGCCTTCTGCTCAGCTCATGACCCCAGTGTCCTGGGATCCAGCTCCACCTCGGGTTGCCTGCTCAGCAGGGAGCCTGCGTCTCCCTCTCCTCCCTGCTCATGCTCTATCTCTGTCCTTCTCTCTTAAATAAAAATAAATAAATAAAATCTAAAAAAAAAAAAAACACAAAAAAACAGATCCTCAGCTACACGAGTCCCATGTGAAGGGCTGTGTATGGCTACATACTGGCCAGGGTACCTGTTGGGGTAGCTCTAGGGGAATCCACTCCCAAGCTTCAATCCCTGCATGTGCTTTTGCCTAAAACTGCACGGCTTGAGAAAGGGCCGGGTCTCCACTCCTTCTTAGGGTCTCCCAGCTGTCTTCGTCTCCTCTAACACAGCACACATCACATTGGCTCAGACTCACTCTGAGAGGCGTGGAGTTCTGGCATGGAGCCAAATGTGATCAAGCACCCATTGCTACAAGGAAACCCCCTCTATTCCCTCTATTTACCTTGCACCTACGTGTATAAAAATTGAAAATTAGACAGAATTGATGCTGAACATGAGCTCACTCCAGCTAGAAGTGACCTTCATCCAAGCACTTTGCCTAACTTGTTTTTTAAAATGTTCCTTATTAAAAGTTTGCTTCCAAACATTTCAACTTTTGTCTAAGAACTGATATTAAAATTTAGCAATATACATAATTTTACTAATAATCCAGAAAACAATTAACATTTGAGTGAGAAGAAAAAAAGTAAACTTCTAATTTCATTACAGAGATGTATGCTAAACAATAAAATTTAAGGCATTAAACTATTTTACATTAGGTTAACGTTCAGTGAGAATGAAAATATTTCAGGTTAAGACAGAAATCCTGTGAGGGACATAAAATAAAAAAGATAGGTTCAAGGAAAAATCTGAAACGATGTAAAATTTTTCTGTTAAAAGCGAATGAGAGTATTACATCGCCGTGGATTCAGAGTCCGTTGCATACGTCCGAAATCAGCGGTTTTGTTTTTTTAAACGGCAGCCTTCCCAGCGAGCCAAAGTACGTCCCTTGCAATTACTCAGACTTCAGAGGAAAAACATCTAGATGTTACTTCATGTAAAGAGGATCAGTTTTAAAGTCCTCCCGGCCGGGGGGTGCAGCCCGGTCCCGGGGCGCTCCCGCCCGCGCGGCGCCCCTGCAGCCCGGGCTCCTCTCCGGCCGCCGCGCCTGCCCCGGGCCGAGCTGTCGGAGGGCCCCCCCCCGCTCCGCCTCCTCCCGGGGCGCCCCCGCGGCCTCACTCTGTAAGGGGCTCTGTGTTCAGGTACGTAGGTCGTCCGCCGTTTACCCAGCCACTCATTTGCCTTACTCTCAGCCCCACCCCGAATAAACTCCCCGAAAACCTACAGCCTCGCCACACTCCCCGGCGGCGCCCCACGGCCGACAAGAGGCACGGACGGGGCACGCCACACACAAACCAGCCTCGCTGCCCGCCCACGCCCTCCGAGCGCAGCACGGGTCACGTGCCCGGACGGGGAGGGACCAGCGAGTCCGTCCTCCGGCGTCCCAGAGAGGACTCGGAAGTACCCCGGAGCCGGCGCGGGCCCTTCCGGCCGGGCCGTCCGCGCTTTTGTCCGTCCGGCGGCCGGGCTTCCGCGGCGCCGCCACAGCCAGTACGTGAGTCCGCGGCTGCCCGCGCTCCCGCCCCCGGCCCTCGCCTGCCACGCCCTTCCCTAAGCGGCGGGGTCGCGGCTGCCCCTCGGGTCTCGGGCGGGATAAGTGGGGGAAGCGTCCCCGCTGCCCTGCGCCCCCCAGGAGGCACGTCCCCGGGAGTGGAGCGGCGGGAGGACGTCAGGCCGGCCTGGGGGTGCGGGGCGTGCCCCTGCGGCACAGCGGCGTCTCTGGGGCCCGGCTCCGGCCGTCCGAGCGGCCCGGAGGGGAGCCCCGGACCAGAGCGCGCTGCAGGAACGCCGTCGGGGTGCCGCCCGCAGTGCAGTGCGGCCCTAGGCCCTGAGAGTGATGGGGGGCGTCAGAGGGACCCCGGGGTGACCGGTTCGATCCCCCAGCTCCCGCGCCCCTCCCTTCCCCCCACGGGTGGCGGAGGGTGCTGAGAGGCTCCTGCCGCAGGTGCGGGGGAGCCCCGGGCGGCCGCTTCCAGGCCCCCGCCCTGGGGAAGCTCACCCGTGTGCGGACGGGGCGGGAGCGGCGTGCCCGGCTCCCAAAGTCGAGGTGACCGGCCGGGGGTGTCCGCGAGCCCCGGACGCGGGGACGGGGGGGACGCGAAGGGTGGCGGGCGGGGCCGGCGCTCGGTGCGCAGCCTGCTCCCGACGTGTGACCGGGCGGCCACCGGGCTGTTGTCCCTCCGAAGGCGCGAGGGTTTGGTTTTGTTCGTAAGTTTTTAAGCGTGCTCGCTAGCAGTTTAGCGTTCGTGTGGTTTGGGGGTCTAGACTACTAGCGGACGCCGGTGCGCAGGTTGCTCCCCGCCCGGGCCCCTTCCCACGCCCGGAGCGCTGGCGCTCACGTTGGGGGGGGGGGGGTGGCCGTCGGCCTCGTGCGGACGCCGGCAGGCGGGGGCGGGCCTGGTTCCCCTTCCCGGGCCGCGGGGCGCGTCCTCCTGCCGGGTGTCGGGGAGCGTCCGCGCACGAGAGCGCCAACAGACGACCGCGCTGTGGCGTCGGCTTGGCTGCCGCTTGGGCGCTTTGAGTGCTCCGTAATTTTTTAGGTCTGTTCAGGGCCGTTTGGGTTGTTTCCCGTCTTCTGTTGCGCAGCAGGGTGCACTCTGACTCTTCTCCCGGGGCGTACGTTAGCGAGTGTCTCTACAGGACCGATCCACCAAAATAATTCTGTCTTACCTTAACTCAGCCGGCGTCTGGTAAATGTTAAATGTGCCAGATCATTGTAACGGCCCCTGCAGCGTGTTTGAAGGACACGTAAAACCAAGTAGTTTTCCCTCCTGGGTTTGCGCCACGATGCCGGCCGGGTGCTAGCCCAATGACCTGATGTTGCCGACGCCCCTCCGGCCGTTGTCTGCCCCTAGCGTCAGAACGCCTCTCGGCCTCCCTTTCAGAGTCTCCTTTGCTTACCTTTCCCCCAGGATGGCTAGCAATCTCTTCACCGCTACCAGGTACGAGAATGTTCCGTTTCATTTTTTACTTTAAGGAAAAACCACCTTTAATCCTTACTTCCGCTTTTAAGGAATAGGACCAACTCATGTTAACCATTTGTAGTTTGTTCATAACTAAACGCAGTAGTAACTAAAGCACACGCCATATTCCCTCTTCTCGCCTGTGTACTCTCTCACTTCTTGGTCCCATCTTTCGTCCGTCTCATTCTCCAACTTCCTGGGTATTCTTTCTTCTGAATTGGTCAGCGTTTTGTGCTCACATGCCTTGTTTCTTCCTCTTTCTCTGGTCATTTCCAGTTAAATACAGTATCCAAGAACTTAGGTACAGAATCCAGGTGTCCCACTCGACAGCCGGTTGACTTGTGGGACGTTGGGTTAGGTAAGCTGGAGATCGGAGCAGCTGCAGATGTGTTGCTTGTTGCAGCCTGTTAATGGGCAGGACTCTCTGGCCGGAGCGAGCCACAGTTCTCTTGTGAGTTGTCCAGGCTCTTGAGAAGTGGCTCCTGACTCCGGGGGCAGGGACAGCAAGAATTAGGGGCAGGTTCTCACTCTGTACACGGGCTTTTTGGGGCATTGGTAGTAGAATATGAGCAACAAGTACAGAGGTGTCCAGAGGTTGTGGGACATGCGTAATTTGGAAGGAGTGGGTCTAAAGCTGGCTGTTGGGTCGTGCTTCCTGCTGACAACTAGAGAGGAGTTAGAGGGCAGTTTCCCATCCAGCTTGTAGAACTTTTAAGAGATTAAACCTTTCCAGCCTGCTCTATGCAGGGGTTGTGCTTTTAGAGTGATTATTCTCTTGTGTCGTGGGGGATATATGACTTAGCCAACACATCAGTCTTTTTTTTTTTTTTTAAGTTATTTGAATTCCAGTTAGTTAACATACAGTGTAATACTAGTTTCAGGTGCGCAATACAGTGATTCAGCACTTCCGTACAACACCCGGTGCTCATCACGACCAGGGCCCTCCTTAATCTCCATCATCTGTTTCCTCTGTCCCCCGGCCACTTCCCCTCTGGTAGCATCAGTTTGTCCTCTGGAGTTAAGAGTCTGTTTTTTGGTTTGCGTCTCTCTCTCTTTTTTATCCCCTTTACTCATTTGTTTCTTAAATTCCACTTATGAGTGAAATCATACGGCTATTTGTCTTTCTCTGACTTATTTCGCTTAGCATGATACTTTAGCTCTATGTCCTTGCAAATGGCAAGATTTCATTCTTTTTTATGGCTGAGTAATATTCTATTGTACATACATCTACACCACTTCTTTATCTGTTCATCAGTCAACAGACACTTGAGCTGTTTCTATATCTTAGCTGTGGTAAATGATGCTACTATAAACATTGGAGTGCATGTGCCCCTTCAAATCACTGTGCTTTGGTTAAATACCCAGTAGTGCAATTGCTGGGTCGTACGGTAGCTCTATTTTTCACTTTTTGAGGAACCTCTACACTTTTCCAGAGTGGCTGCACCAGCTTGCATTCCCACCAACAGTGCAAGAGGGATCCCCTTTCTCTGCATCCTCACCGACACCTGTTGTTTCTTGTATTGTTAATTTTAGCCATTCTTTTTTTTTTTTTTAAGATTTTATTTATTTATTTGATAGAGACACAGCGAGAGAGGGAACACAAGCAGGGGGAGTGGGAGAGGGAGAAGCGGGCTTCCCGCTGAGTAGGGAGCCTGATGCGGGGCTCGATCCCAGGACCCTGGGATCATGACCTGAGCCGAAGGCAGACGCTTAACGACTGAGCCACCCAGGCGCCCCAATTTTAGCCATTCTGACAGGTATGAGGTGGTATCTCCTTGTACTGTTGACTTGTGTTTCCCTGATAATGGGTGATGTTGAGCATTTTTTCATGTGTCTGTTGGACATCTGTATGTCTCCTTTGGAAAAATGTCTGTTTATCTCTTTCCATTTTTTAATTGGATTATTTGTTTTTTGGGTGTTGAGTTTTATAAGTTCTTTATATATTTTGGATACTAACTCTTTATCAAATATGCATTTGCAAACATTTTTCATTCTGTAGGTTGCTTTTTAGTTTTGTTGATTATTTCCATCCCTGTGCAGAAGCTTTTTATTTTGATGAAGTCCCAATAGTTTCTTTTTGCTTTTGTTTCCCTTGCCTCAGGAGACGTATTGAGAGAGAAGTTGCTCTGGCCCATGTCAAAGAAGTTACTTTGTTTGTTCTCATCTAGGACTTTTATGGTTTCGTGTCTCATGTTTAGGTCTTTTATCCATTTTTTAAAAAGATTTATTTATTTTAGAGATCAAGAAAGAGTGCGCATGCAAGTGCAGGGAGGGGCAGAGGGAGAGAGAATCTCAAGCAGACTCCCCGCTGAGTGGGGAGCCTGACACGGGGCTCCATCTCATGACCCTGAGATCATGACCTGAGCCAAAATCAAGAGTCAGATGCTTAACCACCTGAGCCACCCAGGCGCCCCATCCATTTTTAATTTATTTTTGTGTATGGTGTAAGAAAGTGGTCCAGTTTCATTCTTTTGCTTGTTGCTGGCTAGTTTTCCCAGTACCATTTGTTGAAGAGACTGTCTTTTTTCCATTGGATATTCTTTCCTGCTTTGTCAAAGATTAATTGACCATATAATTGTGGGTTCATTTCTGAGTTTTGTATTGTGTTCCCTTGGTCTATGTGTCTGTTTTTGTGCCAATACCATACTGTTTTGTTCATCAGAGCTTTTTAATGTACCTTGAAGTCCGGAACTGTGATGCCTCCAGCTTTGCTTTTCTTTTTCAAGGTTGCTTTGTTTTTTCAGGGTGTTTTCTGGTTCCATACGAATTTTAGGATTGTTTGTTCTAGATCTCTGAAAAATGCTGTTGGTATTTTTGTAGGGCACATCAGTCTTCTTGATTGGCTTATAATAATCTCCTCCAGACTCTGTGACTGAGTTCTTTTCTCCATTCATTAATCCACTGCAACTAGTATGAGTGATCCTTTTTTCTTTTATTTTTTATTATGAAAAAATTTAAACACACGGGAAAGTAAAATAGTACAGTGAACTCCATACGCCCATAGCTCAGGTTCAGTAATTATCATGGTTCTGCTACATTTGTCTCACCTTTCCCTTTTTATTTTTTCTTTATTAAAGTATTTAAAATTTTTTTTAAAGATGTTATTTATTTATTTATTTGACAGAGAGCGTGCCAGGGAACATGAGCCAGGGGGAGAGGCAGAGGGAGAGGGAGAAGCAGACTCCTCGCTGAGCAGGGAGCCTGATGCGGGGTTCGATCCAGGACCCCTGTGATCATGACCCGAGCCGAAGGCAGATGCTTAACTAAGCCACCCAGGCCCCCCTTTATTAAAGTATTTTGAAGGAAATTTCAGACATCATGCCATTTCATCCTAGCATACTTTTGTCTGCCAAAAAAAAAAAAAGACACTTCTAACATAACCATAGTGCCATTATCACACCATCCTAAATTAATTCTGACTCTTGGATATTATCTATCAAAGGTTGGCAAACTACTGGGCCTGCAGTCTGTTTTTGTATGACCTGCAAGCTAAGAATTGTTTTTACATTTTTAAAAGGACGTTTAGGGGGCCCTGGGTAGCTCAGTTGACTGAGTGACCAACTCTTGATTTCCGCTCAGGTCATGATCTCAGGG
Organism: Phoca vitulina; assembly: GCF_004348235.1. Taxonomy (NCBI): domain Eukaryota; kingdom Metazoa; phylum Chordata; class Mammalia; order Carnivora; family Phocidae; genus Phoca; species Phoca vitulina. Next base: position 2,087,334 of record NW_022589790.1, read on the forward strand.
TTGTGAGATCGAGCCCCATGTCGGGCTCATGCTGGGCGTGGAGCCTGCTTAAGATTCTCTCCCTCTCCCTCTGCCCCTTGTACTCGCTGTCTCTAAAAAAATAAAAAAAAATAAAAGTAAAAGGATGTTTAAAAGCAAACAAAAATTAGTGACAGAGTCATATATGGCCCACAAAGCCTAAAATATTTTGTTTCGCCCTTTGCAGAAAAGGTTACCAACTCCTGATTTAAAAGAATATGTGATCTTCCAAAATGCATATCTGAGTTTGCTATTCCTTTGCCTAAAACGCAGGATCAAGTCTGGACTCCTTAGTGTGAAGGGCAAACCCTGGTGCAGCCCTTACCTTTGCCCACCTGTCCAGCTGGGCCCACCGCCCTCTGCTGCAGAGGGCAGTGCAGACTAGTTCCTTTGCACCTGTTCTTCCCTCTGCTGAAACTACTCTGTTTCTGAAGCTTCCCTAATCCTTCAAAGCAGAGTCAGTCCCTTCCCTCTCCTCTCTCATCTGTGTCCTGTGTCTGCTATTTTTATCATGTGTTAGTTATTTATTTTCTTTTTTTGCCAGATTTTTATTTCCTGCAGATCTATTAGTCTGCCAGCTCCTTGATGACAAGATCTTACCTGTCTCTACATCCGCAGGACCAGCCCAGTGCCTGGGGAAAAAAAAGCAGGATATGGATCATAATCTAAATTCTTTGGGCAACATTAAACCTCAAAGATAACAGATACTAGAATACATGTTATTGTTTGTAAAGATAACTTAATATTTTGTCAGAAACTCTTGGTTGTCTTTATATTTTAGCAGATGTCTTAGTCCATCTGGACTACTATAACAAAATACACACTAGATGGTATATAAATAGCAGAAATTTGTTTCTTATAGTTCTAGAGGCTGGGAAGTCCAAGATCAAGGCACCAAAGAATCTCTGTGATGACTTTTTTATAAGAACATTAATCCCATTCTCGAAGATTCTGCTTTCATGACCTAAGCACCTCTCATAGCCCCACCCCCGCCCCAATACCATAATCTTTGAGGGTTAGGATTGTAACATGACTTTGGGAGGAGGGGACACAAACATTCAGACCATAGCAGCAGCATTTATCCTATTGCTGGCTTTTTATGTCTTGGCACTTCCCTGCCTGTGTTTTGACTGACCTTTTCTTAGACTCAGCATTGATTAATGTGAATCTCATCGCAAACCGTCAATTTTCAGTGAAGAAGCACGTTTATAGTTGCTTTGAGTTCAGTCATTAAGAGGTTGGGTGAGCTACATCGGGTCATAGTACACTGTGCCTCCATCCAAACAAGAAGTTAATTTAAGCACGCCTGAAACAGGGAGACTCCTGGTGTCTGCCTAGGTCAGAGGGGTAAGCAGTGAAATATTTGTGATTTCATGCAGACCAGACCAGTCCGGAGCCACACAAGGAATCCCAGAGAGTGTGAAGTGGATGAAGCATTAGCCTATCAAAGTCAGGGGAAGGGTCCAGCCGGGCCAAGGATCAGTGAATGCAGTAGCAGTGAGGGGTGGGTTAGCATGGCCCATTTGGTGTCCAGCAAGTCACTTGAGGTGGCCAGATGCAGAAGGCTCCAAGTGCCACACTAAGTATCCTGGGAAGACGATATTGGGGAGTGACCAGGTGTGCATTTTTCAAAACTTAAGGTAGGGAGACTATGGCAGAAGTTCAGAAGGATACTTTAGGAAGGCTTAAACTAAGGCCTTTAGCAGTGGGAATAGAATTAGGGGTAGGGACTTGAGAACTGTTGAGGTAATAGAATCAGCTGGTCTTAGGGCTCTTGTGGATGTGGAAGGGTAAGGAAAGAGAAGAACTCATCTTGTGTGTATCCTGCCACAGCCTAGAATCTGCCATTTCTCTGAGGAGCTCTGTTTCCTTTTAGTAGGCAATGGGAGACCAAGAACAGGGTGCTGGATGTGCTTATTACTACTTAGGTGTTTTTTGCTTCTTAGCTTTTCAGCAGAGAGCTAGGGAATACGTGTACATATACACACATATGAATATACATACATGTGAATGCATAGACATGTGCACGCACACACGTAATTTAGAAATCATGCGATAACCTCTGATTAATTCGCACAGGGTTCTCTCTTGCCTTCCCCTATTCCATATTTATGTTTCTTTCTCCAGGAGAGCCCTGGCTTGCAACTAAATCAACACATTTACTCAATCCCTCAACACATCTAAAATTCTTTCAAATTACTTTGTCCATACCTCTGCAGAAAACAAAGCTGCTTAAAAATTCTGTTGTTTTCAGGGCTTCCCTACCACCCCTCCAGCCTTGCCAAGACAGAGAATATAGTATATGGTTACATACTCTGTGATATTATATGCCTAAATTACGGGTTAGTTCTTTGTTTCTTTTTGTTCCCTTCCTATGAGTTCATTTGTTTCTGTTTGCTTTGTGGTTTAGCTGCTTTTCCTTTTTCCAAATCTCATTGATTTAATTTTATTCTTTGAATATGCAGAACATTATGCTTCCATAGTAAAAACTATGCAAAAATATATACTTAGAGTGTCTCTCTTCCCTATCCCTTTGCTCTGTTCTCCCCACTCCACCACTTACAGGTAATGGGGCTTTATTGATTTCGGTTTCTCTCATTACTGTAAAGATAAGCAGTTATATGCTTGTTTTCTTATTTTTCTTTCATACATAAAGCATAGCATATATGCTCTTTTTCTGTTTACATGGTATCCTGGAAATTGCTCCCTCTCAATCAATTGATAGAGATGTTCCTCATTCTTGCTTAGTACTCCATTGCATATATGTGCCGTAGTTTATTTAACCAGTCTTCTATGCTGAGACACTCAGGTAGTTTCCTAGATTCTCTAGTTAGAATGAATGCCACCATGCATAGCTTTGTGCACATATACTTTTTTGTATTGTTGGAAATAGATCTTCAGTATAAATTCCTAGATGGGATTTCTGGATTGAAGTGTAAATGCATACAGTTCACTTAGATATTGGCAGATGCCCCTTAACAGGAGTCACGCCACTCTGCAGTCCCGTTAATGCATGAGAGTGCCTGTTTCTGCCACAGCCTCCCCAACAGAGTGTGTTGTCATTCTTTTAATATGACAGATGAGAAGTGGTATCTTAGTGTAGTTCTTATTTGCATTTCTCTTATGGGTGGAATTGAAAACATGTTTAAGGGACATTTTAATATTTCTTTTTGTGAATTGTCTGTCTCTTGCACATTTTTCTATAGGAGTTTTAGTCTATTTTTTTCAACTTTTGAAAAATGTTTATATAAGGGATATTAGCTCTTATATATGATTCACGTTGCAAATATTTTCTTTCATTTGTCATTTCTCAATTTTGCTTATAGCGTTTTTGCCATGTAATTTATATTTATGCAGTCAAATTTATCCATCCTCTTTTATTGCATGTGTGTCATAGTTTGAAAACTTTTTCTGTACTCAGGAGGCATTCACTCATGTTTTCTTCTAGTATTTGTATGGCAGCACGTTTTTATATTTAGAGCTCTGCTCCATTGGAGTTATATTCTTGAGTGTGGTGTAAAGAATGGCTTTATAGTTGTTTCCGACACTATTCTAAAGACCATCTTTGCCCCAATAATTTGATCTAGCATCTTTATCATATGCTTGATTTCTGTGTGTCATTAGTATTATTTCTGGACTTTCTATTCTGTTCCTTTTGTCTGTACACTGGTACCATGCTGCTTTAGTTATAGAGGCCTTGTGGTGTATTTCAGTACCCCAATGTGGCTAGTCGCCACTCACAGCCCTTTTATGTTTCTCTCTCTCAATTTTTGTGTTTATTTATTTATTTTTTTAATTTTAAGTTGGCTTCAGGCCCAACATAGGGCTTGAACTCACGACCCTGAGACAGAGAGTCGCATGCTCTACCGACAGCCAGCCAGGTGTCCCTTGTATGTTTATTTTGGAGGATTTGGTTTTATGGCTGTAGAAACTTGAACATCTTTCTCTCCTGAGGGCTGAGGATGAATAGAGGTGGAGGGGCCAAGGCCGAAGGGAATGAATAGAGCATGGGCCCTGATGTGCAGGATTCAGAGCACAGACAGAAGGCGTGTTGCTGTTGATGGTGATGGAATTCTACTGCCTGCCCAGTAGAGCCCTCACATTTAAGCAACATGGACTGCTGTGCCCAGAGTAGTAGAGACAAGTGGATGCTTTCAGGGGGAACAAAGAATCCCCGCCTGAGCCCTAAAATCTGTTTTAGGAAGGAGTTTACCTTTCCTGAGTCCTGTGCTTTATACCTAGGTTCCAACCCTGATCAAATAACCCAGCCTCAAATAATAAACAGTAATAATTATGCATATAGAACTCACCAAGTAGTAGGTGTTATTCATAACACTTTAAATAACTCAGGGTCATGCAGCTGGGTACTTGAACCCTGTCGTAGTATTTCCTTTGCTTGGTGGTTTGTATCTTAGCTTCTTATCTTCAATATGCTCTGACTGCAGTTAGCTTGTTCCTGAAGTGGGAATGGAAGCCTCTTTGCCTGGCATGCTGGGGCATGCTCTTCCATATGGATTACCTCCCTGACTGCCCGCTTCCCAGGAGCAGGTTTTCCTTGGAGGGAACGTCCAGGAGGCCAGACCAACTCCAGGAAGCTGCAGTCTGCTTTCCTTCTCATGTCTGTCATGACTTTCTTCATGCTTTCATTACCATCGCCCCGCTACCACCACTTAGGTACTGATTTCTTCCCTTTTTTAGCTTTGCCTCTTTAGTTCTGCTGATTATGTCTCTTTTGTCTTATTAATTTTTCTGTTTCCTCTTATTCAGAGATTTCTTCTCTTTGTTTTTTCATGACCAGGTGATCGTTTCCAAAAACTGATCAGTGTTGTCCTTGGTTCTGTGCATCATTTCAACCCATTTCAACTTGCCCTCACGCTAAACCGTTATACAAGAGTAGAAAAACTCTTTGTTCCATTGAAAATCCAGGGCTCTAACATTTTAACATTAGCTCCACAGGGGCAGAAATTTTGGCATGTCCCCTCTTGTATCCCCTGCAGTTAAAAATGATACTTAATCACACAGCATGCAGTCAATAAACATTTGTCAAGTGAATGAATAAATTTGGATGTAATTCTTCCAGTTTCCTCTATTCAAAGTGAACAGGTATCATTTTCATTTTCTTGGTTTAGTGTCACATTTGAAGACGAGGGGCACTGAGGATGAGAAATCAACTGAAAAGTATGAAAATGTTGGAAATGCAGAATCTATGTGGCCAAAAGTGGAAGGTCTTCACAAGGATCGTATACAGGAATATAAGGTTGGTGAAACTTGTGATTGGAATAGCAAGGTAGAGAAGCAACTGGAAAATCCTGAGGGAAAAAGAATGAAGGAAGACAAAAGTGGCATCAGGGAAAAGATTGGCAAAGCCAAGAACACAGCAAATATAAAGACAGAACAGGAAGACGAGGCATCTGAGAAAAGCTTATGTCCAAGTTCAAAACATGTTATACACCAGACTGTCCCTGTAAAACAGATAAGCAGTGAACAAGACAAATGTGTGGAGAACATTAATGGAACCTCTCACCCTGGTCTACAGCAGAAAACCATTGCTGTTAAGAAATCACACAAATGTGATGAGTGTGGGAAATCGTTCAAATATAATTCCCGCCTTGTTCAACATAAAATTATGCACACGGGGGAAAAACGCTATGAGTGTGATGACTGCGGAGGGACTTTCCGGAGCAGCTCGAGCCTTCGAGTCCACAAACGGATCCATACTGGGGAGAAGCCGTATAAGTGTGAGGAATGTGGGAAAGCCTACATGTCCTACTCCAGCCTTATAAACCACAAAAGCACCCATTCTGGGGAGAAGAACTGTAAGTGTGATGAGTGTGGGAAATCCTTCAATTATAGCTCTGTTTTGGACCAGCATAAGAGGATCCACACAGGAGAAAAGCCCTATGAATGTGGTGAGTGTGGGAAGGCTTTCAGGAACAGCTCTGGTCTCAGAGTCCACAAAAGGATTCACACAGGGGAGAAGCCCTACGAATGTGACATCTGTGGGAAAACGTTCAGTAATAGCTCCGGCCTTAGGGTCCATAAGAGGATCCACACAGGCGAGAAACCTTATGAATGCGATGAGTGTGGGAAGGCCTTCATTACTTGCAGAACACTTCTAAACCATAAAAGCATCCACTTTGGGGATAAACCTTACAAGTGTGATGAGTGTGAGAAATCGTTTAATTATAGCTCTCTCCTCATTCAGCATAAAGTGATCCACACTGGAGAGAAACCTTATGAATGTGATGAATGTGGGAAGGCCTTCAGGAACAGCTCAGGCCTTATAGTGCACAAAAGGATCCACACGGGAGAGAAACCTTACAAGTGTGAGGTTTGTGGCAAAGCGTTCAGCTATAGCTCGGGCCTCGCAGTTCATAAAAGCATTCACCCCGGGAAGAAAGCTCATGAGTGTAAGGAGTGTGGAAAATCCTTCAGCTATAACTCACTCCTTCTTCAGCATAAAACCATTCATACTGGAGAGAGACCTTATGTGTGTGATTTGTGTGGGAAAACTTTTAGGAACAATTCAGGCCTAAAGGTCCACAGGAGGCTCCATACTGGGGAAAAACCATATAAGTGTGACGTGTGTGGGAAAGCCTATATCTCACGCTCTAGCCTTAAAAACCACAAAGGAATCCATCTTGGGGAAAAGCCCTATAAATGTACCTATTGTGAGAAATCTTTCAATTACAGCTCTGCCCTTGAACAACATAAAAGGATTCATACAAGGGAGAAACCTTTTGGGTGTGATGAGTGTGGAAAAGCCTTCAGAAATAATTCAGGCCTTAAAGTGCACAAACGGATCCACACTGGGGAGAGACCTTACAAATGTGAAGAATGTGGGAAAGCCTACATCTCACTCTCAAGCCTTATAAATCATAAAAGTGTACACCCTGGGGAAAAGCCCTATAAGTGTGACGAGTGTGAAAAAGCCTTCATCACATATCGAACCCTTATAAACCACAAAAAAATTCATCTTGGGGAGAAGCCCTACAAATGTGATGTATGTGAGAAATCTTTTAATTACACCTCACTCCTTTCTCAACACAAAAGGGTCCACACTAGAGAGAAACCTTATGAATGCGACAGGTGTGAGAAGGTCTTCAGAAACAACTCAAGCCTTAAAGTGCATAAAAGAATCCATACTGGGGAGAAGCCCTACGAATGTGATGTGTGTGGAAAAGCCTACATCTCACACTCAAGCCTTATTAACCATAAAAGTACCCACCCTGGCAAGACACCCTACACATGTGATGAATGTGGAAAAGCTTTTTTCTCAAGCAGAACTCTTATAAGCCATAAGAGAGTCCATCTTGGGGAGAAACCTTTCAAATGTATTGAGTGTGGGAAATCTTTCAATTACAGTTCACTCCTTTCTCAACACAAGAGGATCCACACAGGGGAAAAACCTTATATATGTGATAGGTGTGGAAAGGCTTTCAGGAACAGCTCAGGCCTCACAGTGCATAAAAGGATTCACACAGGCGAGAAACCCTATGAATGTGATGAGTGTGGGAAGGCGTACATCTCCCACTCAAGTCTTATTAACCATAAAAGCGTCCACCGTGGGCAGCAGCCCTATAATTGCGAGTGTGGGAAATCCTTCAATTACAGATCAGTTCTTGACCAACACAAAAGGATCCACACTGGAAAGAAGCCATACCGATGTAATGAGTGTGGGAAGGCTTTTAATATCAGATCAAATCTCACCAAGCATAAAAGAACCCATACTGGAGAGGAATCTTTAAATGTGACAAGTATGGGAAGTCACAGCGACATATCACAGAAGAGAACTCACGAGGGAGGGAATGCTTGGGATGGGACCAAGATGAGCATATCTGTAGGAGGCAGAGCTTACCAAGTCTCAACTCAAATGGAAGAAAAACCTTATGAATGTATGAATATCTGAGCTCTTTGTTCATGGCTTGTAATTGACATAAAGGAAACTATGAGTACTCTTTGGTGTGATCTTCATTATAGCCAGCAAGGAAGCCTCCAATGTCAAGGTAGTTGAGCCTTTATGGAACACAAAATAGTTTATACTGGGGGTAAAACCTATCAAAGTGACAAAGTGATTTAAAAACCTTCAAAATAAGCAGAACTTTCTGGACATAAAACACATGGATGAGGAAGGGATTTCACTTAGAAGTCATGTAGTTACCAACAGAAAGTTCATTACTTGGGTAAATTCTGTGAATAGAAATGGGGGAAATTCAGGTATAGCTTTGAATCCTAATTATACATTGGTCAGTGGGAAAAAATACAAGGAGAGCCTCCCAACAGGCACATTCAGGGAGAGATAGGCTTCAGGGAACATAAATTTATTTAATAGTAGTGATGATGAAGTATAAATTTGATATAATTGAATAATTTGTGAGGGTTGATGATAAATTTTGAAACAAAATTGGATTTTGTTGTAGGAAGAGTAAAAAGTGTAGACATGAATCTAGCAGGAAATGGTCATTTAAAAAAATAAGTTGATTGGACTATACGGTTGTAATGTTGTAATACACTGGTTGAATGGGCAAAACTTAAAAAATTTCAAATGAACCTCCTCAATGAATGAAGTGTGATGAGTGAAGACCTCACACATTATGCTACAAATACAAGGTTCTACCGTAGACAGACATTCAGCACATTAAATAACTAATGGAACACATCTTTGACATGAATTTGCACCTACACAAAAATAATTGATTCAGGGATTCCTGTGAATAGGAATGCTAAGAAAGTGATTTTATTGGAAGAGCTAGAAAGCTAAGTAGCTATTGATAATTGAGGGATTGGAGGAAATTCATGCTTCTTAATAGTCTGTTAAATGTTTGATTGTTTTGGAATGTGTTACTGTAAAGATTTCATGCACTACATGTGTGTATTGTCTGTTGTAAAATGTTATGAATACTTTGTTCAGGGCCCACTCTGTCTTGGCCATGAAGAGCCAGATAGTCATGGTGAGGTAAGGCGGAACTCCAATAAAGAAATTCCTCAAAAGTAAACAGGCTCTGACTGACTTTAGATGGAGCAGTACACAGAGAAAACAATTTGCCGTATCTTTGTTGGGTAAGTGAGACCAAAGGCAAAGCAGGGAGTGCAGCAGGGGACTTTCCCGTAGGGCTAGTAGCTCAGGTTTCACAAGAAATTAGGTGGCGTCTCCACCGGGAGAAGTGCGGAATGGATTGATCCTCATACTGGGCCTGGATCATAGCTCCTGGAAGTGGGCAGGCTGTGGGACTGATGTGTCACCTCACGGAAATCGTTCTTTTGGGAACAGAATTTAAGAAAATGTTGTTTATGTGTTAAAGCTGTTAGCTAGGTGACTCACAGGGTAAAAGGAGTCTTCTGAGAGTCAAGTAAGCTGTCCAAGAATACTCCGGATGGCGCCTGTCCTGTCTCTCTGGCTCCAAAATCCACTCTCCTTCCCAGAGAGCAGTCTCTACCTAGATAGTTTCCTGGCTTTCTAGGGTTTGTCTCTAGCCCCGTTCTAGCCTCCCATAGTTTCCATGCCTCTTTCTAGGGGTATAATTCTTCCACTTTGTCTCCAAGCCTCCACCAGTAAGTTTTGATGGAAAGGGAGAGGGAAAGAGCATTTCTGCCACTCAGCTCCCCTTTGGAACGCCACAGCCACGCCTGTTCTGTCCTTCTCGGAACACTGGCCCTCTCCACAGACTTGGATTGATGGATTCAGCAAATACTTGCTGAGGATCTGCTAGGCACGATCCCCTGTGCTAGGAGCTAGGCAGCAGGAGTAAAGGCTAGGTAAGGGAGAAGGTCCACAAGGAAAACCACACTAATGGATGCCGAACCAAACACTGCAGTGGTGAGAGGACAGTGACCACCACCAATGGGGAAGAGGGAGGCAGCGGTGATATCTGGGTGGGACAGTTGGGTTTTTAAAGAGGGAGGAGTGGGAAATAGGATGGTCTGATGAAAAGCCTCATCAAAAAAGCTCACACGTCCTCAAAAGGGGCTGGTCGTTCCAGGGTTGGTGCATAGTGGGCAGAAAGGAAGGCCATAGAATATCAATTCCAAGGAGTCACCAGGTATTATCCATCTTTCATTTCCTTGAGGCCACCAGTGGCTGGAGCACCACTCCTCCATGCACACACACCCATGTACGTGAGCTCCACCTGGACCTAACGTACCACCTGCAATTGGGAGAGAAACCGATGAAATAACGAGAGAGGGTGGCTACCGCTCAAGTGGGGATTCCAAGTGCTCCAGCCTGCTGAGCAGTAGGACACGCTCCTACTGAGGCCTCCCCTGACTGGCCCACAGGAAATGGGCCTCCAGTCCACTAGGGCCAGTAACATGCCACTTAAGCTGCTCTCAGATGGTTTCCACCTGTGCCAGGTGGAGTTTGTGGTACAGATTCAATGAGCTGTCCAGGCTTGCCTCAGGCCCGGAGCGTGTTTCAGGAGCACCATCCCCCACCTCTTCCCAGAGAAAATGCCTGATGCGCAAGAAGAGAATTAAACTTGCCAACGTGTAGGTAAATCAAAACACTTTTTTTAAAAAGGCAGAGTCTAATTCAAAGGACTAAAGGTAGAATTGAAATGTTAGACCATAGTAGGTTAAATTGGAGGCTGGAAGATCTGCATGGAAGTGGCCTAAAGTGCTTGGTATTATTTCTGAGGAGGTCAGGATGCTCTTAGCTCTGGATTTTGTTAACTATGTATGGTAAAATGTCATGGGCAGACCAGAAGGATAGAAGTCAAGCACATAAAGATCTGGACTGGAAAACCTCGAAGTCTGGAAAGGAGAAAAAACAACATTGAAAAGGCAGGACAGTACCTTCTGGTAAAGGTAGGTAGGTTACTTGGGTCAATATCATACCAACAACAATGGAAGACTTCATTTTTAAAAAATGTAGATAGCATTCCACCCCTTCCTCTCAAGAGAGCATTGAAGATAAAAAGACTGTAGTTTAAACAGGACAGTTTAAAAATGAGATGCTGTCATCAGAGAAGGGAACACTAAAGCACCTTCTGTCCTGACCTGTCAGCTGGTGCTGCAGAGCTGGTCCCACTTAACCAGCCACAGGGAGTGACAGAGACAGTCAGGGCCAGGCCCCCTGAGGTGGTGAGTCTTACACGAGAACTTCCCAAAGTGCTACAACCTCAAGAGAAAGCATCCCTCAGTCCCAGGGGGCTGTACAGACCGCGGCCTTGTCACCGAGCAGAGCAGCAGAGAAGAAAGGGAGAAGAAAATGTCCCTGACACCTCGTGGCCCTTGTGACCCGGGTAAACACAACCTGGGCCCTGGCCAAAGCAACACAAGGCCTCTTGGGAAGAGGCCTTCTTCAATCTAGACCTCAGGGAACTTTAAAGGTAATTTTTCAGGAGCAGCTAGTTAGTAAGACACAAGGGGGAAAAGGCAACGTGACAAAACTAGAACAGAACAGATTGACATAGACGTCACATATTATCAGATACGGGTTTTTTATAATTTTATTTAAAAGTTTTAAACTTTTTAAAATATTTAAAGATGCATTTGGCTACAGATTGTGACAAAATTAAAAATAGAATTGGTGAACTGGAAGATAAAGGTGAAAAAATTATCCAGAATGCAGCATGGGGTTAGAAAAATACGGGAAAATAGAGAAGGGAAGATTTCATTGGGAAGTTTTACATATAAATATATGTGAAGTCACAGTCTCAGAAGGCGAGGACAGAAGAAAAGGGCCAAAGGGACTGGGGCTGAGAATTTTCCAGAGCTGATGAAAAACACAAGTCTACACGTTTGTTTTTTTTTTTAAGATTTTATTTATTTATTTGACAGACACAGCGAGAGAGGGAACACAAGCAGGGGGAGTGGGAGAGGGAGAAGCAGGCTTCCCGCTGAGCAGGGAGCCCGATGCAGGGCTCGATCCCAGAACCCTGGGATCATGACCTGAGCCGAAGGCAGATGCTTAACGACTGAGCCACCCAGGCGCCCCAAGTCTACACATTTATTTATTTATTTATTTTTAATTTTATTTATTTGACAGCGAGAGAGGGAACACAAGCAGGGGGAGTGGCAGGCAGAGGGAGAGGGAGAAGCAGACTCCCCGCTGAGCAGGGAGCCCGATGTGGGACTCAATCCCAGGACCCCGGGATCATGACCTGAGCCGAAGGCAGCTGCTTAACCAACTGAGCCACCCAGGCACCCCAAGGCTACACATTTAAAAGCCCAAAGAATGCATTTACAAAAATCACATCTACACACATCATAGTGTAACCGCAGTAACAGCTAAAGACAAATTACCTTCAAAGAACAATAGACTTCTCAGCAACAACAGATGAAAGAGTGGAATGAAAACATGAGTATAAAGATAGAAAATAACTGTCAGCCTGAACATTTATACCCAGTGAAAATAGCTTTCAAGAGTGAGGACAAAATAAATACATTTTAGGACAAAACTTGTTTCGTTTTCCTGTGCTGACCCTCACTAAAGGCAATTCTAAAGAATGCATTTTAATACAGAAAGAGAGTGATCCCAGATGATGTTCTGAGATGCAAGAAGGAAGAGCAAAGAGTTAAGAGATATGTAGGCACATGCAAATGAACATTTTTATACAAAACAATAAGGATTTAGAGTTAAGATAGACTCAAAATATCAGACAACAATAATATCTGTCCAGAGAGTAAAAAAGAATTTAAGTATTATATGAGGTAAAGCTTTGGTTAATCTCATACACATTGTAAAATCTAGGGGAATCATAAAATACAATGTATATTTTTAATACTAGTAGAGGAAAAGTGAATTTTTAAAAATCAAAAAACAAGAAAAAAACGGAGAAGGAAAAACAGTGGTAGATCTTAAGCCAAAAATATCAGTATTTCTTTTTAAATCACAAAGATTGTCAAACGATGTCTTAGTTCAGGCTACAATAACAAAATACGATAGACTGGGTGGCTTATCAACAACAGACCTGTATTTCTCATAGTTCTGGAGGCTGGAAGTTCAAGATCAGAGTGGTTGGAGATCAGCATGTTTGGGTGAGGGCTCTCTTCCAGGTTGCAGATTTCTTTTTTTTTTTTTAAAGATTTTATTTATTTATTAGAGAGCGAGAGAGGGAACACAAGCAGGGGGAGTGGGAGAGGGAGAGGCAGGCTTCCCGCGGAGCAGGGAGCCCGATGTGGGGCTCAATCCCAGGACCCTGGGATCATGACCTGAGCTGAAGGCAGACGCTTAACGACTGAGCCACCCAGGGGCCCCCAGGTTGCTGATTTCTAATCGTACCTTTATGTGGTGGAAAGGGCTGGGAAGTTCTTTGGGGTCTCATATAATAGCACTGATCCCATTTATCAGGGCTCCATTCGCATGACTTAATCACTTCCCAAATCCCAACCTCCTAACACTACCACACTGGGCATTAGGATTCCAACATGTGAATTTGTGGGGAATACGAACATTCACACTGTAGCAGACAAAAATATAAAACTCCATTGTATACTGTGTACAAGAGACTCACTTTAAATATGAGAAGACTCAAGATTTGGAAGTGAAAGAATAGAAAAGTTATTTGAAGCAAATAGTAATCAATAGAAACTGGTGTAGCTCTACTAATATTAGATGAAATAGATACTTTAAGTCATAAACTATTCCTACAGATAAAGGGAATCATTTATTACATTAAGACAAAATGTCCAGGGAAGAGAACATACTGGAAAGATATAACAGTTTTGAGTTAGTATCTACCTTATAACATAGCTGAGTTGGCAAATACATGCAGAACTCAAAGAAGAAATATAAAATCCACAATCATGATGGGAGATTTTTTGATACCTCTCAGTAATTAATAGGACAAGAATATTAAAAATTAGTAAAGTTACAGATTTGAACACTGATTTAGTAAGCAATCTAATACATGGAACCCTGCACCATTGTGTTAAGGATACACATTTTTTTTCAAGCACACGTGAAACATTTTAAAAAATTGACCTACACAATGTTACATGTCAATTATATCTCAAGTTGGGGCAGAAATTGATCATATGCTGGATCATGAAGTAAACCTTAACAAATTTTAAAGAATTAAAATCATACAGAGTATGTTAGCTTGACTATGCAATTTAGTTAGAAATTAATAATAAAAAGATACTTAGGCCATCCCCATTATATTCAGAAATTTACAAATACTTTTCTTAATCATGGCTCAAGGAAGAAAATATTTTGATCTGACCACTGTAATCAAGACCAGTGGGATATTGCTTAAGCAGTGCTTAGAGAGACATTTATAGTCTAAAAAGATATTTTAGAAAATCAGAAAATCTAGTAATTAATCACCTAAGTACCATCTCCAAAAGTTAGAACAATCAAAATAAATCCCCAAAAAGTTAAAATAAGAAAGTAATAAAAGGTAGACCTTTATGAAATAGGAAAACAAACACAATCTAGAGGATCAACAAAACCAAATGCATGTGTGTGTGTTGGAAAAGACTAATAAAACTGACAGCCCCCTGGTGAGATTGATCAAAGAAAAAAGAAAACCAAAGTCAGGAATAAAAAGGGGGAATAAGGAGAACTGTAAAATTTTCTACTCTCTGAACATGCACTGACCTCTTCACTCCCTGCTACTGAGAGAATAACCCACTCCCTCTAAATTCCTTGAGTCAACAATTCTGAGAACAGGATGTAACATGAGTGAGCCAAATCACAAAGAAACACAATCCGTTTCTGAAAGATTGCCACCTACATAACGAAAGCCCACCCAAACTGCAGTGAACACTGTTGCTTTAGTTTATTTCCCCTATAAAACCCATCTCATTCCTCATGTTTGGAGAGACAGTTCCTTTGAGAACTTTCCTTGTTGCAACCATTTGAATAAATACCCAGGCCCTTGGAGTTGAAGTCTCAGAGAATTTCTAAAGTTTGATGTTACAAATGCTACAGGTATTAAAACACTAAGATTAATTATATTATAATTTTATTACAATAAGTTAGAAATATTGTATGAAATTTTTAAAAAATTCCTAGGAAAATGTAACTTACCAAAACTTACTAAGGGTCTCACATCTTATAGATGTGGAGTGTATGGGAAGGACTATGGAGTGAGTTCAGTCCTTAGGGAACTCGAAGAAGAAGCAAGAGGAGAGAGGAGGGAGAGGGGAAAAAGCAGAAAGGAGAAACCTTAATCAATAGTAAGTATGGAAAAGCCTTCCATAGGCATGCACTCTCTATTAGTGAATTTGAAAGTGAAAACCTGAAAAATAATTTCATCTGTGTTTATGTATGGACACTCTAGGGGTGAAGTGGTACTGAGTACCAGTCATGCAATGCAAGGGAACTTTTCCCTCATGGGATTAAAAAACGAGAGAGGGTCACCTGAGGACCAGTTAGCTGAGGTCAGACAGTGGGGACCTGAAGTCTGCCTCAGGACCTAGAAAAATTGGGCATAACCTCTTCCAGGGGATTACTCGGGCTGGTAGGTTTCTCCATGCCTCTTCTCCAGCCTCAGCTGAGTGCCTCAGCCTGGAGACGTGGAGAAAGAAGTCACAAATTTTAACACAATTCTTTCTACAGGGTGTTCCCATTTAGACCTGGCAGTTCTCTCAGGCTGTGGAGAGTATCGCTTATACTCAGGAAGGAGTTTGTGTGAGTCCCATGTAGAGAGACTACAAAGTATTGTGGCCAGAATGTGGTCTTTCCACCACAAAGCCCAGATGCAAACAAGGGCTCTTTCACTTACCCCCAGATGGCTTTAGGCAAGTAAGTCTTCTGTTTTATGTTGTGTGTCCTCAGCTGTCTCTTACTGGAATAATAACAGTAGCGAGTTGGAGAAGTTAGTGTTATTAGAGGCCTTAGAAGTGAGCCTGGAATGAGAAGCTTTAGCATAAAGGTGTGTGAAGTCAGTCTCGCCATGTGGTGGCCCCTGTCCCAGGACTAGCGACCGGACAGTCAGGTAGTGGAAGGCAGCCCCATCTGAAAGCCAGGAAAATATCCCAAGGACCACCCCACACACAGATACAACCTAAGATGAGATTCGAGAAAAATGATTGTTTAGATCTGTTACTCAGCTGTATCTTGCTTCTAAGCAAGCAATCCATTGTTTCTAAGCAATGATGCTTTGCTTTTTCAGGCTGGAAAAGGTCAGCAGAAGAAGCCGCCAGCTCCTCCAGTGACCAAGAGTGTTGGATGGGACCAGGGCTCATTCACACTTGCTTCTCCAGCTTAGGCATCCTGCCCACTCATACTATGTGCATTTTGCTTCTCCCCCGGCCCCCTGTTTTCCTGGCAATAGATGGGCTGGAAATTAATACAGAAAGGGTTGGTGGGAGTCAAGCCTCCACCATCTTAACCATGGCTGTTTGGGGGTGAGTGTCCCTTAAGATCTCAAAGAATAAGAAGAGGTCCAGGGGTTGGCAGGGCAAAGCCCTAGAGGAGAGCAGAAGTTCCTCTGGTCTTGGATATAAACTTTAGGGCCAGCATTCCAGTGAATGCAACAACTATGAATCTCTTTTCCTGTCTATAATTTCCCCATCTGTAAAATGAGGGAAATGATCCAACTCACAAGGTTGCTTTAAGGATTCATGAAAAAGCATTTTGTATTTTGCAAATCTCTATACGAACATCCTTGTTAAATTGACTAGTGATCTGTCTTGTTTTTTAAAGTTAAGGAGATAAAAATAAGAGCAAAGATTAATGAAACAAAACGACACAATAGAAAGGATCAAAAGTTAGGTTGGTGTTTTGGAAAGAGTATTAAAATTGATAAACCTCTGGTGTAATAAAGAAAGAATAAAAATCACAAATAATCACAACAGATCCCATAGAGTAAATGTTTAAAATGTACGTGGCCTTCCTAGTTCTATTCTATTATCACATTGTGGTCAGAAAACATATCTGCACAATTGCTACCCTTTGACATTTGCTGGAATCTGCTTATGGCCCAACACGTGTTTGATCTCAGTGAAGCTTCCATGGTCACTGGAAAAGAATGTGTGTTCTGCGGATGCTGGGTGCACTCGTCTAGATAAAGCATTAGATCAAGTTTGTAATGCATTGTTCAGATCTTCTCTATCCTTAATGGATTTTTATCTGCTTTCTGTCAATTAATGACGCAATTAATTTAATTTAATAATTTGCACTTACAGATCTGTGAAGTTTGCTTTATGTATCTGAGGCCATGTTATTAGATGCATGTAAGTATAGAATTGTCGCATCTTCCTGGTGAATTGAAATTGTAAGAAGAAAGCCTCTCTCTGTAGTAATGCCTTTTCTTATTTAAAGTCTATTTTTTTCTGATATTAATAACATCAAAAAAAATTACTGTTACGTGGCATATCTCTTTCCATTCTTTCACTAGATTTAAAAGCCCAAAGATGTGTTTAGATGTGTCTCTTGGATATGTGTCCTTTGGAAATAGCATGTTGTGCTTTTAATCTAGTCCGATAATTTCTTTTAACAGGAACATTAGGCCTTCCATGTATAATTTCCAGTACTTTTGGGCTTAAATCTTATTCACTGCTTTCCTGACCTAGGTTATGTCATCTCTTTTTTTTTTTTTTTTTAAGATTTTATTCATTTACTTGAGAGAGAGAGAAAGTGAGAGACCGAGCACGAGCAGAGGGGGAGGGGCAAAGGAGAGGGAGAAGCAGGTTCCTTGCTGAGCAGGGAGCCCGATGCGGGGCTCGATCCCGGGACCCTGAGATCATGACCTGAGCCCGAGGCAGACGCTGAACCGACTGAGCCGCCCAGGCGGCCCTGTGATCTCTTCTCTTGACTTCTTTCAGATTGGGTTAGAAATCTTCCGTTAGGATTCTATTACGATTAGTCTATTATTCTACTTTTCCCTCTGTTGGTCTGGAAGTTAGACACTTTTTCTCTTCTTTTACTGGCCAAGGACTTAAAAGATCCATTCTTGATTTATCAAAGCCTCATGTTAATTGGCACTTTTATCTTCATACTAGACGATGAAAGGATCTTAGAATACTTTAACTTCATTTACCTGTCATTTTGTTTGCTATCGTTTTTGTGAACTTTCATTGTGTACATATACAGGTGTATGGATATGTATTGAAATACAGTATTACTGTTTTCTATA
>NW_022589790.1:2105387-2197172 GCF_004348235.1 Phoca vitulina
CTACCATACGATCCAGCAATTGCACTACTGGGTTTTACCCCAAGGATACAAATGTAGGGATCCGAAGGGGTACATACACCCCGATGTTTATAGCATCAATGTCCATAATAGTCAAACTATGGAAAGAGCCAAGATGTCCATCGACAGATGAATGGATAAAGAAGATGTGGTATATATACACAATGGAATATTATACAACCATCAAAAGGAATGGAATCTTGCATTTGGAATGACGTGGATGGAACTGGAGGGTATTATGCTGAGCGAAATAAGTCAATCAGAGAAAGACATGTATCATATGACCTCACTGATATGTGGAATTCTTAATCTCAGGAAACAAACTGAGAGTTGCTGGAGTGGTGGGGGGTGGGAGGGATGGGGTGGCTGGGTGATAGACATTGGGGAAGGTATGTGGTATGGTGAGCGCTGTGAATTATGTAAGACTGATGAATCACAGACCTGATAGCAAAAAAAAGAAGAAGATAGCAGGAGGGGAAGAATGAAGGGGGGTGGAAATCGGAGGGGGAGACGAACCATGAGAGACTGGACTCTGAGAAACAAACTGAGGGTTCTAGAGGGGAGGGTGGCGGGGGATGGGTTAGCCTGGTGATGGGTATTAAGGAGGGCACGTACTGCATGGAGCACTGGGTGTTATGCACAAAAAATGGATCGTGGACCACCACATCAAAAACTAATGATGTAATGTATGGTGATTAACATAACATAATAATTTAAAAAATTAATTAAAAAAAATCTCTCCTTGAAGATCGCATTTGCTTATTTTTTTTTTTTAAGCTTCTATTTAGGAAAAGGGAGCAGCCCCTCAGCCCCAAATGGCTAGGTAAGTGGTGATCAGCCCCAAATGGGGTAGGTGAGTGGTGATCAGCCCCAAATGGGGTAGGTGAGTGGTGATCAGCCCCAAATGGGGTAGGTGAGTGGTGATCAGCCCCAAATGGGGTAGGTGAGTGGTGATCAGCCCCAAATGGGGTAGGTGAGTGGTGGTCAGGCCTCACCAGAGCGCTCGATGCCCTCCTGATGAAGACAACAGAAGCAACACACCGTGGGACCAACCAGCTCAGCCAGCTCCATGAAGCCATGCAGCGGGACTGAGGTTAGATCATGAAAAGGGACCCAGCTTCTGCCTGGTTTGCTGGGCTGCTCCAGCTCGGTGTCTTGTGCAGAGCTGCCATGTCCGAAGTCTCATGACCCTGGGACTGTCTTGCTGGAGAGACCACAGCCATGTGAGCGAGCCGTCTTGCATCTGCAGCTGGCCACATCTGAGTGCACCTGCATGGGACATCCGAAGGGACAACTGCCCAGGCAAGCCCCTCCTGAATTAACGACCCACAAACAATGAGCAAACTCAAATGGTTGTTTTATGATGCTAAGTTTTGGGGTAATTTGTTAAGTGACAATAGTACCTGGTAGTCTATGTTCTGTTATGGAAATGTTAGAAGATTTTAGTAATCAGAAGGGAATGTTTGAACAAATACTTTGAGAATAAGAATTTTTCAACATTTACTCATCAATACTTAGGAGTGAGGGTATCTAAGAGACTGGTTTTAATATGTAGGTAGAAGTGGTCCTTGAATTCATAGACGCGAATCTCTTTTTTTCTCCCAAAACTTTTCTCAATTTTATATTCAAGATATTCCCCAGAGTTTTATTACAAAAAGTCTCAAACCCACAGAGAAGTTGAAAGACTAGTTGCCAAGAAGACTCATATTTCTTCTACTGAGATGACACAACAATTAATATTTGCCATATGCCAAATACCTATGAGTTTTTGTACTATTTGACTAGAAAGTTGAAGAATGAATTTTATTTTCAAATAACCTTTTTTCCCCCTGATCATTTAAGTCATATATGCTCATAGTATAGCTCTTGTAAAATGTAGAAAGATAAATAGAAAATAAAACAGTCCTTCTCCAAAATAAACTCTTCTAGATCTGAAAAAGAAAGAAAAAAGGAAAGAAAATAGTTTACCCATAATCCAGCTGACTTGATTTCTTGGTTTGCCGGACAAGTTGAGCATCTGAATTCGGTCTTCCTTGGGCAAGGGTGCCCTCTACCGACAGCAGGGTGAATTGTCAAGTGGTGGGATTTTCACTCACAGTCTCTTGCGAGTTTTGCTTGAATTGATTCCTCAGATTCCTAATTCGTGGATGAATCAAGAAAGTTGAGTTTTTGAAACCACAGAACAGATCCTTAGGGACCCCTATCTGGGGATTTTACCAGGGTCTTGGGCGAGGCCTGACCTCAAACAGCTAGTCGGACTTGCTTGATCTGGTTATGTTGCTCCTGTGAATGAATGATGGACACAGGCTCCAATCCGGGTCCTGGCAGTTCTCCAGCTCAGGATGACACAGACGTGCGGCTCCAAACACCCATCTTCCCCCACTGAAGTAATGACCCTGATTTTTCTCGGATTCTTTTTCCGTTTCTTCCTTTGGTTCATGCTTCTCATCCCTTTTTCTCCAAACACGTCTTGTTTACACTTCCCACCTTTTGGGACCACTGGCATGAATTCATTTCACTTTTCTTCTTTTTTCCACCAACTTATGCCTCATTGAAAATTAGCACATTCAAGTATTCACATTTACATAACAAGGTCTCTATCAGATTTATAAAAAGAATATGATCTCACTCCATCTAACCCCCCTTTGATATGATAGGCAATTCTGAAAAGAGGAAAAGCTTTTAGCCTATAAATATATGAAGCGATCCCTAATTTCTATTAATCAGGGAAATGAAAACGAAAACCACATTAAGATAATTTTATAGACACTTCATTGATCAAAATTAAGATATTTGACATTACCAAACACAGAAGTGGATCCATTGTTGGGGGTCAAGGGAATGTGATTTAGAGTGACTACTTGGAAAACAATTTGAGATGACTTTGGATGGTTGAATACTTGCATACTTTAACACTTATGAATAGAGCCTAGAAGATTCTTGCACATGAGCCTCAGGAGATGTGTGCAAGGATGTCCATATCAACACTGTTCATGGTAGCAAAAAATTGAAAACACTGCGATGCCCACTTGTGGGAGCAGATAACATACATTATGGTGTAGCCGCACCATGAAATGGTAGTGCCAATGAAAGGAAGTGCCCCACAATTAACGGTGGCAACCTTGCTGAGTCTTTGTAACAATGGTGAGTGAAAAAAAACAAGTCCTAGAAAAATATGTACAGTATAATACCATTTGTAGAAGGACTATACACAAGCAAAGCTAAACAATGTTGATTAGGCATACATCTCTGTGTACCTCCCTCCCTACTTGTCTGTGATGCAAAGGAATTAAAAACACAAATGTAGAATAGCACTTACCACCAGTGGGGTGGTATGGGGACAGAATGGTGCAGAAAATAGGAACAGGGTGCAATAGAGAGATATAAATTATTAGAAATATGTAGTTCTTGTGTTCGTTATATTATAAATAAACTAATTCATGCATAAATAAAACATGATGTGGGATTCTATTGTTAAAGATGAAGAGGAGAATGGATATAGGAGGTGAACCTGGAGGTGACTCTTGGATTTCTTGCAGGAGTAACAGAACAGAAGGAGGTGCCATTTAGAGTTACAGAAATAAATTGAGAAATGAACTGTGAGTGTGAGGATAATGAATTCACCTTTGAACACTTTTATTTTGAGTTGTCCATGTGACATCCAGTGAGTAATCTAATCTGTGGGTCAAGATCTTAGAGGAGAGGTCTAGGATGGAAAAATAAATTTATAGGTCAAAACCATGAGAGGTGGGGGTTCTGGTTGCAATGTTTAGAACTCAGACATGGATGAAGCCAGGCAAGCTTTTTCATACAATGATTGGCCATTTGGATATCCTCTTTTGGAAATTGTTCTCAAGTATTTGCCCATTTTAAGAAATGGGGTGTTTGTCTTTTGATTTGTAAATCTTTAAAAAACATATTCTGGGTATAACATCTTTTTGTTTATATCTACTACACATATATTTTTCTCAGTCTGTGCCTTCCTTTTTATTCTCTCAGTGGTGTTTTTTGATAAGCAAATGTTCTTTTTTTTCTCTTCAAGTTTTTCTTTAAATTCTAGGAAGGTAACATATAGTGCATTATTGGTTTCAAGAGTAGAATTCAGTGGTTCATCACTTACATACAACACCCAGTGCTCATCACAACAAGTTCCCCTCTTGCCCATCTAGCCGATCCCTCACTTATCTTGCTCCATCAACCCTCAGATTGTTCTCTATTGTTGAGTCACTTACGGTTTGTTTTCCCCTCTCTTTTTTCTTTTTCCCATTTCCCATATGTTCATCTGTTTTCTTTCTTAAATTCCACATATTAGTGAAGTCATATGGTATTTGTCTTTCTCTGACTGACTTATTTTGCTTAGCATAATACTCTCTAGCTCCATCCATGTCATTGAAAATGGAAAGATTTCATTCTTTCTGATGGCTGAGTAATATTCCATTGTATATATCTACCACATTTTCTTTATCCATTCGTCCACTGAGGGACATCTGGACTCTTTCCATAATTTGGCTATTATTAATAATGTTGCTGTAAACATCGGGGTGCATGTACTCCTTCAAATCTGTATTTTTGTATCCTTTGGGTAAATACCTAGTAGTGCAATTTCTGGGTCATAGTGTAGCTCTATTTTTAACTTTGTGAGGAACCTCCATACTGTTTTCCAGAGTGGCTACACCAGCTTGCATTCCCACCAACACTGCAAAAGGGTTCCCCTTTCTCAGCATCCTCGCCAACACCTGTTGTTTCCTGTGTTGTTAATTTTAGTCATTCTGACTGGTGTGAGATGCTATCTCATCGTGGTTTTGATTTGTATTCCCCTCATGATGAGTGATGTTGAGCACCTTTTCATGTGTCTGTCAGCCACCTGGATGTGTTCTTTGAAAAACGTCTATTCATGACTTCTGCCCATTTCTTAACTGGATTCTTTGTTTTTTGGGTATTGAGTTTGTTTTTTTTTTTTTTTCAAAAAAGGAAACATTGAATTTAATTTAAAGGAAAAAAAATCAGAAGTTGTCTGAGAAAACAACAGAGCAAATCAATTCCTGAAAAAAGAGTTCTGTATCTTGGTGATCACATTTATTGAAACAGTTGGAAAAAAATTAAAAAGCCCTTTAGATTAAGAATTTTTGAGTTATCTGCGAATTAACTCATTTCAGTAGTTAGAAGAATCCTTGATCATTTCTTATATCAAAATTTACACAGGTTTCTATTTTGAATGTCTTCTACATTTAAAGAGGCAGTCATACAAAGTCTTCTATACTCTATACACAATAAATTCTTTGTTTCAGCCAACTCTTAATGGTGGAACAACTAGTACAACGCCATGTCCCCAGACAACAAGCATCAGAATAGTCCATTTTGTTGATTTCTATATCTCTTCGTATGTTTCCTCATCAATTTCTATAGTGGTCACCGTTTCCTCCACATCATATTTAAATGCTGATCATAACACATAATCTGCTTTGAAGCTCTCGGTCATTTCTCATTTTCACATAAATTTGCTCATCCAGGTTGAGCACGATGAGATCCAGGGACTCTTCTGCAGTGTTGGTAGATTGTTGCCAGTCCATGTCATCCACCATGTTTTAAACCCTGCGTCCTTTCCCCTGGTGTTGAATTTGATAAGTTCTTCACAGATTTTGGTTGCTAACCCTTTATCAGATATGTCATTTGCAAATATCTTCTCCCATTCCATTATCTGCCTTTTAGTTTTGTTGATAGTTTCCTTCACTGTGCAGAAGCTTTTTATCTTGATGAAGGCCCAATAGTGCATTTTTGCTTTTCTTTCCCTTGCCTTTGGAGATGTGTCTAGTAAGAAGTTGTACCGGTGAAGGTCAAAGAGGTTGCTTCCTGTGTTCTCCTTTAGGATTTTGATGGTTTCCTGTCTCACATTTAGGTCTTTCATCCATTTTGATTTTATTTTTGTGTATGGTGTAGGAAAGTGGTCCAGTTTCATTCTTCTGCAGGTGGCTGTCCAGTTTTCCCAACAGCATTTGTTAAAGAGACTGTCTTTTTTCCATTGGATATTCTTTCCTGCTTTGTCGAAGATTAGTTGACCATAGAGTTGAGGCTCCATTTCTGGGCTCTCTATTCTGTTCCATTGATCTATGTGTCTGTTTTTGTGTCAGTACCATGCTGTCTTGATCATTACAGCTTTGTAGTATAGCTTGAAGTCCAGAATTGTGATGCCTCCAGCTTTGCTTTTCTTTTTCAAGACTGTGTTGGCTTTTCAGTGTTGTTTATGGTTCTATACCAATTTTAGGATTGTTCTAGCTCTGTGAAAAATGCTGGTGGTATTTTGATAGGGATTGCCTTAAATGTGTAGATTGCTTTGAGTATTATAGACATTTTAACAATGTTTGTTCTTCCAATCCATGAGCATGGAATTTTTTTCCATTTCTTTGTGTCCTCTTCAATTTCCTTCATAAATTTTTTATTGTTTTCAGAGTATAGATCTTTTACTTTTTTGGTTAGGTTTATTCCTAGGTATCTTACGGTTTTTGTTGGAATTGTAAATGGGATCAATCCATGATTTCTCTTTCTGTACTATTCCTTATATTCCACATATGAGTGAAACCATATAATAATTGCCTTTCTCTGATTACCTTATTTCATTTAGCAAAATACCCTCCAGTTCCATCCATGTCGATACAAATGGTAGGTATTCATCCTTTCTGATGGCTGAGTAATATTCCGTTGTATATATGAACCACAGCTTCTTTATCCATTCGTCTGTTGAAGGGCATCTCAGCTCCATCCACAGTTTGGCTATTGTGGACATTGCTGCTATGAACATTGGGGTGCATGTGTCCCTTCTTTTCACTACATCTGTTATCTTTGGGGTAAATACCTAGTAGTGCAATTGCTGGGCTGTAAGGTAGCTCTGTTTTTAACATCTTGAGGAACCTCCATATTGTTTTGTAATATAGCTTGAAGTCAGGCACTGTGATGCCCCCAGCTTTAGTTTTCTTTTTCAACATTCCCCTGGTGATTTGGGGTCTTTTCTGGTTCCATACAGATTTTAGGATTGTTTGTTCCAGCTCTGTGAAAAATATCAATGGTATATTGATAGGGATTACCTTGAATGTGTAGATTGCTCTGGGCAGCATAGACATTTTCACAATGTTTATTCTTCCAATCCATGAGCATGGAATATTTTTCAATCTCTTCGTGTCTTCCTCAATTTCTTTCATAAGTGTTCTGTAGTTTCTAGAGTACAGATCCCTTACCTCTTTAGTTAGGCTTCTTCCTAGGTATCTTATGGCTTTTGGTGCTATTGTAAATGGGATTGATTCCTTAATTTCTCTTAGTTCTGTCACATTGTTAGTGTATAGAAATGCAACTGATTTCTGTGCATCGATTTGGTATACTGCCATGTTGCTGAATTGCTGTATGAGTTCTAGTAATTTGGGGGTGGAGTCTTTTGGGGTTTCCACATAAAGTATCATGTCATCTGCAAAGAGAGAGTTTGACTTCTTCTTTGCCAATTTGAATGCCTTTTATTTCTTATTGTTGTCTGATTGCTGAGGCTAGGACTTCTAGAACTATGTTGAACAAAAGTGGTGAGAGTGGGCATCCCTGTCGTGTTCCTGATCTTAAGGGAAAAGCTCTCAGTTTTTCCCCATTGAGAATGCTATTTGCTGTGGGCTTCTCATAGATGGCTTTTATGATATCAAGGTATGTTCCGTCTATCCCTGTACTTTGAAGAGTTTTAACCAGGAAAGGATGCTGTATTTTGTCAAATGCTTTTTCTGCATCAATTGAGAGGATCATATGGTTCTTGTCTTTTCTTTTATTAATGTGCTCTATTACATTGATTGATTTGCAAATGTTGAACCACCTTTGCATCCCAGGAGTAAATCCCACCGGGTCATGGTGAATAATCCTTTCAATGTGCTGTTGGATCCTATTGGCTAGGATCTTGATGGGTATTTTGGAACCCATGTTCATCAGGGATGTTGGTCTGTAATTCTCCTTTTTGATGGGGTCTTTGTCTGGTTTGGGGATCAAAGTAATGCTGGCCTCATAGAACGAGTTTGGAAGTTTTCCTTCCATTTCAATTTTTTGAAAGAGCTTCAGAAGAATAGGTATTATTTCTTCTTCAAATGTGTGGTAGAATTCCCCTGGGAAGCCATCTGGTTTTTTGGGAGGTTTTTGATGACTGCTTCAATTCTTTACTGGTTATTGGTCTGTTGGATTTCTATTTCTTCCTGTTTCAGTCTTGGTAGTTTATAAGTTTCCAGAAATGCATCCCTGTCTTCCAGATTGCTTAATTTGTTGCCATATAGCTGCTGGTAATAATTTCTAAGAATTGTGTCTATTTTCTTGGTGTTAGTCATGATTTCTCCCCTTTCATTCATAATTTTATTAATTTGGGTCCTTTCTCTTTTCTTTTGGGTAAGTCTGGCCAGAGGTTTATTGATCTTATTAATTCTTTTTAAAAACCAGCTCAAAATGAGTCTCTTGTAGACAGCATATGGATGAGTCCTTTTTTTGTCCAATTTGATACCCTGTGTCTTTTGATGGGAGCATTCAGCCCATTTACATTTTGAGTAACTATTGAAAGACATGAATTTAGTGCCACTGTATTGCCAGTAAAGTCCCTGTTTCTGTGGATTGTCTCTGTTACTTTCTGGTCTATATTACTCTTGGGGTCTCTCTTCGCTTACAGAATCCCCCTTAATTTTTCTTGTAGGGTTGTGTTGGTGGTCACATATTCTTTCAGTTTCTGCCTGTCCTGGAAGCTCTTTGTCTCTTCATCCATTCTGAATGACAGCTTTGCTGGATAAAGTATTCTTGGCTGCATGTTCTTCCCATTTAGTACCCTGAATATGTCTTGCCAGCCCTTTCTGGCCTGCCAGGTTTCTGTGGACAGGTCTGATGTTATTCTAATGTTCCTCCCTCCATACATAAGGAACCTCCTCTCCCTAGCTACTCTCAGGATAGTTTTTTTGTCTCTAAGATTTGCAGGCTTCACTATTATATGCTGGGGTGTTGGTCTATTTTTATTGATTTTGGGAGGGGTCCTCTCTGCCTCTTGGACAGAAATGCTTGTTTCCTTTACCAGATTAGGGAAGTTCTCAGCTATGATTTTCTCAAATACACCTTCTAGTCCTCTCTCTCTCTCCATCCCCTCAGGGATCCCAATAATTCTGACATTGGAATGTTTCATGGCATCATTAATCTCTCCAGGCCTTTTTTATGGGCTATTAGTTGACTATCTCTGTTTTTCTCCAATTCCTTCTTTTCCATCAGCCTATCCTATAGATCACTTATTCTCTCTTCTGCCTCATTTACCCTGGCTGTTAGAGTATCCAGTTTCGACTGCATCTCATTCATAGCATTTTTAAGAGTGGCCTGACTAGATCTCATTTCTGCCCTTAGAGATTCCTTATTGTCACTTATGCTTTTTTCATGCCTAGCTATTAACTTTATGATTGCTATCTTGAATTCTCTCTCTGACATCTTACTTATATCCATATCAATTAGCTCTGTGGTAGAGAACACTGCCTCTGGTTCTTTTTATTTGTGAGTTCCTCCTTCTAGTCAGTCTGCCCAGAGAATGATGGGTGGGCAAATGAACAGAGTCCAAAATATCAATAGAACCCAAGCAAGATGCACCCTAGAAAAACCCGGAATGGTCAGAAGCTACCACAGAAAAACAAAGCCAAAAGGAAACACAAGAATAAAATTGAGAAAAGGGGCAGGGGAAGAGAGACTATAATCTCGCAATGTGGACAAATCACAGTGATCCACTTGTTCCTGGGTGAATTATGGTCTGTGTTTTAGAAGACACTACATCCCAAAATTGGAGGAAAGCAAAACTTTACACACACACACACACACACATATAATTGAATAGAGTGAAAAAAGAAGTAAAATGAAGCATATATCTGGGTGCCTGGGTGGCTCAGTTGGTTAGGCGACTGCCTTCGGCTCAGGTCATGATCCTGGAGTCCCGGGATCGAGTCCCGCATCGGGCTCCCTGCTCAGCGGGGAGTCTGCTTCTCCCTCTGACCCTCCCCCGTCTCATGTGCTCTCTCTCTCCTCTCATCCTCTCTCAAATAAATAAATAAAATCTTTAAAAAAAAAAAATGAAGCATATATCTATAAAACGTAGATGTGAAAAAATACAAGTTAAAAAGCAACTATGAAATATTAAGTTGGTATAATAAACATCTAGTTGAAATGGGAAAAAGCTAAAAAGATAAAAAAGAGAAAAATCATAAGAAAAAGAAAAAAAGGAGAATTTTATCTGAAAAATAAATGAGACATGAGGCAACACCTGGAGCTCAATATACTATTTTCCCCAGGCAGGTAATAAGCACTGGGTATTGTATGTAAGTGATGAATCACTGAATTCTACTCCAGAAACCAGTATTGCACTGTATGTTAACTACTTAAAATTTAAATTAAAAATAAAAAAAACATAGAACAAAGGGTAAAGAAATAAACTGCTCTCTGCACTAATTTCAGTTGCCACAGAATAATAGATGCTTTTCAGTTATTCAGTGGTATCTAATACTTAACATACTTATTCTTTAGGCATTTGTACCTTTTACAAAAATATTTTTGTGCAACTGATCTATGTAAAAAGTGTTTTATTCCTTCTTGAAATTGCCAGCTCTATTTCTCATGGTATCACTATTGCCACTGAACCAACAAACTTACCTGGACCTTGTCACTTGAAATTCTCATAATGACTTTATGCTGTCAATGACTAATCATAGGTTTTACAATGTTTTTATAGAATATGGTAAAATTAATGAAGAATATAATGTTATCGAGTAACATAATAAAACAGAAAAGAAGATGTGATTTTGCCATATAGATTATGCTTTTTATATATTTACAATAATATAAATATTATATATTATATATGTGTGTGTGACAGTCTGCGAACAACTGTGTAACTATTATATAACTTATTAAAAATACAACTCTAAATGCAAGATTTTTTCTAAAGATGAGGAAATAATTTTATCAAACTATATTTTCTCCAGTAAAACATAGTCTAATGAGAAATATTACTTGAGTTCTTGTGAATGACTTCTTCCTTTCATTACACCTCATTATTTTGGACATTTAATGTCAGTCCAAAGAATTTATGATGAGTGTTTCATCCCAGGTTTGTTTATTGGTGATATTTACCCACCTTTATCTATGATTATGTATATAATTTGGGCTTAAAATATTGAGAATAGCTTCAAGTGAAGGTATAGTAATGAGAAGGAACTTCAACTGCATTATTTGTCTTCTGGGACTGCTCATGGGCTTCACCCTTGACCCCAGGAAAAACTAGCTGTCTCTTCTCAGAGTGAGTGCTGAGATGTGCATTTAGATTTTTAATTTTTCAAGATTTGAGCTAGTACCAAGTTCCCCTTTACATTCTCATCAGCCTATCAATTTTATAGATTTTTAAAATATTTCATTTCTACAGATATACCCTATGTTTTCCAAATCCTATGATTTTTTCCATGGTAGGGTTGCCAGATTTACTGAATATAAACACAAGGTGCAGATCAGTTTGAAATTCAGAAAGACAACAATGACTTTTTTGTACCACTATGCAATATTTACTTACTTGCATATAATATGTTTAAGCAATAGTTAGAACATAAAAATACTAAAATGATTTTTTATTATTTGCCTTATAATTAAATTTAATTGAGTGTTTTACATTTTATTGTTCAACTTGAATCCTATGAGAAACATGGTGCTTTTCTGTCCAGGCTCAGCACCCTCAAGACTGACATTGGAAAATTTTTTTTATATATCCAGCAGGAATACACTTTTTCAGTATGTGATAGCTATTTACAGAAAGCAGGCATGAATTAGAGGTGGCCAGCCATACAGCTCATGAACTGATAAAATAAAATATTAAAATTTTTATCTATGTCATTTTATTTAATACATTTTATTATCTCTTTTTGGGATATGGCTTGTGATACATGCTTTATATCTTTAAAATGATTCTATCCAGCAAGGCTATCATTCAGAATAGGAGAGAAAAAGCGTTTCCCAGGCAAACAAAAACTAAAGGAGTTCATGACCACTCAACCAGTCCTGCAAGAAATATTAAGGGGACACTCTGAGTGATCAAGAGACCAAGAGTGACAAAGACAAGAAAGGATCAGAGAAAATCTACAAAAACACTGACAAAATAGGTAATAAAATGGCAATAAATACATATCTATCAAAAATTACTTCGAATATAAATGGACTTAAGGCTCCAATGAAAGATATAGGGTGTCAGAGTGAATAAAAAAACAAGACCCACATATATTCTGCCTACAAGAGATTCATTTTAGCCTTAAGTTCACCTGCATATTGAAAGTGAGGAGATGGAAAAATAATTATCAAACAAAGGAATGTCACAAGAAAGCCAGAGTAGTGACACATATCTGACAAACAACTTTATTATTTTTTGGTTTTTTATTATTTTACTTAAATTCAATTAATTAACTTATAGTGTACTGTTAGTTTCAGAGGTAGAGTTTAGTGATTCATCAGTTGCATATAACATCCAGTGCTGATTACATCAAGTGCCCTCCTGAATGCCCATCACCCAGTTACCCCATCCCCCAACCTACCTCCCTTCCTGAAACCCTCAGTGACAAACTAGATTTTAAACCAAATACTCTGGGCGCCTGGGTGGCTCAGTTGGTTAAGCGACTGCCTTCGGCTCAGGTCATGGTCCCGGAGTCCTGGGATCGAGTCCCACATTGGGCTCCCGGCTCAGCGGGGAGCCTGCTTCTCCCTCTGACCCTCTCCCCTGTCATGCTGTTTCTCTCTCTCTCTCTTTCTCTCTCAAATAAATTAAAAAAAAAAAAATCTAAACCAAATACTCTAACAAGATGAAGAAGAGCACTATAAAATAATAAAAGGGACAAACCAAGAAGAAGATACAATTGTAAATATGTACACAAAAGGGGAACAACCAAATATATAAAACAATTAATAACAAACATAAAGGAACTAATTGATTATAAAACAATAATAGTAGAAGAATTTAACACCCCAATTACATCAATGAACACATCATCTAAGCAGAAAATATATAAAGAAACAATAGCTTTGAATGACACACTGGACCTGATGGACGTAACAAATTCAGAACATTCATCTGAAAACAGCAGAATACACATTCTTTTCAAGTACACAAGGAACAGTTTCCAGAATAGATCACATATTAAGTCACAAAATAGGCCTCAACAAAGAAAAAATGTTTGCATTCATACCATGCATATATTCTTTTTAAATTAAATTTTACTGTACTTTATTTAAATTCAATTAGGCAATATATAGTATATCATTAGTTTTTGGTACAGAGTTCAATGATTGATTACTTGTGTCTAACACTCAGTGCTCATCACATCACGTGCCCTTAATGCCCATCACCCAGTTACCCTATCTCCCCACCAACCTCCCTTTCCACAACCCTCAGTTTTTTTTCCCAGAGTCAAGAGTCTCTCATGGTTTGTCTCCCCCTTTGATTTCTTCCCATTCAGTTTTCCCTCCCGTCCCCAATGATCCTCAGCACTATTCCTTATAATCCACATATGAGTGAAACCATATGATAAATGTCTTTCTCTGATTGACTTATTTCACTTAGCAAAATATTTTTCCATCCATGTTGATGTAAATAATAGGTATTCATCCTTTCAGATGGCTGAGTAATATTCCATTGCATATATGAACCACATCTTCTTTATCCATTCATCTGTTGAAGGGCATCTTGGCTCCTTTCACAGTTTGGCTATTGTCGACATTGCTGCTATAAACATTGGGGTGTAGGTGACCCTTTGGATCACTACATCTGTGTCTTTGGGGTAAATACCCAGCCGTGCAATTTGCTGGGTTGTAGGGTAGCTCTATTTTTAACTTCTTGAGGAACCTCCATAACCATATGGCCTCAACCAATACCAAAAGACTGAGAATATTCCTTACATATTTTCAGACCACAGTGCATTGAAACTGAAACTCTTGGAGCCCAAGAATAAATCCCACCTGGTTTAATGTACTGCTGGATCCTATTGGCTAGGATCTTAGTGAGAATTTTGGCATCCATGTTCATCAGGGATATTGGTCTATAATTCTCCTTTTTGATGGGGTCTTTGTCTGCTTTTGGGATCAGGGTAATGCTGGCCTCATAGAATGAGTTTGGGAGTTTTCCTTCTCTTTCTATTTTTTGGAACAGCTTCAGTAGAGTAAGTATGATGTCTTCTTTAAGTGTGTGTTAGAATTCCCCCCGGGAAACCATCTGGCCCTGAACTCTTGTTTTTTGGGAGGTTTTTGATTACTGCTTCAATTTCCTTGCTGGTTATTGGTCTGTTCAGATTTTCTACCTCTTCCTGTTTCAGTCTTGGTAGTTTATAAGTTTCCAGGAATGTATCCATTTCTTCCAGATTCCCTGGTTTGTTGGTATATAGTTGCTGATAATAATTTCTAACAATTGTTTCTATTTCTTTGGTATTGGTCATGATTTCTCCCCTTTCATTCATGATTTTATTAATTTGGGTCCTTTCTCTTTTCTTTTGGATAAGTCTGGCCAGAGGTTTATTGATCTTAATAATTCTTTCAATGAACCAGCTTCTGGTTTTGTTGATCTGTTCTACTGTTCTTCTGGTTTCTATTTCCTTGATTTCTGCTCTAATCTTTATGAATTCTCTTCTCCTGCTTGGTTTAGGCTTTATTTGCTGTTCTTTCTCCAGCTCCTTTAGGTGTAAAGTTAGCTTGTGCATTTGGGATTTTTCTGATCTTTTGAGAGAGGCTTGTATTACTTTGTACTCCCCTCTAAGGATGGCCTTTGCAGTATCCCATAGGTTCTGAACCAATGTGTTTTCATTTTCATTGGTTTGCATGAACTGTTTAAGTTCCTCTTTAATTTCCTGGTTGACCCATTCATCCTTTAGCAGGATGCTCTTTAACCTCCAAGTGTTTGTGTTCCTTCCAAATTTCTTCTTGTGATTGAATTCCAGTTTCAATGCAATGTGGTCTGAAAATATGTAGGGAATATTCTCAGTCTTTTGGTATTGGTTGAGACCTGATTTGTGACCCAGTATGTGATCTATTCTGGAGAAAGTTCCATGTACACTGGAGAAGAGTGAATGTCCTGTTGTTTTAGGATGGAATGTTCTGTATATATCTCTGAAGTCCATCTGGTCCAATGTGTCATTCTAAGCTCTTGTTTCTTTGTTGATCTCTGCTT
The DNA here is from genome assembly GCF_004348235.1 of Phoca vitulina. Classification (NCBI taxonomy): domain Eukaryota; kingdom Metazoa; phylum Chordata; class Mammalia; order Carnivora; family Phocidae; genus Phoca; species Phoca vitulina. The sequence continues at coordinate 2,120,617 of NW_022589790.1, forward strand.
AGATGATCTGTGTATTGCTGTGAGTGGAGTGTTGAAGTCTCCTACAATTAATGTATTATTTTCAATATGTTTCTTTACTTTGGTTATTAATTGGTTTACATAATTGGCTGCTCCCATGTTGGGGGCATAGATATTTACAGTTGTTAGATCTTATTGGATAGACCCTTTATGTATGATATAGTGTTCCTTTACATCTCTTACTACAGCCTTTGGTTTAAAATCTAATTTTTCTGATATGAGGATTGCTACCCCAGTTTTCTTTTGAGGTCCATTTCATCATAAATGGTTCTCCATCCCTTCACTTTCAATCTGGAGGTGCCTTTAGGTTCAAAATGAGTCTCTTATAGATAGCATATGGATGGGTCCTGCTTTTTTATCCAGTCTGATACCCTGTGTCTTTTGATAGGAGCATTCAGCCCATTTACTTTCAGAGGAACTATTAAAAGATATAAATATAGGGTGCCTGGGTGGCTCAGTTGGTTAAGCGACTGCCTTCGGCTCAGGTCATGATCCTGGAGTCCCAGGATCGAGTCCCGCATCGGGCTCCCTGCTTGGCAGGGAGTCTGCTTCTCCCTCTGCCCCTCCTCCCTCTCATGCCCTCTGTCTCTCATTCTCTCTCTCTCAAATAAATAAATAAAATCTTTAAAAAAAAAAAAAAGATATAAATATAGTGCCATTGTATTGGCTGCATTGTGGTTTTGATTTGTATTTCCCTGATGACAAGTGATGTGGATCATTTTTCATGTGTGTGTTGACCATTTGTATGTCTTCCCTTTGTAGAAATGTCTGTTCATGTCTTCTGCCCATTTCTTGACTGGATTGTTTTGTTCTGGGGTGTTGAATTTGATAAGCTCTTTGTAGATCTTGGATACTAGTCCTTTATCTGATACGTCACTTGCAATATCTTCTCCCATTCTGTAGATTGCCATTTAGTTTTGTTGACTGTTTCCTTTGCTTGCACTCATTACTTTTAATGGTTTTATAGTATCATGGCATCTGCAAATAGTGACAGTTTGACCACTTCCTTTCCAATATGGGTGCCTTTTATTTCTTTTAATTGTGTTATTGCTGTGGCTAGAACTTTCTGTACTATGTTGAATAAAAATGGTGAGAGTAGACCTCCCTAGTCTTATTCCTGACCTTACAGAGAAAGGTCTCTATTTTTCCCCATTGAGGACCATGTTTGCTGTGGGTTTTTTGTATATGGCCTTTATTATTTTGAAGTATGTTCCCTCCAAGCCTACGTTGTTGAGAGTTTCTTTTTATCATAAACAGATGTTGAATTTCATCAAATGCTTTTCTTGCATCTATTGAAATGACCATATGATTTTTATGCTTTGTTTTGTTAATATGCTCTATTACAGTGATTGATTCGTGAATGTTGTGTCACCTTGGATCTGTGGAATAAATCCCACTTGATCATGGTGAGGGATCTTTTTAATGGAAACAGCCCAAGTGTCCATCAATAGAAGAGTGAATAAAGAAGATGTAATATGTATCTTCATATCACGTCAAATACAAATCACTCTGTCTTAAAAAAAAGGATGAAATTTTTCCATTTGTGACAACATGGATGGACCAAGATGGTATTATGCTAGTGTAATAAGTCAGACAAAGACAAATACCATATAATTTCATTTATATGGGGAATCTATAAAGCAACAAATAAATAACCATCAAAAAGTAGAAGCACACCTATAAATACACAGAAAAAAGTGATAGTTGCCAGTAGGGAGATGGTTGAGGGATGGGCAAAATGGGTGAAGGGGAGTGGGAGAAATTAACTCCTAGTTACAAAATTAATGTCATGAGAATAAAATTTACAGCATAAGGAATATAGTCAATTGTATTTTAATAGTGTTGTATGGTGACAGATGGTATCTACATTTGCGGTGAGCATAGCATAATAACATATAGTTGTTGAATCACTATATTATACACCTGAAAATAATGTAATATTGTCTGTTAACTAAATTCAAATAAAAAAACTTAAAAAAAAAAATAATAAATAATAAAATACCTGTTTATTCATGATTAAATATTATAATAGCTCTGTGTTTTTTAGATGTGTTTTGGTAGATCCAAAAGGTTCCCTTATAAATTTAGTTATCTGAGGGTTTTTAAATTATCAGGTCTTAGGGTGTTGTTTGTAAATTATGAATCACCAAATTATACACCTGAAACTAAAATTACACTTTATGTTAACTTACTGGAATTTAAAAAAAAAAACTTGGGGAAAATATGAAATAAAAATAAAATCAGTGGGTCTTTGTTTTGTCAAATGCTTTTTATATTTATTGAAATAATTATTTCTAGTCCTGTAACTTCCTAATATGATGCATTACATTGATTTTTGGATGTTAAGCCAAGTTTGCATCTGAAAGATAATTCTACTTATTCATAATGTGTAATTCTTTTCATACACTGAGAAGTTTGCACTTTTTTTTAAATGTATGTATCTATATTCATGAGATACATGGTCTATAGATTCCTTGTGATGGTGTTGCTGATTCTGTTATCTGGATAATAACATCCCTCATAAAATAAATTGGTAAATGAATTGGTAAATTTCCTAGTTCTTCCCCAATTTTGGAAGTGTTTCTGAAGGACTGGTAATTATTCTTTATTATATGCTTGATAACTTTGTCAGTGAACCCATAGGGGTCTGGGCTTTTCTTTGTAGGAAAATACTTCTTTAATCTCTTTACTTGCTATAGGACTATTCATGTATTCTATCCCTTCTTGAGTTTACTTAGATTATTTGTACCTATCTAGGAATTTAATTCTAATAGTTAGTATTCCATGTTTCTAAATTTCCATGCAAATTGAGGTGGAAAAATAAGGAATAAATAATGTAGGAGAATGAGAATTTGGGGGCAATTTATGAGTACCACTGTCACAAGTTATTCTATTGTAGGATGAAGAATATACCTATCACTGCTATAATTACTACTCACATTTATTGTTTGGAACAAAGAAAGTACAGAATCAAAACAAATAGGGAAATGTATGATTTGATTTTGGATTTTATAAAGACTGTGGACTAACTCCACCTACTCTTTTGCATCAATATTTAGGGCACAAAATTATTTGAATACAATTATATAAAAATGACATAGTAAATAAAGAATGGCATTGTGGGAGGAGGAGCAAGATGGCTGAGGAGTCGGAGACCTAAATTTCATCTGGTCCCAAGAATTCAGCTGGATAGGGATCAAACCATTCTGAACACCTATGAACACAACAAGAGATCAAAGAAAAGAATAGCAGCAACTCTCTGAACAGAAAAGCAACCACGTTCTGGGGGGTAGGACGTGCGGAGAAGTGAATCCGAGGCGATATTCGGGATGATAGACGCGGGGGAGGGGGCCTCCGTCGGCCACTTCGGGCAAGTGATAGAGCAGCAGAGCACAAAATCGGAATTTAGAAGTCGGCTCTGCTGAGAGACGTCGCTCCAGTGGCTAAGCTGGGGGTGGAACCCTCACGGGACAGTGTGGTCTCAGGACCCTGGGGGTCACAGAAAGACCAGGGGTGCCTGAGTGTGGCAGAGCTCCCAGGTATCGGAGCAGGGAAGCCGGCTGCAGAGACGGAGCCCAGGCGCGGGCTCTCAGCTCGGGGTTGCCATAAACCATGATCCGCGGCACAGTCGGGCCACTGCTCCTCCAGCAGGGACCCAACAAGCGGTAGATCCGGGGAGACTCCCCTTCCTCCCCCGGGAGGAGAGGTGCGGGAGTGCACTGCGGGGATCTGCTGGGTTTGGAGACTCCACCCGGGGTCGGGTGCCAGAGAGAGAAATGCTCGGTCACAGGCCAGGTGAGCACGGAGTGCGGCCGGAGACCGGGGAGACGGGAGTGACTGACTGCTTTTCTCTGGGGGCGCACTGAGGAGCGGGGCCCCGAGTTCTCGGCTCCTCCGGGGCGGAGATTGGAAGGCCGCCATTTACACTCTCGGCCTCCAAAGCTGTATGGAAAGCTTGCAGGGAACAAAAGCTCCCAAGAGCAAACCCAAGCGGATTACTTAGCCGGGCCCCTGGCAACAGTGGGCCAATTCCACCTCTGGCAAAGATATCTGAGAACCACAGCAACAGGCCCCGCCCCCAGAAGATCAGCAAGAACAGCCAGCCAAGACCAAGTTTACCGATCAGTGAGAACGGCAGAAGTCCAGCACTAGGGGAATACAGCACATAGAATTCATGGCTTTTTTCCCCATGATTCTTTAGTCTTTCAAAGTTAATTTTAATTTTTTTTTCTTTTTCTATTTTTTTTGAATTTTTCTTTTTCCCTTTTTCAACCAACATCGTATCAATCCTTTTTTAAAAAATCTTTTTTATCTTTCATTTTTAGAGTCATATTCTATCCCTTCACTGTAGTTAACCTTATTTTTCATATATATATATATATATATATATATATAAGTTGTTCTCTCTTTAAAATTTTGGGATACAGTTTCTTCTAACAGACCAAAATATACCCTAAATCTCTAGTGTATGGCTTTGTTCTAGTCTCCTGCCTGATCACTTTCTCTCCATTTTTTAAAAATTCCTCTTCTTTCTTTTTTCAACCAACTTCTTATCTTATCAATTCCTTTTATAAAATCTTTTATAATTTTCACCTTTACAGTCATATTCCATCCCTTCATCGTATTAACCCTTATTTTTGTACATACATAAGTTTTTCTTTCCTTAAAATTTTGGGAGGCACTTTCTTCTAACAGACCAAAATACACCCAAAATCTAGTGTGTGGCATTGATCTATTCACCACTCTGATCATATTTGATCATATTCTTTTCTTTTTTCTTTCTTTCCCTTTCTTTTCCCTCCAGTTTCAGGTCTCTTCTAATTTGTTTAGTGTATATTGTTCTGGGGTCATTGTTACCCTGTTGGCATTTTGTTCTCCCATTCATCTATTCTCTTCTGGACAAAATGACAAGATGGAAAAATTCACCTCAAAAAAAAAAAAAGAAAGAAAGAAAAGAACAAGAGGCAGTACTGACTGCCAGGGACCTAATCAATATGGACATTAGTAAGATGTCAGAAATAGAATTCAGAATGACGATTACAAAGATATTAGCTGGGCTTGAAAAAAGCATGGAGATACTAGAGAAACCCTTTCTGGAGAAATAAAAGAACTAAAATATAACCAAGTTGAAATAAAAAAAGCTATTAATGAGGTGCAATGAAAAATGGAGGCTCTAACTGCTAGGATAAATGAGGCAGAAGAAAGAATTAGTGATATAGAAGACCAAATGATGGAAAATAAAGCTGAGAAAAAGAGAGATAAACAACTACTGGACCACAAGTGCAGAATTCGAGAGATAAGTGATACCATAAGATGAAACAATATTAGAATAATTGGGATCCCAGAAGAAGAAGAAAGAGAGAGAGGGGCAGAAGGTGTATTGGAGCAAATTATAGCAGAGAACTTCCCTAATTTGGGGAAGAAACAGACATCAAAATCCAGGAGGCACAAAGAACCCCCCTCAAAATCAATAAAAATAGGTCAACAACCCAACATCTAAGAGTAAAACTTACGAGTCTCAGACAAAGAGAAAATCCTGAAAGCAGCTCGGGAGAAGAGGTCTGTAACCTACAATGGTAGAAACATTATGTGGCAGCAGAACTATCCACAGAGACCTGGCAGGCCAGAAAGGACTGGCATGAAATATTCAGAGCACTAAACAAGAAAAATATGCAGCCAAGAATACTCTATCCAGCTCGGCTGCATTGAAAATAGAAGGAGAGATAAAAAGCTTCCAGGACAAACAAAAACTAAAAGAATTTGCAAACACGAAACCAGCCCTACAACAAATATTGAAAGGGGTCCTCTCAGCAAAGAGAGAGCCTAAAAGCAACATAGACCAGAAAGGAACACAGACAATATACAGTAACAGTCACCTTACAGGCAATACAGTTACACTAAATTCATATCTTTCAATAGTTACCCTGAATGTAAATGGGCTAAATGCCCCAATCAAAAGACACAGGGTATCAGATTGGATTAAAAAACAAGACCCAATGATATGCTGTCTGCAAGAGACTCATTTTAGACCCAAAGACACTCCCAGATTGAAAGAGGGGATGGAAAACCATTTACCATGCTAATGGACACCAAAAGAAAGCTGGGGTGGCAATCCTTATATCACACAAATTAGATTTTAAACCAAAGACCATAATAGGAGATGAGGAAGGACACTATATACTACTTAAAGGGTCTATCCAACAAGAAGATCTAACAATTGTAAATATCTATGCCCCTAACACGGGAGCAGCCAATTATATAAGCCAATTAATAACAAAAGCAAAGAAACACATCGACAACAATACAATAAGAGTAGGGGATATTAACACCCCCCCCCCCCCCCCACTGAAATGGACAGACCATCTAAGCAAAAGATCAACAAGGAAATAAAGACTTTAAATGACACACTGGACCAAATGGACTTCACAGATCTATTCAGAACAGTCCATCCCAAAGCAACAGAATACACATTCTTCTCTAGTGCCCCTGGAACATTCTCCAGAATAGATCATATCCTGGGTCACAAATCGGGTCTCAACCACTACCAAAAGATTGGGATCATCTCTGCATATTTTCGGACCACAGTGCAAACTAGAACTCAATCACAAGAGGAAAGTCAGAAAGAACTCAAATACATGGAGGCTAAAGAGCATCCTACTAAAGAATGAATGGGTCAACCAGGAAATTAAAGAAGAATTTAAAAAATTCATGGAAACAAATGAAAATGAAAACACCTGTTCAAAATCTTTGGGATGCAGCAACAGCAGTCCTAAGAGGAAAGTATATAGCAATACAAGCCTTTCTCAAGAAACAAGAAAGGTCTCAAATACACAACCTAACCCTACACCTAAAGGAGCTGGAGAAAGAACAGCAAATAAAGCCTAAACCCAGCAGAAGAAGAGAAATAATAAAGATCAGAGCAAAATTCAATGAAATAGAAACCAAAAGAACAGCAGAACAGATCAACGAAACTAGGAGCTGGTTCTTTGAAATAATTAACAAGATTGAAAAACCCCTGGCCAGACTTATCAAAAAGAAAAGAGAAATGACCCAAATAAATAAAATCATGAATGAAACAGGAGAGATCACAACCAACATCAAAGAAGTACAATTATAAGAACATATTATGAGCAACTCTATGCCAGCAAATTAGATAATCTGGAAGAAATGGATGCATTCCTAGAGATGTATCAACTACCAAAACTGAACCAGGAAGAAATAGAAAACCTGAACAGACCCATAACCAGTAAGGAAATTGAAGTAGTAATCAAAAGTCTCCCAACGAACAAGAGCCCAGGGCCAGATGGCTTCCCAGGGGAATTCGACCAAACATTTAAAGAAGAATTAATACCTATTCTTCTGAAACTATTCCAAAAAAAAAAAAAAAAAGGGAAGGAAAACTTCTAAACTCATTGTATGAGGCCAGCATTACCTTGATCCCAAAATCAGACAAAGACCCCATCAAAAAGGAGAATTACAGACCAGTATCTCTGATGAACAGGGATGCAAAAATTCTCACCAAAATACTAGCCAATAGGATCCAACAGTACATTAAAAGGATTATTCACCATGGCCAAGTGGGATTTATTCCAGGGCTGCAAGATTGGTTCAACATCTGCAAATCAATCAGTGTGATACAATACATTAATAAAAGAAAGAACAAGAACCATATGATCCTCTCAATAGACACAGAAAAAACATTTGACAAAGTACAGTATCCTTTCTTGATTAAAGCTCTTCAGAGTGTAGGGATACAAAGTACAGCATCCTTTCTTGATTAAAGCTCTTCAGAGTGTAGGGATAGAGAGTACATACCTCAATATCATAAAAGCCATCTATGAAAAACCCACAGCAAATATTCTCAATGGGGAAAAACTGAGAGCTTTCCCCCTAAGGTCAGGAACACGGCAGGGATGTCCACTATCACCACTGCTATTCAACATAGTATTAAAAGTCCTAGCCACAGCAATCAGACAACAAAAAGAAATAAAAGGCATCCGAATCGACAAAGAAGAAGTCAAACTCTCACTCTTTGCAGATGATATGATACTTTATGTGGAAAACCCAAAAGACTCCACCCCAAAACTGCTAGAACTCATACAGGAATTCAGTCAAGTGGCAGGATATAAAATCAATGCACAGAAATCAGTGGCATTCCTATACACCAACGACAAGATAGAAGAAAGAGAAAGTAAGGAGTCGATCCCGTTTACAATTGCACCCAAAACCATAAGATACATAGGAATAAATCTAACCAAAGAGGCAAAGCATCTGTACTCAGAAAACTATAAAATACTCATGAAAGAAATTGAGGAAGACACAAAGAAATGGAAAAACGTTCCATGCTCATGGATTGGAAGAACAAATATTGTGAAGATGTCAATGCTACCTAGAGCAATCTACACATTCAATGCAATCCCTATCAAAATACCACCCACTTTTTTCAAAGAAATGGAACAAATAATCCTAAAATTTCTATGGATCCAGAAAAGACCCCAAATAGCCAGAGGAATGTTGAAAAAGAAAAGCAAAGCTGGCAGCATCTCAATTCCGGACTTCCAGCTCTATTACAAAGCTGTCATCATCAAGACAGTATGGTACTGGCACAAAAACAGACACATATATCAATGGAACAGAATAGAAAGCCCAGACAAAGCAGGAAAGAATGTCCAATGGAAAAAAGACAGTCTCTTCAACAAATGGTGCTGGGAAAATTGGACAGCCACATGTAGAAGAAGGAAACTGGACCATTTCCTTACACCACACACAAAAATAGACTCAAAGTGGATGAAAGACCTAAATGTGAGACAGGAATCCATCAAAATCCTAGAGGAGAACACAGGCAGCATCCTCTTCGACCTCAGTCGCAGCAACTTCTTCCTAGAAACATCGCCAAAGGCAAGGGAAGCAAGGGCAAAAATGAACTATTGGGACTTCATCAAGATAAAAAGCTTTTGCACAGCAAAGGAAACAGTCAACAAAACCAAAAGACAACCAACAGAATGGGAGAAGATAATTGCAAATGACATATTAGATAAGGGCTAGTATTCAAAATCTATAAAGAACTTATCCAACTCAACACCCAAAGAACAAATGATGCAATCAAGAAATGGGCAGAAGACATGAACAGAGATTTTTCCAAAGAAGACATCCAAATGGCCAGCAAACACATGAAAAAGTGCTCAACATTGTTCAGCATCAGAGAAATACAAATCAAAACCTCAATGAGATACCACTTCACACCAGTCAGAATGGCTAAAATTAACAAGTCAGGAAACGACAGATGTTGGCGAGGATACAGAGAAAGGGGAACCCTCCTACACTGTTAGTAGGAATGCAAGCTGGTGCAGCCACTCTGGAAAACAGTATGGAGGTTCCTCAAAAAGTTGAAAATAGAGCTACCATACAACCCAGCAATTGCACTACTGGGTATTTACCCCAAAGATACAAATGTAGTGATCTGAAGGGGCACGTGTACCCCAATGTTTATAGCATCAATGTCCACAATAGCCAAACTATGGAAAGAACCAAATATCCATCAACAGATGAATGGATAAAGAAGAAGTGGTATATATATACACAATGGAATATTATGCAGCCATCAGAAAACCCGAAATCTTGCCATTTGCCAGGACGTGGATGGAACTAGAGGGTATTATGCTAAGCGAAATAAGTCAATCAGAGAAAGACATGTATCATATGATCTCACTGATATGAGGAATTCTTAATCTCAGGAAACAAATTGAGGGTTGCTGGAGTGGTGGGGGTGGGAGGGATGCGGTGGCTGGGTGATGGATCTTGGGAAGGGTATGTGTTATGGTGAGTGCTGTGAATTGTGTAAGACTGTTGAATCACAGACCTGTACCTCTGAAACAAATAATACATTATTTGTTAAAAAAAAAAAAAAAAGAAGAAGATAGCAGGAAGGGAAAAATGAAGGGGGGGAAATCGGAGGAGGAGACAAACCATGAGAGACTGTGGACTCTGAAAAACAAACTGAGGGTTCTAGAGGGGAGGGGGTGGGGGGGATAGGTTAGCCTGGTGATGGGTATTAAAGAGGGCACATACTGAATGGAGCACTGGGTGTTATATGCAAACAATGAATCATGGAACACTACATCAAAAACTAATGATGTAATGTATGGTGATTAACATATCATAATAAAATTTTAAAAAAGAGAGCAGCTCTCAATTTTCAAGAAGACAAATACACAATTCACTTTATGACATCCACAAAGTTGTATCAAAATGTTCATATGGTGATCTTTCTCATGTGACTTTAATACAAGGATACCTTTCCATGCCATTAAAAATGCTTATGTCTCCAATAAAAAATATACTTCTCCTCAGGTCTGATCAGGATATTTCTAATATCAGAATGCTTTGTAAAATGTCATGGAATAATTTCACAATTATTTTACCATGTTATTTGTTCTGTATGCAGGCATAGTTATTTTATCCAACTAATTCAATACAGGCCTTAGAAAAATTTTTCTTTCTTATTTATTACTGTATTTATCCTCCTGAACAGAAAGAGTGTTCACTTTTTTATGTGAAGAAATTTTGACAGGTCATGTTCTTGGCTCAAACTCAGAATGTTATTGCTGAGTTTACTCTATAATCACCTGATATATGTGATTTTATAGAGGAGACATTGTATATTAGATTAAATGAACTGTGACTATTTTTCCATGTGTTTAATCTATTATGTGTCAAGTTTCTCTCCAGTGCCAGAACCAAAGAGATAATCGTTGCCACCAACATATAGCGGTACCCACAGCACATCTGGGTCCTGCTATCATGTTGGACTCTAGAGAAATACTAAAATAATATTGGCTTAAAGGCACAATGCTATTCAAATTTGAGAATCACAGCCCAGTACCAGTAAAGCAACATGTGGGTGTTGGCCACTAGTATATGTGTAATTATTTAAAGATTTTATATGTAAATCATTAAAAAAATAAGACATGGGGGTGCCTGGGTGGCTCAGTTGGTTGGGCGACTGCCTTCGGCTCAGGTCGTGATCCTGGAGTCCCAGGATCGAGTCCCGCATCAGGCTCCCTGCTCAGCAAGGAGTCTCCTTCTCCCTCTGACCCTCCCCCCTCTCATGTGCTCGCTCTCTCATTCTCTCTCTCTCTCTCAAATAAATAAAATCTTTTTTTTTTTTTTTTGTAGGAGTGGTTTATTTAGTCCATTCAAATTGCCTAAGTACCAGGAGTGGGCATGGAGCCAAACCCTAAGATTCCCAGAGCATGTCTTAGGGAGATCCACAGGTTGCCTTAGGGGAGTGCTTCTCAAAATATGGTCCCCCACCCCAGCAACATCAGCATCACCTGGGAACTTGTTTGAAATGCAATTTCTTGGGCTTCACCTCAGATATACTGATGAGAAACTCAAGGGCTGTTTCATCAAAACCTCTAGGTGATTCTGATGCATGCTCTATCTGAGAACAACAGCCTGGCAGCATCTCTTATATGTTGGCCAACAGGACCTTAATTTGTTGTTTCCTGAAATATTGGTTGCTAGAATAATTTAAGACAACACATACTTATATAAAAACTAAAAAGAGCTCTATGACCAGATTCTAGAGTCCCTCATCCTGGAATACCCATCCCTCAGACACCTTACACTCTCTCTCACTTCCTTCAGATCTGGGCTGAAATATTACCTCTCCAGTGAGGCCTTTCCTCTCCATTCAAATTAAAATCATGACCTCATCCTACCTCTGCCTTTGTTTTTCTCTGTGGTGTTTATCATCTTCTAATACATTTTTTTTTCAAATTTTTATTTAAATTCTATTTAGTTAACATATAGTGGAATACTGGTTTTGGGAGTAGAATTTAGTGATTCATCATTTACATAGTGCTCATCACAAGAGCCCTCCTTAATGCCCATCACCCATTTAGCCCATCCCCCACCACCTCCTTCCATCAACCCTCAGTTTGCTCTCTATCGTTAAGAGGAAGAGCCGAGATGCCCTTCAACAGATGAATGGATAAAGAAGATGTGGTCCATATATACAATGGAATATTATTCAGCCATCAGAAAGGATGAATACCCAACTTTTACATCAACATGGATGGGACTGGAGGAGATTATGCTAAGTGAAATAAGTCAAGCAGAGAAAGTCAATTATCATATGGTTTCACTTATTTGTGGAACATAAGGAATAGAACGGAGGACATTAGGAGAAGGAAGGGAAAAATGGGGGGGGGGATTGGAGGGAGAGATGAACCATGAGAGACTATGGACTCTGAGAAACAAACAGGTTTTTAGAGGGGAGGGGGGAGGGGGGATTGGTTAGCCCGGTGATGGGTATTAAGGAGGGCATGTACTGCATGGAGCACTGGGTGTTATACGAAAACAATGGATCATGGATCACCACATCAAAAACTAATGATGTATTGTATGGTGACTAACATAACATAATAAAATTAAAAAAAAAAAAGAATAAAAATAGCAATCTGGAAAAAAAAAAAGTCTTTTATGGTTTGCTTCCCTCTCTCTTTTTTCCCTCTTTCCCCTATATAAATAAATAAAATCTTAAAAAAATAAGACATGAATCATAGGCTGTCTCCCAAAGAAATAAATTCAAATACATTCAATAAAACAACAGAGATAACAATTTTAATATTTTCTTTTACCTTCCTATGGGATAGATGGTTGACCACCTCTAATTCATGCCCACTCTCTCTAAATGACAATCACATACTGAAGAAGCATTTCTGCTGGATTGACAAATAATGTCTTTTTCCAATGACAATCTTGAGGACATTGTACTGAGCCTGGACATGAGAGCACCATATTTCCCATAGATTCAAGTTGAGAAATTAAGTGGAAGAAATAAACTCAATTAAATTTTAATTTCAGGCAAATAATGAATAGTTATTTTAGCATATGTATGTCCCAACTATCACATACACATATTACATGCAAGTATGCAAAAAAAATGTTATGTTATTTTCTGAATTTAAACTTCTCTCCATCCTGTATTCATATTTAGTGAATCTGGCAACCCTATCATGGAAAAATCATGGGATTTTGAAAACATGGTGCATATCTGGAAAAATGGAATATAAAAAAAAATCCAGAGACATCATATAGGCTAATAAGAATGTAGAGGAGAATTTGATCCTAGGTGAAATTCTAAAAACTTGTAAATCTGAATGTCCATCTCAGCACTTACTCTGAGAAGAGACAACCAGGTTGTCCTGGGGCTGAAGTTGAAGCTCCTGAGCAGTCTCAGAAGACATATAATGCAGATAAAGTTTCTTATTATTATGCCCTACTTGAGGTCATTCTGAGTATGTAAGCCCAATTTATGTACAATATCACAAATAATGGTGGAAAAATATCACCATTAAAATAAACCTAGGAGTGGGCGCCTGGGTGGCTCAGTTGGTTAAGCGACTGCCTTCGGCTCGGGTCATGGTCCTGGAGTCCCGGGATCGAGTCCCGCATCGGGCTCCCTGCTCGGCAGGGAGTCTGCTTCGTCCTCTGACCCTATCCCCTCTCATGTGTTCTCTCTCTCTCAAATAAATAAATAAAATCTTAAAAAAAAAAAAAAAATAAAAATAAAATAAACCTAGGAGAAAACACATATCATAAAGTCTGTGGACTTACATAAAATGCCTAAAACAATGAGAAGGTGTAATGAAAGGAAGAAGTCATTTGCAATAACTCAAGTGATAGTTCTCATTAGATAATATGTTATTTGGGAGAAAATAAAGCTTGGCAAAATGTATTTCCTCATCTTTATAAACATACTTTTAGAGTATTATTTAATAAATTATGTAATTTTCATCAGTTCTTTGCACACTGCCTGATGTATATATTTAATGGTATAATCTATATGACAAAATGATATCCTGTCTTCTGTATTATTAATGTATTACTCAATAACATTATATTCCTCATTAATTTTACCATATTCTATAAAAATCCTTGTAATACATGACTAGTTAATAGCACAAAGTCATTGTATGAATGTCAAGTGACAAGGTGCTGGTAAGTTGCTTGGGTTCAGTGCCAATAGTGTCATCATAAGAAACACAGCTGGCAATTTCAAGAAGGAAAAAAGTCTTTCTAACTAGATCAGTTCCATGAAAATGCCTTTGAAAAAGGAACAAACACCAAAAGAATAAGTGTGTTAAGCATTAGATACCATTGAACAACTGAAAAGTATCTACTGTGCTTTGGCAATTCTACAGTGCTGATGAAAGCACAACGCCGTGCGGCAAAAGAGAGCATACTTCTAAGGCATTTAATTCTCAGCAATCCAGGGCAAAGACATATGCAGGGAAAGTGTCCCTGCACAAGTAAGAAATGGAAAAACACTGGAGGGGCTTGGCACAAACTGTGGCTTAGGAATTTTGAGTAACCCTTGAAAATCTGTCTTGCAGTATTTTCAATAAACACAACCAGAAAGATATCTGCAAAGTATAACATTCTTTTTTCAAAGAGTTTGTTACATGTCTTATCACATATTTATGCATCACAGTAATAAGAACATGAGAATCATGCCAAGTGTCTCACTTACAAATTTAGAAGAAAATAACATACCCTCTATGCTTCAGGAACTCTGTTTAGGGTCAGTCAACCCCATATCTCAGAACTTCTCCTTCCTAAATGCAGGAAAGTCAAGGGCTTTTAACATGAATTATTTTAAGACATACTTAAAATCCTCTAATGTTGAGGCACATAGTGATTAGTTACTGACAAAGTTGCTTAAGATCTTAATGTCTTCATGGGACAAAAATAGAAAATCCATGCCATTATCATTTCGTTGCTTTCTGTTTTCTACCTATACTGAGCATCAAGGAATTAGACACTAGAAAACACCATTCTTACTGAATGTAGAAAACACTGATTTCTGAAATTCAACACCCAAATTGAAATATACTTGTCACTCGTTGTGAATATATGTTTTATGGAACAAATTTCAATTGCAACCTTAAAAAAAGCAAGGATACTAAATTTAGAAGATTTGTTTTATAGTAAGAGATTACTGTGCTTTCAAATTTTGCAAATTATTATTCTATTATCACAAAACAACTTCATCCAAACTAAAATGCACCCAACAATTTAAAGTTTCAATTTACTTAGAAAATATAAAATATGAAAGCTGAATTTAAGAAAATACTTCAAACATGTTGAATATTTCCAACCCCATTCATGTAAACTAGTCAATAACTATGCAGAGATTTAATAAATAGCAAAAGGTTTTATTGCCAGGTCATTGGGGTAGCATGAAAATAGCACTACTATAAAGAATAAAATAATTATTTCTTTTTATCTACTAAAATTTAATTATTATAAAATGTTTCACAGATGTAATGCCTTCTGACATCCTAATTTTAAACAGTAAAAGCTAGAAATATATAAAAATATATCAAAATTAAAAGAATAAGGAAGTATGACTAAATCATTCTGTATTAGTTCATATTCATTATGATTTTAAAAAGAAAATTTCAGAGAAATGTATAAAGTTAAGTTCTAGTTCAGTTAATTTGTTAACAAAAGCATTCATAAAAGTAAAAAAAATTCAAATTAAAATAGAATATCGCAAAAACACAAATATCATTCCACGAATTTATGAATGTATATCTTTATAACATTAATTAAACCTACATTTAATCTGGAAACATCAACTGAAGGTAGTTATAATTCAAAGACATGACTGAAACTATGAAAAGAGAATTCTAATACTTCAACAAAAACATCTTGCCTTATCCCACCTCCCATCAGACTCTTGAGTACTCTTTGTTAATGAATCTGAGAAACAGTCACTTACACAACTGAGGCATTAGAGTGAGTCTGTGTGTGGGAGATGGGACTACAAGAAGTGGTTATAGGGAAGGGATGTCCTCAGCTCATCCCCCCAAGCCCGTAAGTGTCATGTCACCTGTAGAAGCAGGACAGCTTTAGCTTTGGGATATGTTACCGAGGAGAGACACCACAGGGAAAACTGAAATTACCTAATTCCTGGATAACAATAGATGAGGAATACCTGGGTCCCAAACTTTTCTATATGTAAGATCATTAACATCTCTAGTAAGTTGTATGGTCTTAGTACCTGTCAAAAAACCAAAAGTCTCCCAATAACCCTAACTTCAAATGCATAGAACACCATGTCAGATTGCCCAATGTATCTCTGATGGTTCAAGAGCTTATTGACAGCCTTCACACATGTTCTAAATTAGTCTCAGGGTCATAGCTAGATGATACAGCACATTTGTGGAAATGAAAAAGAAAATGTCTCCTCCACTTCACTTCTGTGAATCTTTCTTATAGGGAACTCAACACTGGGCCAGGGCACCTCCATGGTGAGAAAAATGCAGGCTGCATTCCAACACCTAATCCTCCACCTGTGTGGCCAGGTGCATTTAGGAAAGGAAAAAACAACAACAACAACAAAAAAAAACACAAACAAAAAAACGAATCTCCAAGCAGCACTTAGGTTTGAGACATACATTCTTCTCACTAAGGTATCTTATTTGGCATGGACTTATAGGATCTTTTGGTGGGGTGATGTATCACCCCAAACCCTCAGTCTACTCTTTTTTTTTCTTCTCATAGTGCAGTTGTACTTCACACACTCAGCAACAGGGAAACAACTCTTTAGAATCTTACATATTGTTTGCTTTTTTGACTCCCATCAAGAAAAACTTTCTTATAACCACCTTTAACCTTCACCCTTATAACTGCATGTATGTTTCTTTATCAAATATCATCTGTTATTTGACCAGTGACTTTTTTCCCTGAAAACCAATGAAAAGGCTACATCTGTATGATTTCAACTATGATACCGTTGGAAAAATAAAAGTTATAGAGAAAAAAGTGTTGATTACCACAGCTTACGAGAGAGGGATGAATATTTGGAATACAGAGGACTTTTAGGACAATGGGTACACCCTGTATGATTCTATAATAGTGAATACAAGCAAGTATACATTTCTCCAAACCAACAAAATGTGTAACACCATGAGGGAACAAAATTTAAACTCTGGACTTTGGAGTGATTATGATGTGCCAATGTATGTTCATCGATTGTAACAGATGTACTACTCCAGTAGAGGATGCTGATACTGGAAGAGGCTATGCATGTGTGGAAACAAAAAGTATATCTGTAGCTTTATCTCAATTTTTCTGTAAATAAATGTTTTTAAATTTTAAGATGTTTACAAAACATAAGATTTACTACATAGACATAGTGAAGAGGGGTCTCTCTATCTGTAACACCTGACACCTGATCATGCACCAGGCCATCAAATACAGTCTCAGCACTTTCTGATTGTACAGTTTAAACAAAAATCCACCATCTAGAGGAGAGAGGCAAGATGGCAGAGGAGTAGGGGACCCCATTTCAACTGGTCTCCTGAATTTAGCTGGATATCTACCAAACCATTCTCAACACCCAAGAAATCAGCCTGAGATGTAAGAATATATATCTGGATCTCTACAAGCAGAAAAGTGACTGCTTTTTGCAAGGTAGGAACTGCGGAGTTGTGAATCTGAGGGGGGATATCAGAAAATAAACAGAAGGCGGAGGGAGCATCCATAAGCTGGCTCCTGGAAAGTGATGTAACACCAGAGTGCAAAAGCATCCTGCACCTGGGACCAGGCAAAAACTTGCAGAGCAGTAGTGGCTGGGAAAAGGCTTTTAGAGCAGTGCTCAGACAGGATCCAGGAGCTGCAGGTGCGGGCATGCAAGCCCATGGCTGCTCCTGGTTTTAGAAGCACAAAGGGCAGGGATACATTCGGGTTCATGGAACCACTTCTGAGAGAGTCGCTATGGGTGCGCACCACGGGAGGCTGCGGTTTTCAGTGGTGCATACGGAAATGGACTATGTGTCCTGGAGGGTTTAGTGAAGAGAACGGGCTGCAATTTCTCTGCTCTGGGACAGAGGTTTGGGTGAGGCCATTTTCGCTCTAACCCTTGGAAGAGGTGCAGAAAAACACCAGAGAACAAAAGCTCAAAAAATCGGTTTCCACAGAGTGCAGCCGCCCCCCACCACAGAGGGCAGGCCAACTCTGCCCAAGCAGGGTTGCCTGAGAAACAGCTCCGCAGGCCCCTCCCCCAGAAGACAGAGTGGAAGAACAAGAGGATGACAACAGTATGGTCCCCAAAAAACTGTAAAACCCCAACACCGGGGGAAAATGGTATATTGAGGTCCAGGCCTTGCCTCACAGCTTGTTTATTTTTCAGATACAGCTCTCTTTTTCTTTTTATTCTTTTTCTTATGCTTCTTCTCTGTTTTTTCTTCTTCCTTTTTCTCATTTCAATTAGATGTTTAATATATCAACTTCTATTTCATAGTAGCTTTTTAACATGTACTTTTTCACATCATGTTTTTTATAGGTATATGCTTCAATGTAGTCCTTTTTTTCCTATTCAATATTACCTTTATATACAAGTTTTACTTCCCTGTAATTTTGGGAAGTAGTGTCCTCTAACAAACAGAACAAAATACACCCAGAAACAACAGAAACACCCTACTTTGTCCACACTGAGAGATTACAGCCCACTTCCCTGCACCCACTTTTTTTTTTGGCAATTTTTAATTTTTTTAAATATTTATTTTAATTTTATGAATTTTCTTCTCTGCTTCACTTTGGCATTGTTTTTTCAGCAGGGGCTTCTGACCACTCCAGATATTCCTAGGGTGCATTGTGCTTCGGTCATGGTTGATATATTGGACTCTGTACATTCCCTCAACCATTCCTCAACAGAATGACAAGGAGGAGGAACACCCAACAAAGAAAAGAACCAGAGGCAATGGCCTCTGCCACAGACCTAATGGATGGATATAAGCAAGATGTCAGAGATAGACTTCAGGGTAGCAATTATAAAGTCAATAGCTAGGCTTGAGAAAATCATTAGCCACAATATAGAATCTCTGAGGGCAGAAATGAGATCTAATCAGGCTGAACTTAAAAATGCTATGAATGAGGTGCAGTCTAAACTGGATACTCTAACAGCCAGGGTAAATGAGGCAGAAGAACAAATTAGTGACCTAGAAGATAAGCTGATAGAAAGGAAGGAAGCCTAGGACAATAGGAATAAACAGCTAGAAGCACATGAGATCAGACTTAGAGAGATCATTGACACCATGAAACGTTCCAATGTCAGAATTATTGGGATCTCTGAGGGGGTGGAGAGAGAGAGGTCTAGAAGGTATATTTGAGCAAATCATAGCTGAGAACTTCCCTAATCTGGGGAAGGAACAAGCATTCATGTCCTAGGGGCAGAGAGGACCCCTCCTGAGATCAATAAAAACAGACCAACACCCTGGCATATAATAGTAAAACTTGCAAATCTTAGAGCCAAGGAAACTATCCTGAGAGCAGCTAGAGGGAAGAAATTTCTCACATACAGAGGGAGGAATATCAGAATAACATCAGACCTGTCCACAGAGACCTGGCAAGCCAGAAAGGGCTGGTAAGACATATTCAGGGTACTAAATGAGAAGAACATGCAGCCAAGAATACTTTATCCAGCATGGCTGTCATTCAGAACAGACAGAAAGACAAAGAGCTTCCAGGCCTGGCAGAAAATAAAAGAATATGTGACCATCAAGCCAGTCCTGCAAGAAATATTAAGGGGAATTCTAAAAAAGAAGAAAAACCCCAAGAGTAATACAGACCAGAAATTTACAGACACAATCTATAGAAACAGGGATTTTACAGGCAATATGATGGCACTAAATTCATCTTTCAATAGTTACTCTCAGTGTGAACGGCCTAAATGCTCCCATGAAATGGCACAGGGTTTCAGGTTGGATAAAAGGACAGGACTCATCCATATTCTGCCTATAAGAAACTCATTTTGAACCTAAAGACACCTCCAGACTGAAAGTGAGGGGATGGAGAATGATTTATCATGCCAACGGACCTCAAAAGAAAGCTGAGGTAGCAATTCTCTTTTAAGACAAATTGCATTACCAAAGACTGTAGTAAGAGATGTAAAGGAACACTATATCACACTTAAAGGGTCTATCCAACAAGAAAGTCTAAAAATTGTAAATATCTATGCCCCCAACATGGGAGCAGCCAACTACATAAGCCAGCTATTAACCTAAATAAAGAATCATATTGATAATAATACATTAATAGTAGGAGACTTCAACACTCCACTCTCAGCAATGGACAGGTCATCTAAGCAGAACATCAACAAAGAAACAAAAGCTTTGAATGACTCATTGGGCCAGATGGACTTCATAGATATATACAGAACATTCCACCCTAAAACAACAGAATGCTCATTCTTCTCGAATGCACAGTGAACTTTCTCCAGAATAGATCACGTACTTGGTCACAAATGAGGTCTCAACAAATACAAAAGATTGAGATTATTCCCTGCATATATTCAGACCACAATGCTTTGAAACTGGAACTCAATCACAAGAAGAAATTTAGAAGGCACTCAAATACTTGGAAGCTAAAGAGCATCCTGCTAAAGAATGAATGGGTCAACCAAGAAATTAAAGAAAAACTTAAACAACTCATTGAAACTAATGAGAATGAAAACACATGGGTTCAAAACCTATGGGATACTGCACAGGTGTCCTAAGAGGGAAGTACATAGCCATCCAAGCCTCTCTCAAAAAATTAGAAAAATCACAAATGCACAAGCTAACCTTACATCTAAAAGAGCTGGAGAAAGAACAGCAAATAAAGCCTAAACCAAGCAGGAGAAGAGAATTCATAAAGATTAGAGCAGAAATCAATGAAATAAAAACCAGAAGAGCAGTAGAACAGATCAACAAAACCAGAAGCTGGTTCACCAAAAGAATTAATAAGATCAATACCTCTGGCCAGACTTATCCAAAAGAAAAGAGAAAGGACTCAAATTAATAAAATCATGAGTGAAAGGGAAGAGATCACAACCAAAATCAAGGAAATAGAGACAATTGTTTGAACATATAATGAGCAGCTATATGCCAACAAATTAAGCAATCTGGAAGAAATGGATGCCCTCCTGGAAACTTATAAACTACCGAGACTGAAACAGGAAGAAATAGACAATCTGAACAGACCAATAATCAGGAAGGAAATTGTCATCAAAAACCTCCCAAAAAACAAGAGTCCAGGGCCAGATGGCTTCCCAGGGGAATTCTAACAAACATTTAAAGAAGACATCATACGTATTCTACTGAAGCTGTTCCAAAAAATAGAAACGGAAGGAAAATTTCCAAACTCATTCTATGAAGTCAGCATTACCCTGATCCCAAAAGCAGACAAAGACATCATCAAAAAAGAGAATTACAGACCAATATCCCTGATGAACATGGATGCCAAAATTCTCATCAAGATCCTAGCCAATAGGATCCAACAGTACATTAAAAGGATTATTCACCAGGACCAGGTGGGATTTATTTCTGGGATGCAAGGGTGGTTCAACATTTGCAAATCAATCAACATGATAGAGCACATTAATAAAAGAAAAGATCATATGATCCCCTCAATTGATGCAGAAAAAGCATTTGACAAAATACAGCATCCTTTCCTGGTAAAACTCTTCAAAGAATAGGGATAGAGGGAACATACCTCAATATCATAAAAGCCATCTATGAAAAGCCCACAGTGAATATCATTTTCAATGGGGAAAAAGTGAGAGCTTTTCCCTTAAGGTCAGGAACACGACAGGGATGCCCACTCTCACCATTATTGTTTATCATAGTACTAGAAGTCCTAGCCTCAGCAATCAGAAAACAAAGAGAAATAAAAGCATTCATATTGGTAAAGAAGTCAAACACTCTCTCTTCGCAGATGACATGATACTTTATCTGGAAAACCCAAAAGACTCCACCCCAAAACTGCTAGAACTCATACAACAATTCAGCTCATGGCAGGATACAAAATCAAGGTACAGCAATCACTTGCATTTCTATACACTAACAACATGACTGAAGAAAGAGAAATTAAGGAATCGATCCCATTTACGATTGCACCAAAAACTGTAAGATATCTAGGAAGAAAGTTAACCAAAGAGGTAAAGGATCTATACTCTAGAAACTACAGAACACTTATGAAAGAAATTGAGAAAGACACGAAGAGATGGAAAAACATTCCGTGCTCATGGGTTAGAAGAATAAACCTTGTGAAAATGTCTCTGATGACCAGAGCAATCTACACATTCAGTGCAATCCCTATCAAAATACCATCGGCATTTTTCACAGAGCTGTAACAAACAACCCTAAAATTTGTATGGAACTGGAAAAGTCCCTGAATCATCAGGGGAATGTTGAAAAAGAAAACCAAAGCTGGGGGCATCACAATGCCTGACGTCATGCTATATTACAAAGCTGTGATCATCAAAACAGCATGGTACTGGCAAAAAAAAACAGACACATAAGTCAATGGAACAGGCTACAGACCCCAGAAATGGACCCTCAACTCTATGGTCAACTAATCTTTAACAATCAGGAAAGAATATCCAATGGAAAAAATACAGTCCCTTCAATAAATGGTGCTGGGAAAATTGGGACAACCACATGTAGAAGAATGAAACTGGACCATTCTCTTACATCATACAGAAAGATAAACTCAAAATGGTTGAAAGACCTAAATGTGAGTGAGGAATCCATCAAAATCCTAGAGCAGAACACAGTCAGGAACCTTTTGACCTTGGACACAGCAACTTCTTGCAAAACACATCTTCAAAGGCAAGGGAAACAAAAGCCAAAATGAACTTTTGGGACTTCATCAAGATAAAAAGTTTTTGCACAGCAAAGGAAACAGTCAACAAAACAAAGAGGCAACCCACAGAATGGGAGAAGATATTTGCAAATGACATTACAGACAAAGGGCTGATATCCAAGATCTATAAAGAACTTATCAAACTCAGCACCCAAAAAAACAAATAATCCAGTCAAGAAATGGGCAGAAGACATTAACAGACACTTCTCCAAAGAAGACATACAAATGGCTAACAGACACATGAAAAAATGCTCCATATCACTTGTCATCAGAGAAATACAAATCAAAACCACAATGAGATACCAACTCACACCAGTGAGAATGGCTAAAATTAACAAGAAAGGGAACAACAAATATTGGTGAGGATGCAGACAAAGGGGAACCCTCTTACACTGTTGGTGGGAATGCAAGTTGGTACAGTGACTCTAGAAAACAGTATGGAGGTTCCTCAAGAAGTAAAAAATAGAGCTACCCTATGACCCAGCAATTGCACTACTGGGTATTTACCCCAAAGATACAGATGTAGTGAAAAGAAGGGCACATGCACCCCAATATTCATAGCAGCAAAGTCCACAATAGCCAAACTGTGGAAGGAGCCGAGATGTCCTTCAACAGATGAATGGATAAAGAAGATGTGGTCCATATATACAATGGAATATCAGCCTTCAGAAAGGATGAATACATACCATTTGCATTGACATGGAGGGTATTATGCTAAGTGAAATAAGTCAAGCAGAGAAAGACGATTATCATATGGTTTCACTCATATGTGGAACATAAGGAATAGTGCAGAGGATCATAGGGGAAGGGAGGGAAAACTGAAGGGGAAGAAATCAGAGAGGGAGATAAACCATGAGAGACTCTTGACTCTGGGAAACAACTGAGGGTTGCAGAAAGGGAGGGGGGTAGGGGAATGGGATAACTGGGTAATGGGCATTAAGAAGGGCACATGATGTGATGAGGACTGGGTGTTATAAATAAATGATGAATCATTGACCATTACACCTAAAACTAATGATGTATCATATGTTGGCTAATTGAATTTAAATAAAAAATAAAAATATATAAAGCATTAAATAACTTATAAGTCATTTTGGAGAATAAGAAGAATCATAAACAACTCTGTGCACTGGAATTGGTACAAACATGAAGAATTAGACCCAACGTGGATTCAGAAGTGACTTCCAGCAGCTGGTGACAGTTTGTGATGAAGTGGAAGAAAGGAAGGGATTTCCACTAAAGTTACTGAATATTGGTGCATCCTGTCCATCACCTGTCAGTCAGACTCTCTCCTTCCCAAAACACAGGTTCCTCCCCTGGTTAGCCATGTCATAAGACCCTCAGTCTGATCTGATTATGTCTTAGTGTATGAACGGGTAACATTTTTTGTTTACTTTCATGAACTGAAATCATCCATTACCTGTGAAATCTTAGTTAATTCAGGTTAGATTAATATTAGCTATTTTGTGGACAGGCAAGGTATATTGTTCACATCTTAACATGAATTGTTTCTTTTAACTGACAATAACCCCATGTGAAGGTTATTGTTATGTCCAACTTGTAGATGAGGAAACAGAAATGAGTGTGTTCCTGGAAACTGCCCAGATCGTGCAGGTAGTAAAAGGTAAGCTGGGTTTAAAGTTTGCTTTTCTCCTTAACCACCATGATGCAGAAGAGAGGATTGGGTGATTTTTCTTCCTAATGAATTCAGCCATGCCCCCTAAAACCTGAGCTAATTACCTACTGGGCAGGACAGTGTCAAAATACTCGCCAGAGATCGCATGGCACAGTGCTGTATTTAATCTCTGCTTTATGCACTAGCAGAGATACCCTGGGTTGGCTGTGAGTGTGCAGCACCAACTTCACCAAGGTCATCGTTGAAAAGGCTTTACTGTAAACAGCCTAATGTCTGACTTAATGAGCTGCAGAATACAAAGGAAAATGTTGAAGAATTGAGACTCCCTAGAAGGTGACAAGAATGGACACACATGATGACCAGGTAGCACACAGATGAAAGAAGTCATTGTCCTAGGCTCCAGTGGGGAGACATAAGGGTTAGAAATAATTTGCGATACTTTATATGTGGTAATATCTTCAAAGCACTTTTGAAATAAGCACCTAGATGTATGTTAAAACCCACATGGATAAGGGCGCCTGGGTGGCTCAGTCCATTAAGCATCTGCCTTCAGCTCAGGTCATGATCCCAGGGTCCTGGGATTGAGCCCTGTAAGGGCTCCCTACTCAGCAGGGAGAATAGGGAGTTCTCCCTCTGCCTCTGCCCCCACTCACACTCTCATTCTCTCTCTCTTAAATAAATAAATAAATAAAATCTTTTTAAAAAATACAATAAAACCCTTACGGATAATTTAGCAGTTGCATGAGAATTCAGTGAATGACAAGAACCCGGGGCAGATTATATTTTTGATTGTTACATAGATCAATTGTATTTACTGCTACACAGATTATAATGGTACTAAACCTATCAGCTACTAGCCAGTAATTAGTTTCAGCAAAATAGTTACACTCTCTGTGTATAAACATAAATGAAATCCTTGTTTCCCAGAGGTGTATTTGAAGACATCTTTGTGGTTTCTAAAGAAAGAGGTTCTAACAGGACAAGTTTTTTTTTTTTCTCCAAAACATGTTACATTATTCAATACATATCACAAATATTTGAAACATTGGCTACAGATTTATAGATTAAATAATGTATGCTTAAGCTCATGCTTCAATTTATAAATTCAACATATATGCATGAAGGCCTATTTTGACCCAGGACAGAGCTGCATAGAGTTCTCTCATCCAGTTGCTCTTCTGTGAGATGAATTGAGCTCATTTGCTTACCTTGTCACAATGCTATCATGGTGGAAAATCATCTTTTCAATCTTCCAAACTTAGAATTACTTATGTGATCACCATATCCAGAGCTGGAAACTCATACTATCTATTTTAATCTTGCACAGGCCATCTCCACTCTATCTGAAGGCTAGCTCCACTACATTTCCGTTGAGTTGCTTTAGGATTTTGGTTGTATGTAGAGATGGAGGTTGAGGGGCTGAAGAAAGAGGCCAGCTTGTGCTTTGGGAAATCAGCTGATAGTGCCAGCAGGTGACTAGGTTTTTGGAAGTAAAAAATCAAAGTAAAGGGCAAGGGCACTTGAACAAAGCAGTTTACATATGATATTCAGCTAGGAACCCTTGGTCTCTATTCCTATTTCTTCCACTCCCAACATACATAGAAGGCTTTCATCTTCTGTGTATCTTTTCATTCAATTTTTAAATTTCAAGTTTTTATTTAAATTCTAGTTAGTTAACATATATGGTAAAATTGGTTTCAGGTGTAGAATTTAGTGATTCATCATTTACATTTAACATCCAGTGCCCATCACAACAAGTGCCTCCCTTAATACCCTTCACCCATTTAGCCCACTGCCACCCACCTCCCTCCATCAACCCTCAGTTTGTTCTCTGTAGTTAAGAGTCTCTTATGGTTTGCTTCCCTCTCTCTTTTTATTTCCCTTCTTCTGTGTTCATCTGTTTGGTTTCTTAAATTACACATATGAGTGAAATCATATGGTATTTGTCTTTCTCTGACTGAATGATTTCACTTAGCATAGTACACTCTATCTCCATCCATGTTGTTGCAAATGGCAAGATTTCATTCTTTTTGATGGCTGAGTAATATTCCATTTTTATATACATACAATCTTCATCATCTGCGGAACAATATCTGGATATGCTCTTATAAACATTGGGGTACATGTGCCCCTTTGAATCTGTGTTTTGTATCCTTTGGGATACAAAAGTAGTGCAATTGCTGGGTCATAGGGTAGTTATAGTTTTAACTTTTTGAGGAACCTCCCTACTTTTTTCCAGAGTGGCTGCACCAGCTTGCATTTCCACCAAGTATAAGCGAGTTCTCTTTTCTCTGCATCCTCACTGACATCTGTTGTTTCCCGTGTTAATTTTCGCCATTCTGACTGGTGTGAAGTTTTATCTCATTGTGGTTTTGATTTGTATTTCTCTGATGATGAGTGATGCTGAGCATCTTTCATGTGTCTGTGAGACATCTGGATGTCTTTAGAAAAATGTCTGTTCATGTCTTCTGCTCATTTCCTAACTGGATTGTTCTTTGGGAGTTGAGTTTGATAAGTTCTTCATAGATTTTGGATACTAACCCTTTATCTATTATGTCATTTTCAGATATCTTCTCCCATTCCTTAGGTTGCATTTTAGTTTGTTGATTGTTTCCTTCACTGTGCAGAAGCTTTTTATCTTAATGAAGTCCCAATAGCTCATTTTTGCTTTTGTTCCCCTTGCCTCTAGCGATGTGGCTAGTAAAATGTTGCTAGCGAAGGTCAGAATGGTTGCTGCCTGTGTTCTCTTCTAGGGTATTAATGGTTTCCTATCTCACATTTAAGTCTTTCATCCATTTTGAATTTATTTGTGTGTGTGTGTAAGAAAATGGTCCGGTTTCATTCTTCTGCATGTGGCTGACCAGTTCTCCCAACACCATTTGTTCAAGAGACTGTCTTTTTTTCCATTGAATATTCTTTCTTGCTTCATCGAAGATTAGTTGATCATAGAGTTGTGGGTTCATTTCTGGGTTTTCTATTCTATTCCATTCATCTATGTGTCTGTTTTTGTGCCAGTACCATGCTGTCTTGATGATTACAGCTTTGTAATAGAGCTTGAAGTCTGGAACTGTAATACCTCCAACTTTGCTTTTCTTTTTCAAGATTGCTTTGGCTATTCAGGATCTTTTGTGGTTCCATACAAATTTTAGGATTGTTTATTCTAGCTCTGTGAAACATGCTGATGGGATTTTGGTAGGGATTGCATTAAATGTGTAGATTGCTTTGGGTAGCATAGACATTTTCACAATATTTTGTCTTCCAGTCCATGAGCATGGAATGTTTTTCCACTTCTTTGTGTCATCTTCAATTTCTTTCATAAGTATTCTATAGTTTTCATAGTACAGATCTTTTACCTCTTTGGTTAGATTTATTGCTAGGTGTCTTATTGTTTTTGGTGCAATTATAAATGGGATCAGTTCCTTGATTTCTCTTTCTGCTGCTTTGTTATTGGTGTATAGATATGCAACAGATTTCTGTATGTTGATTTTATATCTTTCTCTCATTTCATATTCTTTCATACTCACTGTCACCATCTGAAATCCTATTATTTGTATGTTTGTCTTTTGTCTATTTCATAAAAGTGTAGGTTCCTGTAGGGCAAAGAATTGGTTAATTACTGTATCTTCAGTGCCTAGAAAGTGCCTGACATTTATCAAGCAGTCACTCTGATGTGTAAGAGTGAAAGGAAATGATACCTCCCCTCATATGTCCTACTTGTGATTCTCTGATGCCACTATGTCTCTTTCCCTCTTACACTTTCTTATCCTTCCTTTTCTTTTCCTTTACATTTTTCATAAATCAGCAGTAATAGAAATCCAAATTATTTATTTTTACTCAATGAAATATTGTTGTGCTTCCTATAATTTATTTTAAAAGCAAGAGAGGGAGACAAACCATATGAGACTCTTGACTCGGGGAAACAAACTGAGGGTTGCAGAAAGAGAGGTGGGTGGGGGGATTGGGTAACTGGGTGATGGGCTTTAAGGAGGGCACGTGATGTGATGAGCACTGGGTGTTAGATGTAACTAATGAATCATTGAATATTATACCAAAAACCAATGATATGCTATATGTTGGCTAACTGAATTTAAATAAAAAAATTAAAAATAAAAGCAAGACATCAATATATTGTACGTATTTATATTTTAAGGCAAAGTAGTTAAAATGCTTTTACACTAACAAAAAAATAATCATAAATGTGGTTTCTGTTTGTTCTGTTTACTTATTCCTCATTGTTCTCACAAAAAGTAGATTTTTTTCTCTCCAGGGTAAAGTAGCCAGAGCTCCTTGTGAACTAGCAAGAACATAAAAAAAATCATGCCAAAATAAAAATTATTTAATTTAGAATTTCTAGAAAGAAAATATAACACCTTGTTAACTACTCATGTCCTTAAATCTAGGTCAAAATTTCCAAAATAGTGTTCCACCAAACCAAAGAGACTAGGGGGTATTAGTAAGGGTAATTGGAAAAACACATTTGGTATCAAAGTATAGAAGATTCTAGGTTAAAAACCTGAAGAGATTTCTTTTTTAATATAACATTTTTCAGGGTTTTTAATATTCAAATAAGAACCTACTATGGAAGGATAGAGTAAGCAACGTTTCACCAACCATTTTACAAAATGTCTTGAAGAATGCTTTCTGGAATATTTGTCTGACTTAACTCCTACAGTTAGGCTCTTCCAATGTGACCAGAGAAGAGCCCGACAACTGAAGCCCTAACACTATATCTATGGGATAGCGAAAAATTAGATAATCATAATGCTATGTCCTTTTGGTATCATGTTAATAAAATATTCAGAATTTTGAGTGAACAATTGTACTGATTTATGATTATTTTTTAGTACCCGAATGTACAAATGTGTTGTGAGTTAAAAATGCTGATGAGCCATATTTTTTAAAAGACACAGTACAGAAGAATGAGAAATTGCTATTAAGGTTCTGTGAATCCATTCCTTCCTGATTCTACATCAACACAGTTCTTGGCCATAACTTTTTTTCTTAAGTTTTGCTTGCCTCATCCTCATCCACAAGGAGATGGTACAAAATGCCAATAACATAGAGGAACAAAGCCAAAAATTTAGATAAGATGACACAGAATGTTATGGAAGGATTTGCACAAATGGGTATATTTGTTGTATAGTGAAAAAGTAACAGGACAGATAAACAATGTTCAAAATGATCAAATATTCCTCTAATCAGTCTACATTGGCTGATGACTCACAAGGACCATGTGAACCAGTTGAAGTCATTTTCAAGGCATTCTAGGCCAGTCCCAATGATTAGAAAGATAAAATGTCCCACCCATGACTGATCAAGCATCTGTGAGTACCCTAAGGATAAATCTAGACATAGGTGGTTAATCTAAAAGCAATAAATATGCAGAGATTCCAGGTCCCATCAGTGGTTGTGCATTAGAAACCATGTCCATTTTGGAAAGAGTCTATATCACAACACCAAGACATAGGGGAGTTTTCATACCAAATTACACTTGTAATCCTCAGAAATGATAGCAACACTGTGCCAAGCAATATAACAAAATATGATCAAAATCACTATTCTTGACAACCGACAGAATGGGAGAAGATACTTCCAAATGACATATCAGATAAAGGGCTAGTATCCAAAATCTATAAAGAACTTCTTAAACTCAACACCCAAAGAACAAATGATCCAATCAAGAAATGGGCAGAATACATGAACAGACATTTTTCCAAAGAAGACATCCAAATGGCCAACAGACACATGAAAACGTGCTCAACATCCCTTGGCGTCAGGGAAATCCAAATCAAAACCTCAATGAGAGACCACCTCACACCAGTCAGAATGGCTAAAATTAACAAGTCAGGAAATGACAGATGTTGGCGGGGATGTGGAGAAAGGGGAACCCTCCTACACTGTTGGTGGGAATGCAAGCTGGTGCAGCCACTCTGGAAAACAGCATGGAGGTTCTTCAAAAAGTTGAAAATAGAGCTACCATACAATCCAGCAATTGCACTACTGGGTATTTACCCCAAAGATACAAATGTAGGGATCCAAAGGGGTACGTGCACCCCGATGTTTATAGCAGCAATGTCCACAATAGCCAAACTGTGGAAAGAGCCAAGATGGCCATCGACAGATGAATGGATAAAGAAGATGTGGTGTATATATACAATGGAATGTTATGCAGCCATCAAAAAGAATGAAATCTTGCCATTTCCAACGATGTAGATGGAACTGGAGGGTATTACGCTGAGCGAAATAAGTCAATCAGAGAAAGACATGTATCATATGACCTCACTGATATGAGGAATTCTTAATCTCAGGAAACAAACTGAGGGTTGCTGGAGTGGTGGGGGTGGGAGGGATGGGGTGGCTGGGTGATAGACATTGGGGAGGGTATGTGCTATGGTGAGCGCTGTGAATTGTGTAAGACTGTTGAATCACAGACCTGTACCTCTGAAACAAATAATACATTATGTTAAAAAAAAAGAAGAAGAAGAAGAAGAAGACAGCAGGAGGGGAAGAATGAAGGAGGGTAATCGGAGGGGGAAACGAACCATGAGAGAGGATGGACTCTGAGAAACAAACTGAGGGTTCTAGAGGGGTGGGGGTGGGGAGATGGGTTAGCCTGGTGATGGGTATTAAAGAGGGCATGGAGCACTGGGTGTTATACACAAACAATGAATCATGGAACACTACATCAAAAATTAATGATGTAATGTATGGTGATTAACATAACATAATGATAAAAAAAAAAAAAAAAGAAAATGAGGGAGGTTGGAGGTGCCATTTTCCTGCCCTGCCACTCAGCTTAAACACAGAGCCACCTGCAGGAGGCAGGACTACACAAACACTTGCAGCCTCCAACCAGGGCTCGGGGCAAATTTTGTTAAAGCTGCTGTACATGCCACCCAGCTTCC
This sequence comes from Phoca vitulina, assembly GCF_004348235.1. Taxonomy (NCBI): domain Eukaryota; kingdom Metazoa; phylum Chordata; class Mammalia; order Carnivora; family Phocidae; genus Phoca; species Phoca vitulina. The sequence continues at coordinate 2,151,877 of NW_022589790.1, forward strand.
AGGTGCACAGCTGCTGCTGCCACCCAGCCATGCACCAGCCACCATCATGCCCCCTGCCCAGCTGCTGGGTGCACAGCTGTTACCATGTGCAGCACCCAGTGGCAGGACTGAGCCTAGCCACATGCCCTCAACCACTCATGCATGGGCCTACCCTCACCCAGGCATCCTTGCGTACTGCACTAAGCCTCATGGCCCCAGCCACATAGCACTTCAGGGCAACTGGCATAGGACTAGAGGCCCAACACAAATTTTGCTAACACCACTGTCCTACTCCCAAGTTATCATTGGGCATGCCCCCTGAGAGCTGGCCCTCCTGTGTCCCACTAACACCACAGAAGCAAACACAGCCCATAACAGGCAGAGAGTCAGTACAGATGACTGCACTGAAAGGAAAAATGACTCAGACGCAAGGGCAGGGCATGTGCAATACACTTCAGGATCTCTTCTTCATAAGATCACCACATTCAAGAGCAGAAGACATAGCTAACTTCCTCTACACAGAAACAGATGCAGAGAGGCAGACAAAATGAGGAGATGAGAGAAAATTATTCCAAATGAGAGAACAAGACAAGGCCACAGCCAGAGAGCTAAGCAAAACAGATATAAATAACATGCCTGATAGAGAATTTAAAGCAATGATCATAAGGATACTCACTGCATTTGAGAAAATGGAAGAAGATGTGAGTGAGGCCCTCAACACAGATAAGGAATAACATAACAGAGAAAAAGTGCACACACACAAAAAAATGAGAATGTTTGATGAAATGAACAGGATAGGAGAAGCAGAGGAATGAATTAGTGACCTAGAAGACAGACTAATGAACACAGTTTGAACAAAAGAGGAAAAAGAATCATGCAAAACGAGAGTAGACTTAGGGAACTCAGTGATTCCATCAAATGTAATAACATTCATATTATAGAGTCCCAGAAGGAGAAGACGGAGAAAAGGGGACAGAAAATTTATTTGGAAAAACAGTAGCTGAAACTTCCCTAATCCGGGGAAGGAAACAGATATCCAGATCTAGGAGGCATAGAGAACTCCCAACAAAATCAATAAAAGAGACCCACACCTAGACATATTATAATTAAAGTGACAGAGTGATAAAAAAATGTTTAAGTAGAAAGACAAAATAAGTCAGCAATGCACAAGACAAAATGCATAAGGCTAGCAGGAGATTTTTCAACAGAAACTTTTAAAAAGCCAGAAGGGAGAGGCATGATATATTCAGTGCTGAATGGGAAACCCTACTACAAAGATACTCTAATCACCAAGGCTGTCATTCAGAATAGAAGGAGCCATAACGAGGTTCCCAGAAAAACAAAAACTAAAGGAGTTCATGACCACTAAACCAGCTCTGCAAGAAATATTTAAAGGGACTCTTTGGGTTACAGAGGAGAGGAGGAGTTAAGATGGTGAAAGAGCAGGGGGACCATGAACTTGTCTTGTCCCTTGAACACAGCTAGATAATTATCAAATCATTCTGAAAACCTAAGAAATCAGAGTTCTGAGAGAACAAAATCTGCAAGTCTCTAAGTAGAAAAGTGACCACCTTTTGGAAGGTAGGAGGTGTGTAAGTTCACTTGGGGGAGATACAGCTGTGGATTCGGTGGCAGGGAGAGAGCACAAAATCTGAACTTTTGGAAGTTCACTACTGTCTGATATGTTAAAGGTGCTCAGGTGACAAAGGGGGTGGAATCCCAGGAGTGACAGGGTGGTCTGAGGATCCCCTGGCTTGCAGGAAAATGGGTGGTGCCAACATGCTGGAGGTTCCCAGGCATAGGAACCAGGAAGCCAGAGGAGAGCAGTGGGTCTTGGTGCCAGCTTTCTGCTATAAACTACAAACAGCCACATGGTCACGCAACTACTTTCCTGGCCAGCAAGCATGGCAAGACCCTCCCCCAGAAGAACAGGGTGGGTCCCCTCCTTGGAAGTCCCTGGAATTTGGAGTTTTGCAACTTGGTCGCATGTCCAAGATAAAAAGGCTCAGACACAGGCAGGGTGAACATAGGGTTCAGACAGAAACAAGGGACACAAATAGGGTGATTGCTCTTCTGTGAGGGCTCACTGAAGAGTAGGGGGCTCAAACTTTCAGCTCTCCGAGGCTAGAGCAGGGCGCAGCAATTTTCATCCCACCCATCAGTACTGAAAGCATTCAGGGAGCAAAACAGGTGCCACCTAGTGGAGGCTAGAGCCGCATGCCATGAGCCCTGCTCCCGCTGCTCCCTGGAGATACATTTCCAAAAAACAAGTCAGCCTGAGAATCAGTACATCAGGCCCCTCCCCCAGAAACCAGCACAAACAACTAGCTTCCAGCAAGTTTATTGATCATAAAGTGCTGCACAGCTTCATCTCTAACGGAAATAGGATCTGCCTCCTTTCTACTTTTATTCTTTTTTTTACTTGTTATTATTTTTTCATTTATTTTCATATATTTTCCAATATCTTTTACTGTTTTAATTTTTATTTTTACATATTATTTTTTTACATATATATTTTTCATTTTCTTTTTTTAATTTAAATTTGATTAGCCAACATATAGTACATAGTTTCAGATGTAGTGTTCAATAATTTATCAGTGGCATATAACACCCAGTGCTCATCACATCACGTGCCCTCACGTCGTTTCCTGATGATCACCAAATTACCCCATTCCCTACCCACCTCACCTGAAGCAACCCTCAGTTTGTTTCCTATACTTAAGAGTCTCTCATAGTTTTTTCTCCCTCTCTGAGGACTTCCCATTCAGTTTTCCCTCCTTTACCATATGATCCAATGTGCAGATTCTTATGTTCCTCATATGGGTGAAACCATATAATTGTCTTTCTCTGCTTGACTTATTTCACTCAGCATAATACCCTCCGGGTCAATTCACGTCAATGTAAATGGTAAGTATTCATTTTTGATGTCTGAGTAATATTCCATTCTATATATACATATACCACATCTTCTTTATCCATTTGTCTGTTGATGGACATCTCAGCCCTTTCCACAGTTTGGATATTGTAGACATTGCTGCTATGAACATTGGGGTACAGGTGCCCCTTTGGATCACTAAATCTGTATTGTTGGGGTAAATACCCGTGGTGCAATTGCTGGGTTGCAGGGTAACTCTATTTTTAATGTCTTGAGGAATCTCCATACCGTTTTCCAGAGTGGTTGCACCAGTTTGCATTCCCACCAACACTGTAGGAGGGTTCCCCTTTCTCCACATCCTCGCCAACATCTGTTGTTTGCTGAATTGTTAATTTTAGCCATTCGGACTGGTGTGAGGTGGTATCTCATTGTGGTTTTGATTTGTATTTCCCTGATGCCGAGTGATGTTGAACATTTTTTCATGTGTCTGTTAGCCACTTGTCTGTCTTCTTTGGAGAAGTGTCTGTTCATGTCTTCTGCCCATTTCTTGACTGGATTCTTTGTTTTTTGGCTGTTGGGTTTGATAAGTTCTTTATAGATCTTGGATACCAGCCCTTTATCTGTAATGTCATTTGCAAGTATCTTCTCCCATTCTGTAGGTTGCCTTTAATTTTGTTCACTGTTTCTGTTGCTGTGCAGAAGCTTTTATCTTGATGAAATCCCAATAGTTCATTTTTGCTTTTGTTTCCCTTGCCTTTGGAGACGTGTCTAGTAAGAAGTTGCTGTGGCCAAGGTCGAAGAGGTTGATGCCTATGTTCTCCTCTAGGATTTTGATGAATTCCTGTCTCACATTTAGGTCTTTCATCCATTTTGAGTTTATCTTTCTGTATGGTGTAAGAAAATGGTCCAGTTTCATTCTTCTACATGTTGCTGTCCAATTTTACCAGCACCATTTATTGAAAAGGCTCTTTTTTTCCATTGGATATTCTTTCTGCTTTGTCAAAGATTAGTTGACTATAGAGTTGATGGTCCATTTCTGGGTTCTCTATTCTCTTCCATTGATCTGTGTGTTTTGGTACCATGCTATCCTGATGATTAGAGCTTTGTAATATAGCATGAAGTCAGGCATTGTGATGCCCCCAGCTTTGGTTTTCTTTCTCAACATTCCTCTGGCTATTTGGGGTCTTTTCTGGTTCCATACAAATTTTAAGATTATTTAGTTCTAGCTCTCTGAAAAGTGTCGATGGTATTTTGATAGGGATTGCATTAAATGTGTAGATTGTGCTGGGAAGCATAGATATCTTAACAATGTTCTTCCAATGCATGAGCATGGAATGCTTTTCCATCTCTTTGTGACTTCCTCAGTTTCTTTCAAAAGTGTTCTGTAGTTTTTAGAGTACAGATACCTTACCTCTGGTTAGGTTTCTTCCTAGGTATCTTATGATTTTTGGTGCAATTGTAAATGGGGTCAATTCCTTAATTTCTCTTTCTTCTGTCACATTGTTAGTGCATAGAAATGCCACTGATTTTTGTGCATTGATTTTGTATCCTGCCATGTTGCTGAATTGCTCTTTAAGTTCTAGCAATTTTGGGGTGGAGTCTTTTGGGTTTTCCACATAAAGTATCATGTCATCTGTGAAGAGTGAGTGTTTGACTTCTTCTTTGCCAATTTGAATGCCTTTTATTTCTTTTTGTTGTCTGATTGCTGAGGCTAGGACTTCTAGTACTATGTTGAACAAAAGTGGTGAGAGTGGGCATCCCCGTTGTGTTCCTGACCTTAAGGGAAATGCTGTTTTTCCCCATTGAGAATGATATTCACTGTGGGCTTTTCATAGGTGGCTTTTAAGATATTGAGGAATGTTCCATTTATGCCTACACTTTGAAGAGTTTTACTCAAGAAAGGATGCTGTATTTTGTCAAATGCTTTTTCTGCAACAATTGAGAGGATCATATGGTCTTTTATTAATGTGCTCTATCATGTTGATTGATTTGCAAATGTTGAACCACCCTTGCATCCCAGGAATAAATCCCATGTGGCTGTGGTGAATAATCCTTTTAATGTACTGTTGGATCCTACTGGCTAGGATCTTGATGAGAATTTTGGCATCCATGTTCATCAGGGATATTGGTCTGTAATTCTCTTTTTTGATGATGTCTTTGCTTTTGGGATCAAGGTAATGCTGGCCTCATAGAACGAGTTTAGAAGTTTTCCTTACATTTCTATTTTTTGAAAGAGCATCAGAAGAATAGGTATTAATTCTTCTTTAAATGTTTGGTAGAATTCCCCTGGGAAGACTTCTGGCCCTGGACTCTTTTTTGTTGGGAGATTTTTGATTATTGATTCAATTTCATTGCTGGTTATGGGTCTGTTGAGGTTGGGTTTTTTGTTTGTTTTTTATTTCTTCCTGTTTCAGTTTTGGTAGTTTATATGTTTTTAGGAATTTGTCAATTTCTTCCAGATTGCCTAACTTGTTGGCATATAATTGCTCATAATATTCTCTTATAATTTTTTGTATTTCTTCTGTATTGGTTGTGATCTCTCGCATTCATAATTTTATTTATTTGGCTCCTTTCTCTCTTCTTTTTGATAAATCTGGCTAGGGTTTTACCAATTTTATTAATTCTTTCAAAGAACTAGCTCCTAGTTTCACTTATCTGTTCTGGTTTTTAATTTTGCACATTTATTTCTGCTCTGATCTTTATTGTTTGCCTTCTCCTGCTGGATTTAGTATTTGCTTTTCTTTTTCCAGCTCCTTTAGGTGTAAGGTTAGGTTGGATATTTGAGTCTTTCCTTGCTCCTAGAGGAAAGCCTGTATTGCTAAATACTTCCCTCTTAGGGCTGCCTTTGCTGCCTCCCAAAGGTTTAGTGTTACTTTCATTTTCATTTGTTCCCATGTATTTCTTCTTAATTTCTTGGTTAACCCATTCTTTCTTTAGTAGGATGTTCTTAACTTCCATGTATTTGTGGTCCTTCCAATTTTTTTCTTTGGGTTGACTTCAAGTTTTATAACATTGTAGTCTGAACCTATGCATGGTATGATCTCAATCATTTTGTACCTGTTGAGACCTGATTTGTGACCGAGTGTGTGATTGATTCTGGAAAATATTCCATGTGCACTCAAGAAGAATGTGTATTCTGCTCCTTTGGGATGAAATGCTCTGTATATATTTGTTAAGTCCATCTGGTCCAGTGTGTCATTCAAAGCCCTTGCTTCCCTGTTGATCTTCTGCTTAGATGATTTGTCCATTGCTTTGAGTGGAGTGTTAAAGTCCCCTACCATTTTGTATTATTATTATCAATGTGTTTCTCTAATTTTGTTATTAATTGGTTTATATAATTGGATGCTCCTTAGTTAGGGGCATAAATATTTACAATTGTTAGATCTTCTTGGATAGACCCCTTTATTATGATATAGTGTCCTTCTTCATCTTGTAATAAGAGAAGTCTTTGGTTTAAAATCCAGTCCAGCTTTTGTTTGATGTCTACGAGCATAATAATTGTTTTCCACCCCCTCACTTTCAATGTGGAGGTGTCTTTGGATCTAAAACGAGTCTCTTGTAAGCAGCGATAAGTCTTGTTTTTTGTTTTTTTATCCGTTCTGATACCCTATGCCTTTTGATTGCATTTAGTCCGTTTACATTGAGAGTATTTATTGATAGATAAGAATTAAGTGACGTTGTAATACCTGTAAATTCGCTGGTCCTTTAGATGGTTTTTTTCTAGTCTTTGTTGCCTTTGATCTCTATTTCTGCTCAGGGTCCCCTTTCACATTTCTTGCAGGGCTGGTTTAGTGTTTACGAACTCCTTTAGTTTTTGTTTGTCTGGGAAATAGTTTATCTCTCCTTCTATTCTGAATGACAGTCTTGCTGGATAAAGTATTCTTGGCTGCGTATTTTTCCCAATCAGCATGTTGAGTATTTCCTGCCACTCTCTTCAAGTTTCAGTGGACAGGTCTGCTGCTTATGTTTCTACCCTCATAGGTTAAAGACCTTTTGTCCCTAGCTTCTTTCAGCATTCTCTTTATCTTTGTATTTTGTAAGTTTCACCATGATATATCATGATGTTGACCTGTTTTTCTTGACTTTATAGGAAGTTCTCTGTGCTCCTTGGACTTGAATGCCAATTTCCCTCCCCCAATTAGGTAAGTTCTCAGCTATAATTTGTGCAAATAAACCTTCTGCCCTTTTTCCCCACTCTTCTTCTGGGACTATGATATGGATATTATTGTGTTTTATGGAATTGTTGAGTTCCCTAAGTCTACCTTAGTTATCTACTAGTTTTCTTTCCCTTTTTTCAGCTTCCTTATTTTACATAATATTGTCTTCTATATTACTTATTCTCTGTGCTGCTTCTTCGATCCCTGTAGTGATTATACCCAGTTGGTTTTGCTTTCTAGGTATAGCATGTTTTTTTTTTCAGCCTGGCTAGTTTTTAGGTCTTTTATCTCTGCAGCTAAGGTTTCTCTTGTGTCTTCTATGCTTTTCAAAGCCCAATTAGTAGTGTTATGACTGTTGTTCTACACTCTTACTGAGGTTTTATCTGTTTTGAGCAAGTCCCTTGCTGTGATTTCTTCTTGACCTTTCTCTCAGGGTGAATTCCTCCATCTTCTCATTTTGGCTAAGTTTCTTTGTGTGTTTTGAAAGCTTATTATGGTTCCTGCACCTGAGTGTAATGCTATATTAAAAAGGGGTCATACACTGTCCAGCGCCTGGCATTTCAGAAGTGTTTCTGGTGTGTGCTGTGCGCATTCTGCTCTTGTGTGGCTGCTCTTTCCCACAGGTCAGTTGTGTGAAGAGTTCCTTCTTGCTTGCAGTGGGGAGTGTTTATATCGGTGTGCTTTGTTTTGCTTGTGAAAATAAGGCTGGGAAAAAAGAAGAAAATGCCTGGTCCAAAAAAAAAAAAAAAAAAAGAAGTCCGACTGTTTTGGTGGCAAAGGGGAAATTGACACCACCCCAGCACAACAGCTCTCCTGCATTTTATCTTTGGCACATGGCTGGGATTTAAAACTCCAAATCTTAAAGGACCCACCACCCCATGGATCCACACCCTCTCCAGAGTAGAGCCTCACTGCACCGTCTGGCATCCTTTGTCCCAGAAAAATAGCCCCACACCTGCTCGGCGTGATGTATGGTGTAGAAGTGGAAAAGCAGGGGCGCCTGTGTGGCTCAGTCGTTAAGCGTCTGCCTTGTGCTCAGGTCATGATCTCAGGGTCCTGGGATCGAGTCCTGCATCGGGCTCTCTGCTCAGCAGGGACTCTGCTTCTCCCTCTCCATTTGCCCCTCCCCCTGCTCTCATGTGTGCTCTCAAAGAAATAAAATCTTTTTTTTTAATTTTATTTATTTATTTGAGAGAGAATGATCACAAGTAGGCAGACAGGCAGGTAGAGGCAGAGGCAGCAGCAGACTCCCCGCTGAGCAGGGACTCGATGCGGGGCTCGATCCCAGGACCCTGGGATCATGACCTGAACCGAAGGCAGACACTTAACCAACTGAGCCACCCGGGCGCCCCAAATAAAATCTTCAAAAAAAAAAAAAAAAGCGGAAAGCAGCGACCAGGTTATCCACTCTCTGCACGTACCTCTGTCCCCTGCTGATAGAGGCCATTTGCTGGCACCTGCAGGGTCTTTTGTCCTTGGAGAGGCAACATACCCTCTTCCAAATGTAGTCCAGGAAGGGGAACATTAACTGGGATTCTACTGAAGAAAGGACCTGTCCTTCCTCCCTCCCTTTAAAAACTTACATCACTATGGACTAAACATCTGCTTTACTTTATGGTAATGAATGGGTTTGAAGATTTTTGATAGATCTTATCAAATTGCCTTCAGAAATGATATACAGATTTACACCCCCTCAGGTACTGCATGAGTTTGCCACCTTTCTACACCCACCCACACCAACAGCAATGGTGTATAAATAACAAATGTATTTGGTAAAAAAAAAAAAAAAAAAAAGATATCTAGTATTGCTTTTATTTGAATTTTATTGCCAACAGAGTGGAGCCTCTTACATATATTGACTATTCATTTGTTTTTATCTTCCATCATTTTTCGATAGCATTGTACATTTTACCCTTGCCATCTGCGTGTATGTGATCGTTTATTTCCTGAGGATATTACCATACATGTAATAATTTATTTTTTTAAAAGATTATTTATTTATTTGAGAAAGAGCTACAAGCAGGAGGCAGAGGGAGAGGAGAAGCATGCTCCCTGCTGAGCAGGGAGCCCAATGCGGTGCTTCATCTCAGGACCTTGGGTTCATGACCTGAGCCGAAGGCAGATGCTTAACTGACTGGGCCACTGACTCAGGTGCCCCTAAATGTAATAATTTAGAATTTGTTTTCTCTATTTGCTTTTTAACCTTGGTAATGAATGTCAATGTTAGTTTGGACAACTGAATATACTGATGTGCCCCCTCTTAAATATGTGCTGTTGTAGAAAGTTCTTTCCCAAATAAAGAAGACACTCTACATGCTTTCTTTGATTTTTGATAGGTCCAAATTTTTACATATATTTCTTTTATTCTTCTGGAGTATATTCTATTTTCCAACATAAAGTATTTTCTATGTTTCAATACTTAACCCCAAATTTCAGGAATTCATATAGGTAGAATTTAAATCAGTGGGGAAATACACATATATTTTTATAAATGATGCAAACCACTGTTTTGGGGGCGGGGGGACAGATTCCTATCTCACACTAGTTATAAAAATGGATTCCATAAGGATATACTTGAATTAGGAAAATATTTTTATCAAGAAAATACGAACTCTACAAATGTAGCCCTTTGGGTAAATACAAGGCAGATTATCTATCCTTGGACAGATTGCTAGTGTTAAAGTGAAATAAATATGATAAAATATCCTTCATCATATTAATACCATACTTATATACTATTGCCCTATCTTAGATTATAAACAATAGCATACAATTATAAAACTTAGTATTCATGAAAGTTTCTCTAAGTTGTTGGCTCTGTTTGATTTTCTTTACTAGGACTCAGGTAAAACCCAAAGCAAGATTTTTACTTGAATAAAAAGGGGCCCATCATTGAAATAAAGAACAGTATAATCTAGAGATTTATAAACACCTATAATTACCAATATAAATATTAATTTATGTTACATGCAGGTATCACAGAAGACAACAAAAAGGTAACTGTAATAGAGATGGGGGAGGGGAACACAAAAGCAAATTGTTAGGGATTCAGGTCTCTTTTTCCCGAGACAAAACCAAGTGCTCCAGGTACTGTATGTAATTAGCTGTTAACATCTCAGAAGCCAAGTGTCTGCAGGGCTCCCTCTGCCCACTGTGCATCACCGGATATGGTACTCCCTGAAGCACTTGGCATGGACGCCCTTCTGGCATTTCTCACAGCGGGTGTTGGTCTGTGAGTGGCAGAGGGCACACCGGGTCCTCTTGTCCTGGTGGACTATCCAGTGCCCGATCATGTCAAAGCGGCTCTCAGTTTCTAGCCGCCTGCTTCGCCTCCCTTGGGAGGACATGTCGGCGTTGCTCTCCAGGTACACGCAGGCCACGTACCTCCGGAAGGCCAGGAGGTCCACCTGGGCATCGTGGCTGCAGGTCCTGTGCAGCTGCCAGGCATTATTGAGGGCGGCATCGACGACATAGCCAATGAAGCTGGAGTACCACTTCATGCCCCGGATCTTCACCTTGTACTTAGCCATGTTCTGGTCCATCCGACGGACACCGCCCCCCTTCTCCTGGTACAGCTTCACCAGGGACGGCTGATGGACCTGGGCCCGCGTCTTGGCAGTTCCGGAATGATGGCCGGCCAGCCCCACGGGCTCTATGCCCACGGCATTGGAGCAGACGGTGACCGCACTGCCGTCGTACCAGCGGCACACAATGACCTCCTCGCTCTCATCCACTTTGTAATCAAATGAGCCCCTCTTCATTTTCTTAAGCTCTTTGGGATCTTTGAGGGGACATCGCTCAGTCCTGTACTCACGAACAGTTCCTGTGGCCTTCACCCCCTTTTTCCTCAAAATGGACATGAGTTTGACACTCGTAAAAACCTTGTCAAAGAATATGTGGTATGGCAGACAGCCACGCTCCTGAAGCGCATCCACAAACTTGACCACCATACTGCCTCCTAGGTCCAGGCCCCCGTGTGATTTGGTGAACAGTGTGCCCTGGGAGGGCTCAAACCACACCAGGTAGCCCCTGCTGGTTGTCCCACACCAGATCTTGTAGCCCAGCCGCATGGGCTTCCCTGCACGCAGCTGCCTGGATCCCCGGTGCCCAAAGTACTCACACATGGACTCACCGAAGCTGTAGAATTCTTCCAAGGGTGCGTGCTTCTGGAAATTGCAATTCATCCGGACAATGAGAGGCCTGACTTTGGCGAACCTATCACTTTCATCCAGCTCCGTGTTATCTGCAAAATGCAGGTACGAGAAGATCAGTTCAAATCTGTCCCTTCTAATTGCATCAGCCACAAGATGGTGATGTGAATCAGGGGATGTTTCCCAAAACATCCTTCTCCTCGGATAGGATATATACCCACTTAAAATCAAAATGCCCAAAACACACTTTAATTCCTGGGCTGTGAGCCCGAGGTTGACGTTTTTCTGCCAAGCGTAACGATTGGTTTCATTAACGATGAAATTAATTGTTCCTTCATCAAAAAACAACTCGAAGAGGCCTACAGGACTCAGTTCCTGGCTTTTGAGATCCTCTATATGAGGATCTGACGCAGTCCAACTGCTGAAGTTGGGTCGGATATCTCTTTTGGTCCAAATACGCTGAGGTTCCGCTACTGCCCTCTGCCTCTTCATGGCCGGCTGCAGCTGCAGCTCATCTTCCTCTTCCTCCTCGGTGCCAGAGTCCTCGGGCACCACAGAAGCGTGCAGGACACTGCCGGGCAGGTGGGAGCCTCGCCGGCCATCTTCATCACCTGAGTCCTCATCAGTGAAGTCCCCTGAGGCATTGTCGGGCGGCGCAATGAAGATCTCCTCCCTGCTGTGGCTGGACTCCTCCAGTGCATTCAGAACCTCCAGCAGCTTCGTAGACTTTGGCTTCGAACCGGCACCTCTCCTAACGGTGAAGGTGCTGCAAAGACAGGAAGCAAAATGTGGAGAGGCCACACAGGGGATGGTGTGTCAGCAGAAAACTCTGTTAAAGGACTGCCTGCGAGGAGGCACTCCCACTGCAGAGCACTTGAGCCCAAACGGCGTCTCGGACGCAGCACCACCAGGCCCAGGGCCAGGTGAGGGAATTTGGCAGGCCAGCACAGACTGCTCTTTCAAAGTGCAGAAGTATTTTAAGGGGAGGCATTCTAAGGAGACATTCCATTCTTCTTTCCTTCTTGAAGTGTTTTGAATAGAGGATCACCTCTAGGGATAAATCCAGGTGCCACTGTCATCCCCCAGGTACCAGTAACCACTGCCAGGGAGCCTGGGCTGCTGAAGTCACACCCATGGATGTCCCCTGACTCAGTGGCCCCAGCAGCTCTACTTTCATCCCTCAATCTTACCTAGGTCTTCCCTTTCCCTTATTAATTTATCAATTAGAAGTTTCCTCTTTCCCAAGTTCTCAAACTCTCCCTAGTTGAACTCTCAGTACCCCAATTCAGGATCCGAACAGATTCAGACAGATTTTCAGATGGTTCCCTCGATATCAGACATCTTACTATATCCTAGCTGCAAGTCAGAAGCCAAACAGACTCCAGAAACATGGAAATCCCTGCTATCCTAACTCTCCCTGCGCAGGGGGGAGCTAACTGGATGTCAGGAGACACTTGTATTTCATGAGCACCAACCACAAGGAGGCACTTCCCAGGGACTGGCAGTGGGCACCCTCCACTCCTGACCTGCACAGCAACGGTTCTAACTGGAGGAGGGAGAGGACAGTTCAAGAAACAAGTAGCTATGCAGGATGGCATCAGGCTGTGAAAGGCGCCATCCTGGATAAGGGACAGAGAATATGGTGAAAGAGTAGGACTGGAGTTGCTATTTTTACATGGATGATGAGTGAAGGCTCACAACGTGGGTGGCCTGAAAAAGAGAGTAAGGCTAGAGACAGGGTGTCCCAGGCAGAGAGGAAGAACTGCAGGTACAAGGCCCTGAGCCTGAAGGGACTTGCTATCTGTAAACAGCAAGGAGGCTTTCGCGGTAATAAGAGGAGGAGAGCAGAGCCCAGCCCCCAGGGCTCAAGACCCTCGTCAGGACACTCAGTCGTGTTCAGCTGGCCCAGGAAGCCCTCTAGAGTGGATGGAACCCGGCGCTGGGGCCTATCACTCTGGTTGTGAGGAAGGACGGGGCGGGGGAGGGGGTATCCCACTGCCCTGGGCCACTCCAGACCAACCTCCTCGTGAGAAGAACTTCGACCGGAGGGAGGACACAGGCTTCACCACAGAGCTGATTTCTCTGCAGACCTGCCCTTGGACTCTGGAGTCCAGACCGCATTACACACTCACTCCAGCCTCACATCCTGGACACTAACTCTATCAACCTCTGCCAGAAGCTGGGCACAGGAGGTCTGACCTCAGCGGAAGTAAGGTGATTCTCATGCTCTGTGTGGGCCAGGGAGAGAAAATCTGCAGCCTTTCCCACGGACCTCAGACTGCGTGGTTCTCGGGGGACAGTAGCCATCATCACAAGTCCCCCAGCCTCTCCTGGTTTGTAGCAGCAGATCCGGGCTGGCACAGGCTCAGGCCCACACACCAGTCTCACTACCTGAGCTGCTGTTTGCACCACGGCCTCCAAACACCTTCTGTACATGGCTGTTCAGAGGCCTGGAGAAGGGCAGGAGGAGTTAAGATGAAGGAGGAGTAGGGGGACCCTATGCTTTCCTCGTGCCTCGAACGCAGCTCGATAAATAGCAAATCATTCTGAACACCCAGGAAATCGATCTGAGGACTGAGAGAGTAAAGTGCACAGCTAGACGGAGAAAAGAGGCTACATTGTGGAAGGTAGGAGGTGTGGAGACAGGATTTGGGGGAGGAAAGAATCGTGGGTGTGGGGAGGGGAGGGAGCCCTGATCAGGGAGCGAGGAGAGAGCGAGAGTACGTGAAGGAGTACATGCAGAGGGCACTGCACAAGAAAAACATGTCCCCAAAACCACTGAGGGAAGAAAACAGGAGGGGCTGACTACAGCAAGCTCTTAGAAGCAGTGGAGCTCAAAGTCTGAAGTTCTGGAAGTGCCATCACCATGGGTGGAGCCTGGCCAGCACAGAGGTGCCCTGTGGAGAAGGGGGCAGAAGCCCAGGAGCAGACAGAGTGGTCTGAGGATCCCGTGGGTCCCACTGGGAGAGACAGATGCTCTTTTTGGAGAGGTGCATTGCCCCTCCGGGGACAAAACAGCCAGCAGACACCACTGAGCTGCCCTGCCCATTCTCGTAGGAGCACAGGCAGCTGCTGAGTACAGCTAACCTGGACATCGGCTTTTTTGCTGTGCTTTACCATGAACTCCAAGCCCCTGTGTGTTTGGGTGACTGCCCTTCAGGGACAAAGCGGCACCAGCCACAATGTGGCTAGACACTCCCCCAGAGGATTAGCGCAGGTCCATGATGCACTGGATCCCTAAAATCTGCAGTTCTGAAACCCAGCCAGCATGCATGAGATAAAACAGGAGCACTGTGCCACTGGGTGGGCAAACAGCTCGGACACAGGGTGAAGGTAGGCATCTGAGGGAAGCTGGGGACAAATGAGGGGAGACGGTTCTCTCTTCTGTGAAGGCTTCCTGGATAGCAGTGGGCACGACTCCCCTCTCCAGGGAACAGAGTGGGGTGACGCCATTTTAATCTGCCTCCCCCACCCGCCCCAGTCAGCACTGACGGGCTTCAGTGCACACAGTGGGGGCTTCAGACGTTTACACCAAGCCCCACCCTCTTAAACTGTGCAGGTGCTTCTTCACTAGGGCAAGTGTGACGGAGAGCCAGAGCGGCAGCTGGGCCTCTCCCCCAGGAAACCAGCTCAAACTCCCCACACCCAAGTCTACCAACCATAGAGTGATACAAAAACCAGCTCTAGCACATACTGGATCCAGCCTTTTTTTTGTTTTTTAAAGATTTTATTTATTTATTTGACAGACAGACAGACACAGCAAGAGAGGGAACACAAGCAGGGGGAGGGGCAGAGGGAGAAGTAGGCTTCCCGCTGAGCAGGGAGCCCAATGCGGGGCTCGATCCCAGGACCCTGGGAACATGACCTGAGCCGAAGGCAGATGCTTAACGACTGAGCCACCCAGGCGCCCCGGATCTTGTTTTTTTATCCATTCTGATACCCTGTGTCTACTGATGGAGCATTTAGTTTGTTTACATTCATAATGAGTACTGATATGAATTTGCCTTTGTGTTACTTGTAAAGTCACTGTTCCTGTAGATTTTCTCTGTTCCTTTCCTGTCTTCGTTGGCTTGTGGTCTTTCTTTCCCACTCAAAGGGTCCCCTTTAATTTCTTGCAGGGCTGATTTAGTGGTCATGAACTCGTTTAGTTTTTGTTTGTCTAAGAAACTCTTTATCTCTCCTCCTATTCTGAATGATAGCCTTGCTGGATCAAGTATTTTTGGCTGCAGATTTTTCCTGTTCAACACGCTGACTATATCACGCATCACCCTTCTGGCCTGTGAAGTTTCTGTGGAGAGATTTGCTGCTAACCTTATTTGTCTTCCCTTGTAATTTAGGGATTTCTTTTCCCTTGATGCTCTCAGGATGTTTTCCTTATCTCTGTATTTTGCAAATTTTACTACAATATGTCTTGGTGTTGCCCTATTTTTGTCGATTTTGGTCGGAGTTCTCTGTGCCTCTTGGATTTGGATGTCTGTTTCCTTCACCAGATTAGGGAGGTTTTTCAGCTATAATTTCCTTAAGTAAACCTTCTGCCCCATTTCTCTCTTCTTCTTCTTCTGGGACTCCTATGATATGAATGTTGTTATGCTTTATGATGTCACTGAGATCCCTAAGTCTACATTCGTGATCTAATATTTTTCTTTCTCTCTTCTTTTCAGCTTCATTATTTTCCATAATTTTATTTTTTATATCACTTATTTATTCTTCTGATTCTTCCATCCTTGTGGTCATTACATCCATTCGGTTTTGCATCTCGGTTATAGCACTTTTTATTTCACACTGACTAGTTTTTAGGTCTTATCCCCATGGTAAGGGACTCTCTGGTGTCGTATACTTTTTTCAAGCCCAGTTAGTATCCTTATGATTGTTGTTTTAAAATCTGGGTCAGGTATATTACTTATATCTGTTTTGAATAGATCCCTGGCTCAGACCTTTTCTTGTTCTTTCTTTTGGGAATGAATTCTTCCCTCTTGGCATTTTGCCTAAGTCTCTGTCTTCCATGTGTTAGGAAAGCCTTTATGTTTCCTCCTCATGAGAGTAATGAGCTTATTAAGAAGAGGTCATTAAAAAAAAAAAAAGAAGAAGAAGAGGACATATACTGACCAGGGCCTGGCACTGCGGGAAGTGTTTCTGGTGTATGCTATGTGCACTCTGCTGCTGTGTTCTGGCTGCTCTTTCCCTCAGGTCAGTTCTCTGCAGAGTTTCACCCCACCTTCAGTGAGGCGTGTTTGACCCTTGTGCAGTATGTGGTGAGTCTTAAGTTGGTGTGCTGTAGTCTCCTTGTTAAAAAGGCTAGATCCAGGGGCCCCCTGGGCGGCTCAGTCAGTTAAGCGTCTGCCTTCGGCTCAGGTCATGATCCCAGGGTCCTGGGATCGAGCCCCACATCGGGCTCCCTGCTCAGCGGGCAGCCTGCTTCTCCCTCTCCCACTCCCCCTGCTTGTGTTCCCTCTCTCGCTGTGTCTCTCTCTGTCAAATAAATAAATAAAATCTTAAAAAAAAAATAAGATCCATCTCTATGCTGCCTACAAGAAACTCACTTTAGACCTAAAGACACTTGTATATTGAAAATGAGGGTACGGAGAACCATCTATCATGCTAATGAACATCAAAAGAAAGCCAGAGTAGCCACACTTATATCAGACAAACTAGATTTTAAACTAAAGACTGTAACAAGAGATATAAAAGGACACTATAATAAAGGGGTCTATCCAACAAGAACATCTATCTAACAATTGTATATATTTATGCCCCCAAAATTGGAGTACCCAAATATAAAAATCAATTAATAACAAACTTAACGAAAGTCATCAATAATACAGTAATATTAGGGAACTTTAACACCCCACTTACAGCAATAGACAGATCATATAAGCAGAAAATCCACAAGGAAACAATGGCTTTAAAAACAAACTGGACCAGGGGCACCTGCACGGCTCAGTTGTTAAGCGTCTGCCTTTGGCTCAGGTCATGGTCCCAGGGTCCTGGGATCGAGCCCCACATCGGGCTCCCTGCTCTGCAGGAAGCCTGCTTCTCCCTCTCCCACTCCCCCTGCTTGTGTTCCCTCTCTCACTGTGTCTCTGTCAAATAAATAAAATCTTAAAAAAAAAAAAAAAAAAAACGGACCAGATGGAGTTAACAGACAGATTCAGAACATTTCATCTGAAAGCACCAGAATACACATTCTTTTTGACTGCACATGGAACATTCTCCAGAAGAGATCACACGCTGGGTCACAAACAAGGCCTCAACAAATACAAAAAGACTGAGATCATACCATGCATATTTTCTCACCACAACGCTATGAAACTTGAAGTCAACCACAAGAAAAAGTATGGAAAAACCACATACATATGGAGGTTAAAGAACACCATACTAAAGAATGAATGGGTGAATCAGAAAATTAAAGAAATAAAAAAAATACATGGAAGCAAATGAAAATACGACAGGCCAAAATTTGTGGCATGCAGCATAAGCAGTCCTAAGAGAGAAGTATACTGCAACACAGGCCTACCTCAAGAAGTAAGAAAAGTCTCAAATATACAACCTAACCTTACACCTAAAGGAGCTAGAAAAGGAACAGTAAATAATGACTAAAGGAAGCAGAAGAAGGGAAATAATAAAGATTAGAGCAGAAATAAATGATACAAAAACAAAAAAACCCAGAACAGATCAGTGAAACTAGGAGCTGGTTCTTTGAAAGAATTAATAAGATTGATAATCCCCTAGCCAGACTTACCAAAAAAAAAAAGAGAGAGAGAGAGAGAGAGAGAGAGAGAGAGAGAAAGGACCCAAATAAATAAAATCACAAATGCAAGAGGAGAGATTGCAACCAATACCACAGAAGTACAAACAATTATGAGAATATTATGAAAACTAATATGCCAACACATTGGGCAATCTGGAAGAAATGGATAAATTCCTAAAAACATATAAACTACCAAAAGTGAATCAGAAAGAAATAGAAAATGTGAACAGACCCATACCAGCAAGTAAAGTAAATCAGTAATCAAAAATCTCCCAACAGAAGGAAGTCAGGGCTAGATGGTTTCTCAGGGAAATTCTACCAAACATTTAAGGAAGAGTTAATACCTATTCTTCTCAAATTGTTCCAAAAAATAAAAATGGAAGAAAACCTTCCAAACTCATTCTATGAGGCCAGCATCACCTTGATTCCAAAACCAGAGAAAGATCCCGATGAGGCCAATATCCCTGATGAACATGGATGCAAAAATACTCAACAACATACTAGCAAATTAAATCCAACCCTACACTAAAAGAATCATTGAGCACAATCAAATGAGATTTATTCCTGGGCTACAAGAATTGTTTGACATTCGCAAATCAATCAACATGATACACCACATTAATGAAAGAAAGGTAAGAACCATACAATCCTCTCAACAGATGCAGAAAAAGCATTTGACAAAGTACAACATCCATTCTTGATAAAAACCTTCCACAAAGTCGGGATAGAGGAAACATACCTCAACATCATAAAGGCCATGTATGAAAGACTTACTAATATCATCCTCAATGGGGACAAATAGAGCTTTTCTTCCAGGGTCAAGAACAAAATAGGGATGTCCACTCTCACCATTATTATTTAAAATAGTACCAGAAGTCCTAGCCTCAGCAATCAGACAACAAAAAGAAACAAAAGGCATTCAAATCCACAAAGAAGTCAAACTTTCACTATTTGCAGACAACATGATACTCTATTTAGAGAACCCAAAAGACTCCAGCAAAAAATTGCTAGAACTGATACACAAATTCAGTAAAGTTGCAGGATACAAAATCAATGTAGAAATCTCTTGCATTTCTATATACCAATAATGAAGCAGCAGAAAGAGAAATCAAGGAATTGATGCCATTTACAATTGCACCAAAACAATCAGATACCTAGGAATAAACCTAACCAAAGAGGTAAAAGATCTGTACTCTGAAAACTATAGAACACTTATGAAAGAAATTGAGGAAGACACAAAGAAATGGGAAAACATTCCATGCTCATGGATTGAAAGAACAAATGGGAAAATGTCTACACTACCTAAAGCAAACTATATATTTAATGCAATCCCTATCAAAATACCAGAGGTATTTGCCACAGAGCTAGAACAAACAACAGTAAAATTTGTATGGAACCACAATAGATCCCGAATAGCTAAAGCAATCTTGAAAAACAAAACCAAAGCTGGAGGCATCACAATTCTGGACTTCAAACTATATTACAAAGCTGTCATCATCAAGACAGTATGGTACTGGCACAAAAGCAGACACACAGATCAATGGAACAGAATAGAGAGCCCAGAAATGGGCGCAGCCCTATATGGTCAAGTAATCTTCAACAAAGCAGGGAAGAATATCCAATGGGAAAAACAAAGTCTCTTCAACAAATGGTGTTGGGAAAATTGGACAGTCACATGGAGAAGAAACTGAACCACTTTCTTACACCATACACAAAAATAAACTCAAAATGGATAAAGGAGCAAAATGTGACAGGAATCCATCAAAATCTTAGAGAAAAACACAGGCACCAACCTCTTTGAAGTTGCCTTACCAACTTCTTACTAGATATGTTGTTAGAGGCAAGGGAAAGAAGAGCAAAAATGAACTATTGGGACACTTTTGCACAGTGAAGAAAACAATCCATAAAACTAAAAGGCAACCTACGGAACGGGAGAAGATATCTACAAATGACCTATCTGATAAAGGGTTAGTATCCAAAATCTAAAAAGAACTTATCAAACTTAATACCCACAAACCAAATAATCCAATTAAGAAATGGGCAGAAGACATGAATAGAATGCCAAAGAAGGCATCCAGATGGCTAACAGACACATGAAAAGATGCTCAACATCACTCATCATCAAGGAAATACAATTCAAAATCAGGATGAGATACCACCTCACACCTGTCAGAATGGCTAAAATTAACAACACCAGGAACAACAGATGTTGGCGAGGATGCGGAGAAAGGGGAGCCCTCTTAAACTGTCAGTGGGACTGCAAACTGGTGTAGCCACTCTGGAAAACAGTATGGAGATTCCTCAAATAGTAAAAATAGTAATACCCTATGACCCAGTAATTGCACTACTAGGTATTTACCCAAAGGATACAAAAATACTGATTTGAAGGGGCACATGCACCCCAATGTTTATAGCAGCACTATCAACAATAGCAAAACTATGAAAAGAGTCCAAATGTCCACAGACTGACGGATGCATAAAGAAGACACAGTGAATGCAATGGAATTTTACTCAGCCATCAAAAAGACTGATATCTTCTCATCTGCATTGATGTGAATGGAACTAGAGGGTATTATGTATGCTAAGCAAAGTAAGTCAGTCAGAGAAAGACAAATACCATATGATTTCACTCATATATGGAATTTAAGAGAAAAAAAAGAAACAGATGAACACAGGGGAAGGAACTAAAAAAAAGAGGGGGAGGTATACCACAAGAGATTCTTTATTATAGAGAACAAACAGGCTTGCTGGAGGGGAGGTGGGCAGGGGACGGGCTAAATGGGTAATGGGTATTAAGGAGGGTACTTGTTGTGATGAGCACTGGGTGTTACAGGTAAGTGATGAATCACTAAATTCTAGTCCTGAACCAGTATTACGGTATATGTTAACTAACTAGAATTTAAATAAAAACTTGAAAAAGAAAAAAGACTCATTGAGTGGCAAAGCTTGCAGGGACTAAGGCAGCCCAACAGCAACCATCTTGTGCGTTAAAAGATGAGGAAGGGGAGCCTGGGTGGCGCAGTCAGTTAAGTGACCAACTGTTGGTTTTAGCTTGGGTCCTGATCTCAGGGTCGTGAGACTGGGCCCCACATCAGGCTCTGTGCTCAACCTGGAGTGTGCTCGCCTTCTCTCTCTGCCCCTTCCACTTGTGCTCTCTCTCTCTCAATAAATAAATCTTAAAAAAAAAAAAAAAGATGAGGAAAGTAAATCACATTTTTAAATATAGTGTAGACACTGGAGCTACAGAACCACACCCATACCACATATACTACCTTGCCTGCCTCATCTTTTCTCCAATCTCCCTTTTCTCCTCTTCCTCCTTTTCCTTCCTAGACACCAAATGCTTAGTGAGGCCAGCTGGACTACGGGCTAAAAATGTCATGGGCCTGGCCTTTCAAAAAGACAGGAGTAATTACTTGCATAAAGCCTTTCTTCAAACACACTTACCTTGAAGTTGAAGCCATGATGAACTGGGAACATAGAGTTGTCTATATGTGCAGAGTCAAAGAATCTGTAAGACAATAGAAGTTTATTTTTAAAAAACTGTATCTTAATTAGCAAGACAATAGGACCTTCTCCACCATTTAAGGGAAAAGACATCTCTAGCTTAAGGTTCACCAGCAACCAGAAGGGGATGAATTGAGTACACACAGGAGATAGTGTCTAGTCAACTGGCTAATCAGAGGGAAAAACAATGAGCTCTCTACCTCACACCAAAATACATCGTAGGGCAAAGTTGTTCACCATCAGAGCTATTGGCATGTGGGCTGGATGAGCCTTTGCTGTGTGGGGCTGTCCTGTGTATTACGGAATGTTAGCTTTCCAGGCCTCTACCCACTAGATACCAGTAGAACACCGATCCCCTAATTGTGGAAATCAAAAGTTTCCAGACATTACCATGTGTCCCATGGGGGACAAAACTGCACCTGGTTGACCCAAGAGAACCTACTGTAATAATGTAAATATTTTCTAACAATGCTGCCCAATATGGTAGACATGAGCCACACGTGGTTATTAAACATCTGATATATATGGCTAGCGTGCCTGAGAAAGTGAGTTTTTAATTTTATGTAATTTTAATTAATTTTAATGAAAACAGTCACATGTGCTTGGCCAGTGGCCCCTGTATTAGACAGTGAAGTCCTAGATGTATAAAGAACTAACTAACTATGAAACAACATTCTCTTAACAACCAGTGGATCAAAGAAAAAATTAAAGGGGAAATTAAAAAGTATCTTGAGGGGCACCTGGGTGGCTCAGTTGATTAAGCATTCAACTCCTGATTTCGGCTCAGGTCATGATCTCAGAATCGTGAGACTGAGCCCCACGTCAGGCTCTGCACTGAGTATGGAGCCTGCTTAAGATTCTCTCTCTCCCTTTCCCTGTGCCCCGCCCCCCCAACTAGTGTGCTCTCTTTCTCAAATAAATAAATAAATAGTATCTTGAAACAAATGAAAAAGGAAACACAACATACCAAAACATTTAAGTTGCAGCAAAAGATTTCTAGGAGAGACGCTTAATGCTATAAACACATACATAAAGAAAACAGAATGATCCCAAATAAAAAACTTAACTTTACACCTCAAGGAACTATAAAAAGAATAGATAAATGGATAAAGAAAAAATGGTGTATATATATATACATACACAATAGAATATTATTCAGCCATAAAAAAGAATGAAATCTTGCCATTTGCAACAACGTGGATGGAGCTAGAGTATAATGCTAAGTGAAATAAGTGAGTCAGAGAAAGACAAATACTATATGATTTCATTCATATGTGTAATTTAAGAAACAAAAAATGAGCAAAGGAAGAAAAAGAGAGAGAGAGAGAAACCAAGAAATGACTCAACTACAGAGAACAAACTGATGGCTACCAGAAGGGAGGTGGGTGGGAGGATGGGTAAAATAGGTGATGGGGATTAAGGAGGGCACGCCACTTATGATGAGCACAGGGTGATGTATGGAAGTGCTGAATCACTATATTGTACACCTGAAACTAATATAACACTGTATATTAACTATACTGGAATTTAAAATTAAATTATAATTTTTAAAAAAAGAATAACCTAAGCCCAAAGTTAGCAGCAGAAAAGAAATAAAAGACTGGAGCAAAAATAACAGAGAACAGAAAAATAATAGACGAGATTAACAAAACTGAATTAGTTTTTTGAAAAGAACAAAACTGACAAATTTCTAGCTACAGTATCCAAGAAATAAAGAGAACCCAAATAAACAAAATTATAAATGAAAGAGGAGAAACTATAACTGATACCACAGAAACAAAAGATCATAGAGGCTACTATGAATAATTACTGATTATATGCCAACAAACTGGACAACCTAGAAAAAGTTGATAAACTCTCAGAAACACACATTCTACCAAGACTGAACCAGGAGAAACAGAAATTTTGAACAGTCCAATTACTAGCAGGAAGACTGAATCAGTAATGCAAACTCTCCCAACCAAAAAACAAACAAGAAAACAAAAATGAAAAGCAAAATCCCAATACCAAATGCACTCACTGGTAAATTTTACCAAACATTTAAAGAACAATTAATGCCAGTTCTTCTCAAACTCATCCAAAAAAAAAAAAAAAACCAAAGAGAAGGAACACCTCAAACTCATAAGATAAGCATTACTCCAATACCAAAGCCTGATAAGAATATTACAAGAAAAGAATGGAATGTGAGGATGGTTCAAAAGACAAATATAGAGGAGGTGATGTCAGCAGATGGTGGACTACTAAGCTCCAGGCCTTCATTCCCCCATGGAAATGCAAGTTAACAACAATATATGAACCTGAACACCTTTGTGAGAACTCTAGAGACCACCTGAATTGGTGCAGGACCCAGGCCAACACAAAAATAAGATGGGATTCCATTGAAAAGGGTAGGAAAAGTTCATGGCATTCTGTGCACAGACAGATCTCTGCCTAGTCAGATCAGTAAGGTACAACTAGGGTAAATACAGTGACTCCTCCCTTGGGATGGAAATCAGAGTAGACTGTGAGTCCAAAATTCTGGCTTGTCTTGGGGCTGCCTGAGGAATAGATTTCTGTGTCATCAGACGTGGAGCACTGATGGGAATGGCAGCAGTTTGGAGGTTACTGAAAATGTAGGCAGGTGTCACAGTACAACAGAGCTGCAGAAATTCTTCAGTTTTACATGAAGATGCCAGGGAGAGATAAAGATTATACACTTCTGGGAAGAAATTCAGGACATGCTGCTCATGGAAATTGAGACAATTAAAAGTACACACTCAAGTCCAGAGACTGTATCACCAGAAAATGTTGGTGAGGTTCCGAACTTCTAGGTGGGCTGACTGGTGAAGTATTCCCCTGAACAAAGCCAGTCCATAAAGACTGAGAGAGGAGGCTGGTTTTTGTTTTGTTTTGTTCTGTTTTTTTTTTTGAATGGCCAAATCTCAACAACAGATCACGAGCATACAAAGAAACTGGGAAACATGGTCCAATGACAGAAACAAAATAAAACTCCAGAAATGGGTCCTAAAGAAAGGCAGACTGCTGAATTTCATGGTGAAGAATTCAAAACAATTTGTTAAAGATATTCAATGAGCTAAAAGAGAACACAGACACAAAATCAGGAAATGAATGAACAAAATGAGAATATTGACAAAAAGATAGAAACCATAAAAAGAAGCAAACAAATTCTGGAGCTGAAAAATACAATAACGGAGCCAAAGATACTAGAAGAAAACTAAAGACCAATATTGATGAATATTGATCCTCAAGAAAATATTATTAGCAAAGTAAATTCAATAGTACATTGAAAGGATTATATACCACAACAAAGTGGGATTTATTTCTGGAATGCAAGGATAGTTCAACATGAGAAAAAAAATCAATGTAATATACCATGTGAAGAGAATGAAAGGCAAAAAACCATATGTTCACATCAAATAATGCAGAAAAAACATTTAACAAGATTCAACACTTTTATGATAAAAAATCTTAACTATGAATAAAAGGAAACCAACTCAACATAATAAAGACAAATACGAAAAAAAATCTTTATGATAAAAAATCTTAATAAACTATGAATAAAAGGAAACCAACTCAACATAATAAAGACCAGACATGAAAAAAAAAAAAAAAATCACAGCTAATATACAAAACAGTGAAAGACTGAAAGCTTTTCCTCTAAAAACAGGATCAAGATAAAGTTGCCTCTTCTGGCCTTTCTCTCGCACATAGTACTAGAAATCTTAGCCAGAGCAATTAGGCAAGAAAAAGAAATAAAAGGCATCCAAACTGGAAAGAAAGAAGTAGAATTATCTGTTTGCAGATAGCATGATCTTATATGAAGAAAGCCTAAAGATTAAAAAAAAGTTAGAATAAACACGTTCAGCAAAGTTGCAGAAATCAAAATCAACACATCAAAAATCAGTTGCATTTCTATACATTAACAATTTGAAGTGGAAATTAGGAACACAACTCCATTTACCACAGCATTGAAAAGAATAAATATTTAGGAAGAATCCTAACCAAAGAGGTGAAAGAATTTAACACTGAAAATGACAAAACATAAATTTTTAAAAAAACACACACAAAAAATAGATATCTTGTGTTCATGGGTTGGTAGACTTAATATTGCTAAAGTGTTGATACTACACAAAATAATCTATGGATTCAATGCAATCTCTATCAAAATCCCAACAGCATTTTTTTTCTTGCAGAAATAGAAAAATCCATCCTAAAATCCTTTGGTATCAAAGTACCCCAAATAGCCTAAATAATTTTGGAAAGGAAGAACAAAGTTGGAGAATTCACATTTCCTCATTTCAATAGATATTACAAAGCTAAAGAAATTGAAACAGTGTGGCACTGGTATAAAGACAGATATAGAGACCAGTGAATTATAACAGAGCCAGAAATAAACCCTCATGTATATGGTCAGGTAATCTTCAAAACGGATGTAAAAACTACTCAATAGGGAAAGGACAGTCTCTTTAACAAATGGTGTTGAAAAAACTGGGTATCTACATGCAAAAGAATAAAGGTGGGCTCTTACCTTACATCATATACAAAAATAAACTCAATGTATCAAAGACCTAAACGTAAGAGTTAAAATTATAAAATTCTTCAAAGAAAACATAGGGAAAAGATTCACAATAATGGATCTGACAATGATTTCTTTCTTTCTTTCTCTCCTTCCTCCCTCCCTCCCTCCCTTTCTTTTTTAAGTAGGCTCCATACCCAGTGTGCAGCCCAATGCGGGGCCTGAACTCATGACCCGGAAATCAAGATCTAAGCTGAGATCAAGAATCGGATACTTAAACGACTGAGCCACCCAGGCACTCCTGGATCTGACAATGATTTCTTGACTATGATACCAAAGCACCAGGAAAAAAGCAAATATAGACAAATGGGGCTACATAAAACTTAAACATGCATCAAAGGATACAATCAAGAGAGTGAAGGGACAACTAACAGAATGGGAAAAATATTTGCAAACTATATTATTTGACAAGAAGTTAATATACAAATAACTCTTACAACTTCACAGCAAAAAAACAACCCAGTAAAAACATGGCCAAAGAACCTGTGTAGACATTTCTCCAAAGAAGATATACAAATGGCCAATAAGCATATGAAATGATGCTCAATATCACTAATCATTAGAAAAATGCAAATCACTACCACAATGAGGTGTCACCTCATACCCATTAGGATGACCACTATAAAAAAACAAAAACAAAACAAAAATAAGAAATATTGGCGAGGATATGGAGAAATTAGAACGCCTGTACACTGCTGACAGGAATGTAAAATAGTGCAACCACTACGTAAACAGTATGGTAGTTCCTCCAAAAATTAAAAATAGAACTACCATATGATCCAGCAACCTTACTTCTGGGCATACAGTCCAAAGAACTGAAAGCAGGGTCTCCAAGAGACATCCATCTTCACAGCAGCACTGTTCATCACAGCCAAGAGGTGGGAGCAAATCAAATGTCCATCAAAGATGAATGGATAAAGAAAATGTGGTATATACTTAGAATGGAATATGATTCAGCCTTAAAAAGGAAATCTAGTCACATGTTATAGCATGGCTGAAACTTAAAGACATTATCCTAAATGAAATAAACCAGTCATGAAAAAATAAATACTGTAAGAGTCTTTTTTATAGGAAGTATCTACGGTACTTAAATTCTCAGAAACAGAAAGTAGAATGATGGTTACCAGGGGAGGGAGGAGGGGGAAATGGGAAGATGATGTTTAATGGGCATAGAGTTTCAATGTTGCAAGATAAAAATGTGTTGAAGATTGGCTGCACAACAAGGTAAGCATGTGGGGCGCCTGGGTGGCTTAGTCGTTAAGCGTCTGCCTTTGGCTCAGGTCAGGATCCCAGGGTCCTGGGATCGAGCCCCGCATCGGGCTCCCTGCTCAGCGGGAAGCCTGCTTCTTCCTCTCCCACTCCCCCTGCTTGTGTTCCCTCTCTCGCTGTGTCTCTCTCTGTCAAATAAATAAATAAAATCTTTAAAAAAAAAAAACCCAACAAGGTAAGCATGCTTAACACTACTGAAAAGTGATTAAAATAGTAAATTCTATTTTATGTTAATTTTTATAATTAAAAATACAGAAGCATTATCATGGAAAAAGAAGGTTACTTCCCAGGGAAAGTTTTTGACTCACTAAAAGGATATAATAATTTTAAATTTCATGCATTTAATAACTACGTCACAATAAAAATTAACTGACACTAGGTCTCAAGATGGCAGAGGAGTAGGAGACCTGGATTTCATCTGGTCCCAGGAAATCAACTGGATAGGGATCAAACCATTCTGAACAACTATGAACTCAACAGGAGATCGAAGAAAAGAATAGCAACAACTCTCTGAACAGAAAAGCGACCACTTTCTGGAAGGTAGGACGTGCGGAGAAGTGAATCCGAGGCGATATTCGGGAGGACAGACGGCAGGGGGAGGGGCCTCCGTCGGCCGCTTCTGGCAAGTGATAGAGCCGCGGAGCACAAAATCGGAACTTTTAGAAGTCTGCTCCGCTGAGGGACGTCGCTCCAGTGGCTAAACGGGGGGTGGAACCCTCACGGGACAATGTGGTCTCAGGACCCTCGGGGTCACAGAAAGACCGGGGGTGCCTGAGTGCGGCAGAGCTCCCAGGTATCGGAGCAGGGAAGCCGGCTGCAGAGACGGAGCCCAGGCGCGGGCTCTGAGCTCGGGGTTGTCATAAACCGTGATCCACGGCACAGTCGGGCCACTGCTCCTCCAGCAGGGACCCAATAAGCAGCAGATCTGGGGAGACTCACCTTCCTCCCCTGGGAGGAGTGGCGTGGGAGCGCACGGCAGGGATCTGCGGGGTTTGGAGACTCCACACGGGGTTGGGTGCCAGAGAAAGAAACGCGCGGTCACAGGCCGGGTGAGCACGGAGTGCGGCCGGAGACCGGGGAGACGGGAGTGACTGACTGCTTTTCTCTGGGGGCGCACTGAGGAGCGGGGCCCTGAGTTCTCAGCTCCTCCAGGGCGGAGACTGGGAGGCCGCCATTTTCACTCTCGGCCTCCAAAGCTGTACGGAAAGCTTGCAGGGAACAAAAGCTCCGGAGAGCAAACCCGAGCAGATTACTTAGCCGGGACCGGGCAAGGGGGGAGCAATTCCGCCTCCAGCAAAGACATTTGGGAACCACGGCAACAGGCCCCTCCCCCAGAAGATCAGCCAGAACAGCCAGCCAAGACCAACTTTACCGATCAGTGAGAACGGCAGAACTCCAGCGCTAGGGTAACACTGCACATAGAATTCATGGCTTTTTTACCATGATTCTTTAGTCTTTCACACTTAATTATTTTTTAACTTTTTTTTTTGGACTTATCTTTTTCCCTTTTTCAACCAACATCTTATCAATCCTTTCTAAAAAATCTTTTTTATTTTTCATTTTTAGAGTCATATTCTATCCTTCATAGTAGTTAACCTTGTTTTTGGTATATATATATATAAGTTGTTCCCTCTTTAAAATTTTGGGATACAGTTTCTTGTAACAGATCAAAATATACCCTAAATCTCTAGTGTATGGCTTTGTTCTAGTCTCCTGCCTGATCACATTCTCTCCACTTTTTTTTTAAATCCCCTTTTTCTTCTTTCAACCAACTTCTTATCACTTCCTTTTGTAAAATCTTTTATAATTTTCATCTTTACAGTCATATTCCATCCCTTCATCATATTAACCCTTATTTTTGTACATATATAAGTTTTTCTTTCTTTAAAATTTTGGGAGGCACTTTCTTCTAACAGACCAAAATACGCCCAAAATCTAGTGTGTTGCACTGATCTATGCACCAGCCTGATCATATGTGATCATATTCTGTTTTTTTTTTTGTTTTGTTCTGTTTTTGTTTTTATCTTTTTCTTTTTTCTTTCTTTCCCTTTCTTTTCCCCCGGTTTCAGGTCTTTTCTGATTTGTTTAGTGTATATTTTCTGGGGATATTGTTACCCTGTTAGCATTTTGTTCTCTCATTCATCTATTCTCCTCTGGACAAAATGACAAGACGGAAAAAAATCACCTCAACAAAAAGAACAAGAGGCACTACCGACTGCCAGGGACCTAATCAATATTGACATTAGTAAGATGTCGGAACTAGAGCTCAGAATGCTGATTTTAAAGATACTAGCTGGGTTTGAAAAAAACATGGAAGTTATTAGAGAAACCCTTTCTGGAGAAATAAAAGAACTAAAATCTAACCAAGTTGAAATCAAAAAGGCTATTAATGAGGTGCAATAAAAAATGGAGGCTCTAACTGCTAGGATAAATGAGGCAGAAGAAAGAATTAGTGATATAGAAGACCAAATGATGGAAAATAAAGCAGCTGAGAAATAGAGAGATCAACAACTACTGGACCACAAGGGCAGAATTAGAGAGATAAGTGATACCATAAGACGAAACAACATTAGAATAATTGGGATCCCAGAAGCAGAAGAAAGAGAGAGAGGGGCAGAAGGTATATTGGAGCAAATTATAACAGAGAACTTCCCTAATTTGGGGAAGGAAACAGGCATCAAAATCCAGGAGGCACAAAGAATCCCTCTCAAAATGCATAAAGACAGGTCAACATCCCGACATCTAATAGTAAAACTTACAAGTCTCAGAGACAAAGAGAAAATCCTGAAAGCAGCTCGGGACAAGAGATCTGTAACCTACAATGGTAGAAACATTAGATTAGCAAAAGACCTATCCACAGAGACCTGTCAGGCCAGAAAGGACTGGCGTGATATATTCAGAGCACTAAATGAAAAAAATATGCAGCCAAGAATACTCTATCCAGCTAGGCTGTCATTGAAAATAGGAGAGATAAAAAGCTTCCAGGACAAACAAAAACTAAAGGAATTTGCAAACACGAAACCAGCCCTACAGGAAATATTGAAAGGGGTCCTCTCGGCAAAAAGAGAGCCTAAAAGTAACATAGACCAGAAAGGAAAAGAGACAATATACAGTAACAGTCACCTTACAGGCAATACAATGGCACTAAATTCCTATGTTTCAATAGTTACCCTGAATGTAAATGGGCTAAATGCCCCAATCAAAAGACACAGGCTATCAGATTGGATTAAAAAACAAGACCCATCGATATGCTGTCTGCAAGAGGCTCATTTTAGACCCAAAGACACTCCCAGATGGAAAGTGAGGGGGTGAAAAACCATTTACCATGCTAATGGACACCAAAAGAAAGCTGGGGTGGCAATCCTTATATCAAAATAGATTTTAAACCAAAGACTGTAATAAGAGATGAGAAAGGACACTATATCCTACTTAAAGGGTCTGTCCAACAAGAAGATCTAACAATTGTAAATATCTATGCCCCTAACATGGGAGCAGCCAGTTATATAAGCCAATTAATAACAAAAGCAAAGAAACACATCAACAACAATACAATAATAGTGGGAGACTTTAACACCCCCCTCACTGAAATGGACAGATCATCTAAGCAAAAGATCAACAAGGAAATAAAGACTTTAAATGACACACTGGACCAAATGGACTTCACAGACATATTCAGAACACTCCATCCCAAAGCAACAGAATACACATTCTTCTCTAGTGCCCATGGAACATTCTCCAGAATAGATCACATTTTACGTCACAAAGCAGGTCTCAACCGGTACCAAAAGACTAGGATCATTCCCTGCATACTTTCAGACCACAATGCTTTGAAAGTAGAACCCAATCACAAGAGCAAAGTCAGAAAGAACTCAAATACATGGAGACTAAAGAGTATCCTACTAAAGAATGAATGGGTCAACCAGGAAACTAAAGAAGAATTTAAAAAATTCATGGGAACAAATAAAAATGAAAACACAACTGTGGGGCACCTGGGTGGCTCAGCTGGTTAAGCAACTGCCTTCGGCTCAGGTCATGATCCTGGAGTCCCGGGATCGAGTTCTGCATCGGGCTCCCTGCTCAGCAGGGAGTCTGCTTCTCCCTCTGACCCTCACCCCTCTCATTCTCTCTCTCTGTCATTCTCTCTCTCTCAAAAGTAAATAAAATTATAAATAAATAAGAAAACACAACTGTTCAAAATCTTTGGGATGCAGGAAAGGTAGTCCTAAGAAGAAAGTATATAGCAATACAAGTCTTTCTCAAGAAACAAGAAAGGTCTCAAATACACAACCTCACCCTCCACCTAAAGGAGCTGGAGAAAGAACAGCAAATAAAGCCTAAACCCAGCAGGAGAAGAGAAATAATAAAGATCAGAGCAGAATTCAATGAAATAGAAACCAAAAGAACAGCAGAACAGATCAACGAAACTAGGAGCTGGTTCTCTGAAAGAATTAACAAGATTGATAAACCCCTGGCCAGACTTATCAAAAAGAAAAGAGAAATGACCCAAATAAATAAAATCATGAATGAAAGAGGAAAGATCATAACCAACACCAAAGAAATACAAACAATTCTAAGAACATATTATGAGCAACTCTATGCCAGCAAATTAGATAATGTGGAAGAAATGGATGCATTCCTAGAGATGTATGAACTACCAAAACTGAACCAGGAAGAAGTAGAAAACCTGAACAGACCTATAACCACTAAGAAAATTGAAGCAGTCATCACAAATCTCCCAACAAACAAAAGCCCAGGGCCAGATGGCTTCCCAGGGGAATTCTACCAACCATTTAAAGAAGAATTAATACCTATTCTGAAACTGTTCCAAAAAATAGAAATGGAAGGAAAACTTCCAAACTCGTTTGATGAGGCAACCACTACCTTGATCCCAAAACCAGACAAAGACCCCATCAAAAAGGAGAATTACAGACCAATATCCTTGATGAACATGGATGCAAAACTTCTCACCAAAATACTAGGCAATAGGATACAACAGTACATTAAAAGGATTATTCACCACGACCAAGTGGGATTTATCCCTGGCCTGCAAGGTTGGTTCAACATCCGCAAATCAATCACTGTGATACAATACATTAATAAAAGAAAGAACAAGAATCATATGATCCTTTTAATAGATGCAGAAAAAGCATTTGACAAAGTAAAGCATCCTTTCTTGATCAAAACTCTTCAGAGTATAGGGATAGAGGGTACATACCTCAATATCATAAAAACCATCTATGAAAAACCCACAGCGAATATCATTCTCAATGGGGAAAAACTGAGAACTCTCCCCCTAAGGTCAGGAACACAGCAGGGATGTCCACTATCACCACTGCTATTCAACATAGTATTAGAAGTCCTAGCCACAGCAATCAGACAACAAAAAGAAATAAAAGGCATCCAAATCGGCAAGGAAGAAGTCAAACTCTCACTCTTTGCAGATGATAAGATATTTTATGTGGAAAACCCAAAAGACTCCACCCCAAATCTGCTAGGACTCATACAGGAATTCAGTAAAGTGGCAGGATATAAAATCAATGCACAGAAATCAGTGGTATTCCTATACACCAACAACAAGACAGAAGAAAGAGAAATTAAGGAGTTGATCCCATTTACAATCGCACCCAAAACCGTAAGATACCTAGGAATAAATCTGACCAAACAGGCAAAGAATCTGTACTCAGAAAACTATAGAATACTCATGAAAGAAATTGAGGAATACACAAAGAAATGGAAAAACATTCCATGCTCATGGATTGGAAGAACAAATATTGTGAAGATGTCAATGCTACCTAGAGCAATCTACACATTCGATGCAATCCCCATCAAAATACCATCCACTTTTTTCAAATAATGGAACAAATAATCCTAAAATTTGTATGGAACGAGAAAAGACCCCGAATAGCCAGAGGAATGTTGAAAAAGAAAAGCAAAGCTGGTGGCATCACCATTCCGGACTTCCAGCTCTATTACAAAGCTGTAATCATCAAGACGGTATGGTATTGGCACAAAAACAGACACACAGATCAATGGAACAGAATAGAGAGCCAAGAAATGGACCCTCAGCTCTATGGTCAACTAATCTTCGACAAAGCAGGAAAGAATGTCCAATGGAAAAAAGACAGTCTCTTTAACAAATGGTGCTGGGAAAATTGGACAGCCCTATGCAAAAGAATGAAACTGGACCATTTCCTTACACCACACACAAAGATGGACTCAAAATGGTTGAAAGACCTCAGTGTGAGACAGGAGTCCATCAAAATCCTAAAGAAGAACAAAGGCAGCAACCTCTTCGACCTCAGCCGAAGCAACTTCTTCCTAGAAACATCGCCAAAGGCGCCAAAAGCAAGGGCAAAAATGAACTATTGGGACTTCATCAAGATAAAAAGCTTTTACAAAGCAAAGGAAACAGTTAACAAAACCAAAGACAACTGACAGAATGGGAGAAGATATTTGCAAATGACATATCAGATAAAGGGCTAGTATCCAAAATCTATAAAGAACTTCTTAAACTCAACACCCAAAGAACAAATGATCCAATCAAGAAATGGGCAGAAGGCATGAACAGACATTTTTCCAAAGAAGACATCCAAATGGCCAACAGACACATGAAAACGTGCTCAACATCACTTGGCATCAGGGAAATCGAAATCAAAACCTCAATGAGATACCACCTCACACCAGTCAGAATGGCTAAAATTAACAAGTCAGGAAACGACAGATGTTGGGAGGGATGCGGAGAAAGGGGAACCCTCCTACACTGTTGGTGGGAATGCAAGCTGGTGCAGTCACTCTGGAAAACAGCATGGAGGTTCCTCAGAAAGTTGAAAATAGAGCTACCCTACAACCCAGCAATTGCACTACTGGGTATTCAGTGATACAAATGTAGGGATCCGAAGGGGTACGTGCACCCCGATGTTTATAGTAGCAATGTCCATAATAGGCAGACTGTGGAAAGAGCCAAGATGTCCATGGACAGATGAATGGATATGGTATATATATACAATGGAATATTATGCAGCCATCAAAAGGAATGAGATCTCGCCATCTGCAACGATGTGGATGGAACTGGAGGGTGTTATGCTGAGCGAAATAAGTCAATCAGAGAAAGACATGTATCATATGACCTCACTGATATGAGGAATTCTTAATCTCAGGAAACAAACTGAGGGTTGCTGGAGTGGTGGGGGGCAAGAGGGATGGGTGGCTGGGTGATAGACATTGGGGAGGGTATGTGCTATGGTGAGCGCTATGAATTGTGTAAGACTGTTGAATCATAGACCTGTACCTCTGAAACAAATAATACATTATATGTTAAAAAAAAAAAGAAGAAGAAGAAGAAGAAGAAGAAGAAGAAGAAGAAGAAGATAGCAGGAGGGGAAGAATGAAGGGGAGGAAATTGGAGGGGGAGACGAAATATGAGAGACTATGGACTCTGAAAAACAAACTGAGGGTTCTAGAGGGGAGGGGGGAGGGAGGATGGGTTAGCCTGGTAATGGGTATTAAAGAGGGCATGTTCTGCATGGAGCACTGGGTGTTATACGCAAACAATGAATCATGGAACGCTCCATCAAAAACTAATGATGTAATGTATGGTGATTAACATAACATAATTATATTAATTAAAAAAAATTAACTGACACTAACAAATCTATCACCAATAATGACAGATTTCAATATATCTCTTTCAGAGATTAATGATCAAGGAGACAAAATTCCTGAGACTTGAACAGCAGAACTGACATGTGGAATCGATCTTAAATAAACAGCAGTGATGTCTAGCAAGATGGCAGAACAGAAAGTCCCCAGCTTGTGTCTGCCTACACAATGATCTAGCAGCCAACCATGGAAAAAGTGCTTTTGTAGGAGCTTTGGGATCCAGGTAGAAGGCTTCAAAACCTGGGTGAACCCCAAGACCAAGGGGCTCTTCTTTGAAAAGACAGGCCAGCACTCTGGTTGCAAGCTCACCAAATGTGACCTGTCCTACAATCCACAAGTAGCCCCAACTCTCTAGGGACTCAGCTCCAGGCCTACTTGGTCCTACTCCTGCAACCAGTCCCATGTGCCAAGAAACTCAGGAAGAGCCACACTGTACACACCCCAGTAACAGGCCTGCCAGCCTTGGACCAGACTACGGATCCCAGTGAAGCTCTGTGTCCAAGCTCTAGCCCTGCCCTTAGTCCTGCTCACTCAGGAACCCTGCAATCCCCATCCATGCCTCTGGTATTAGGCCTGCCAATGTCAGTGTCAGCTACGGACGCTTAAGCGGCCTGGACACTTGGTTTCAGCCTCTCTCTGCCAGTCTAGGGGAAGCCCAGGGAACCAGGAGGAGACACACCTATCCAAGAGCTGGGAGGCAGACCTGCTCACCTTAGTCCCAGCTGTGGACCCTGAAGCAGAACTGTGATCCAGCTCCAGCCTCGCTTGGATGTGCTCCTAAAGGGAGTCGCATCTACCTGGGGAACCACATCTGTCTGCAGAAAGTATTAACCATAAAGAAAATGACTGATAAATTACACCACGTTTAAACTAAGAACTTCTTGGCTCATCAGGAGAAACTCATAAATAGAAAAAGTTATCTGTAACAGATATAAGGGATTAGCATCTAGGAGATATAAAGAATTTAAGACATATAAAGAAATCACAGGAACAATTAAGAAAAACATAACACAACAGGGAAATGGGCGAAAGGATATCAGGAGGCACTTCTGAAAGGAAATACAAACAGCACACAGACATGCAAAGACAGTCAATCTCATTACTATTCAGGAAATAAAAATTTTAACTACAACTGAGATATTACTTTGCATATACTAGTTTGGCAATTTTTTTTTTTTTTTTAAGTTTCAGAGGTAGAGTTTAGTGATTCATCAGTTGCATAAAACACCCAGTGCTGATTACATCAAGTGCCCTCCTTAATGCCCATCACCCAGTTACCCCCTCCCCCCCACCCCCTCCCCTCCAGCTACCCTCAGTTTGTTTCCTAGAGTTAAGAGTCTCTTATGGTTTGTCTCCCTCTCTGATTTTGTCTTATTTTATTTTTCCCTCCCTTCCCCTATGATCCTCTGTTTTGCTTCTTAAATTCCACATGTAATTGACTTTCTCTGACTGACTTATTTCACTTAGTATAATACCCTCTACTTCCATCCATATCATCGCAAATGGTAAGATTTCATTCTTTTTGATGGCTGCATGATATTCCATTGTGTGTGTGGGGGGGGGTTATATACCACATCTTTATTCATTCACCTGTAGATGGACATCTGGGCTCTTTCCATACTTTGGCAATTGTGGATATTGCTGCTATAAACATTGGGGTGCATGTGCCCCTTCAAATCACTATGTTTGTATCCTTCGGATAAATACCTAGTAGTGCAACTGCTGGGTCATAGCTCTATTTTTCACTTTTTGAGGAATATCCATACTATTTTCCAGAGTGCCTGCACCAGCTTGCATTCTAGGTTGGCAAAAATTTTAAAGACACACATTATCAAGTGTTGGAGAAGTCAATGAGTAATATTAGAAGCCCCATACTGCTGAAGGGAGTGTAAATAATGCGTTAGTATCTACTAAAGTTGAACACACCCAAACCCACCCACCCGGCAATCCACCCCAGGTATTTACCCTGGAGCAGGTGTTCTCAGCCTTAGCACTGGTACCTGGAGCTCAACAATTCTTTAGTGTGCGAGAGGGGTGGAGGACATGGGGAAGGCTATCCTGCGCATCACAGAATGTTTAGCAGCAGGGGTGGACTCTACCCGTTAGATACAGTAGCTCCGGGTGCCTGGGTGGCTCAGTCGTTGAGCGTCTGCCTTCGGCTCGGGTCATGATCCCAGGGTTCTGGGATCGAGTCCCACATCGGGCTCCCTGCTCAGCGGGAAGCCTGCTTCTCCCTCTCCCACTCCCCCTGCTTGTGTTCCTGCTCTCGCTGTCTCTCTCCCTGTCAAATAAATAAATAAAATCTTTAAAAAAAAAAAAAAAAGATACAGTAGCTCCCCACTTGCCAGGTATGACAACCAAAAGTGTCTCCCTGTCTCCTCCACACCCATTTTGCCCCTCCCCATGCCACCCCACCCTACTCGATCACCACTGCTCTAATGGAACTACCGTACCTGTGCGCCAGGAGACCAGAACAAGAATGCCCACTCCAACACTGTTTACTTACGATAGCAGAAACCGGAGACAGCCCCAATGGCCACCATTGGAACGGATGCAGTACCATCCGACAGAAAAAGTGAATGAAGAACTTCAGCCACACACCCCACTGAATGAATCGCAAAAATATACTGAGCAAAACACCCCAGAAAGCTTGCTACGTGCTTCATTTTATAAGGACCAAAAAGTTAAAACAAAACATATATATATAATCTGCAAACACACACACATGGTAAAACTATAAAGAAAAGCAAGGAAATGATTAAAAGGAACTGCAGGATAGTGGTTACCTCTGAAGAGAAAAGATGCAATTGGAGCAGACACACAGAGGATTTCTAAGGTTTTAGTAAAGTTCTATTTCTTAAACTGAGTGGGACAGTCAAAGTTGTTTCATTATCCCGGCTCACATGCATTTTATACGTATTTTTGCACACTCACACATGCACACACAAAGGCACTGGGATACTTGCACACACGTGAGCAAATACTACTGGGGTGACCTGCTCAGTGCCCCTCAGGTGGGCAGCGGTCTGCAGTGATGAGGGAGTGGCAAGCAGAAAGTGTTCATCCGGGGTGTTCCAGAACACATGTATCTTGCACAGCAGGTGGAAGAAAATTAGAAAACAGTCATCTCTCCACTCTACAGTCTCATGAAGAATCTCCCTACAGAACCCTCATTTCTCAAATCCCAGCCTGCCCACACCACAGCTTGTGCACTGGGCGTCTCTGACCGCCTCACCTCCTCCTCTGCTCTACTTGACGCTGCATGTAACTTCCCCTACAGCTTTTGAGAAAAGCTCACTGCCCAACCAGACCACAAGATGCAGCATCCTGGAAACGAGTCCCCATGGGCCCTCGGGGAATCTGAGTACGTGACTATGACCTCTTTGGGTCTCCCACCTCCCTTCCCTGCAGACCTTCCTGGGCACTCAGGCAGGCTGGCTGTGGATGCTAGGTGTCTAAAGAGTGGGAGAAAGACCTGGTCCTTCAAACTCTCTCCCCACTTCCCATTCACAAGTCAGCAGCCTGCTAAGAATGTAGACGACAGAGCCACCCTGGTGAGCTCTGTGACCACAGGCAGTCACTGACCTTGTCTCACCTATAAAATGGGATCTTCGAGGTACCAATCCTAGTAGGGTTGCTGTGAGGACAAGAGTCAGTGTATGTGAAGCTCTATAAGCATTAGCTATCATTTCAGATCCACAACCCCTCACCCACAATTCTCACAAGTCAAAAATGCTGGGAAAACTGAACATTTCTTCAAACTTTAGCAACAAACTCTGGCAGCAAAATCTAAAATGATGGGAGGCTCTTTGCAATGTCTATTTCTATTTCTAACTGTAGATATCCATACATTTTGCTACAGAAATTCTGTGTTTGATTAGGGGTGCTTTAGTATGACTTTGATAAAAATAAAAAAAACAAACACATCTGGCCGGTTTGGGGTCAGAGAGTGTGACCTCCTGTGCTACCACTTCAGCCGGGCCCACCTCAGCAGCTCACCGCATCACCCTTTTCTCTGTTGTGCCCCAGGCCCTCCTCTTCCATTCACCAGCACTCAGTGACAGCCCCCACCCAGTCATTGTGACACGGGCCCATCCTTACACCCAGCTGAGAACGTCTCCAGGTCACAACTGCAAGGGTCCTGGAATTAGGTCAAGGCCACCAACCAGCCTGGTCCCCAGGGCTCCCCCACCCAGCCCCTGCCTCGGCTCGTCCTTCTCCAAGTCAAGGGTTCCTCTCATACGGCTTCCACCAGCTTTCACCTTGATTACCACATGCTGACCTCACCATGTGCCCCACGGCCAGGCAGGTGCAGAATTTATTCACCCTTATATCCCCAGAAGCCAACACAGCTCCTCGCACGCCCCCAGTGAATACTTGC
This sequence comes from Phoca vitulina, assembly GCF_004348235.1. Taxonomy (NCBI): domain Eukaryota; kingdom Metazoa; phylum Chordata; class Mammalia; order Carnivora; family Phocidae; genus Phoca; species Phoca vitulina. Next base: position 2,191,179 of record NW_022589790.1, read on the forward strand.
TGAACTGAACAACTCACACCACAGAGCAAATGGCCATAGTTCAGGGAACCCAATCCACCTCCTCCTCCATCAGGCCCTCATTTCCATTTCACCTACAGACTTTGAGCCAGCTATTTAGAAAAGAACTAGGAACTACTGATATATGCTTGACCCTAACCAAAATATATTTGTAAAGATTCTCTGAAACCATGCACAGGAAATGGAGAGTAGGAAAGAGTCTGTCAATGAAGTCAGTTAACACAGTGGATTCAACCAGGACGGAAAGGGAAGCTAAGCAGCAAGAACAGCAGAAGCTACTTCTCCCTTTCAATGCTCCTTGGGCTGTTCTCTCTAGGTTCTCCATCCCCTCCTGTGTGGCTCCCTCTCGCCCTGCCTGACAGCACCAACAGAGAAATGGAACAAGAGTACGCCGTGCCCCTATATGCTAAGCAAATTCCCAACAACAATAACGTTCAGGTAGAGGTTGTTAAGCAACCATATTAAGTACCCCAACACTTCCTCATTCATTTGGAAAACATCAAAAGTGTGTACCAGGTGCTAAGCATGTATGCGTAAAATTGCCACTTTAACAGGGCTACCAAGGAGAGATGGTGGTAGAGATTAGGATCTGCAAAACAGGACCTGGACCTAGTTAGGGAGGTCACAGAAAACTTCCCTAAGGAGAAGATGACTAGATGGAGACCTGCAAGAAGAGTTAAGAATTCCCTAAGTAGACAGGGAACAGAATCCCGGCAGGGGAAACAGCAAACAAGGAGAAAAGCAAAGCCAGTCGGAGCGGAGCAGGGAACCTGAGGGAGAGGGTACAAGAAGAGGCTGCACCAGCCATTTCAGGGCTTTGAGGGCACCATTAAGAAGACTTACCTTTGTCCTACAGCACAGGGAAGTTTTTTATTTATTTATTTTTGCATCTTTAATTTTAAGTTTTTATTTTTTTAAAAGATTTTATTTATTCATTTGAGACACAGAGATAGAGAGCGAGCGAGCATGAGCAGGGAGAGAGGCAGAGGGAGAGGGAGAAGCAGGCTCCCCGCTGAGCCAGGAGCCTGATGTGAGGCTCGATCCCAGGACCCTGGGATCATGACCTGAGCCGAAGGCAGACGCTTAACCATCTGAGCCACCCAGGCGCCCCTTAAGTTTTTATTTTAATAGTCAACATACAGTGTTATATTAGTTTCACGTATAGAGTGATTCAATAATTCTATGTATCACCTGATGCTCATCACAATTGCTCTCCTTAATCGCCATCACCTATTTAACCCATGCCCCCACTCCCATCCCCTCCAGTAACCATCAGTTTGTTCTCTATAGTTAATGGTCTGTATCTTATCGTTTTTTTTTTTTGGAAAGGGAAATTTTAAAAGATTATAGACAGAGTATGACACAATCACTTGTACATTTTAATAAGCTGAGTCTGACTGTGGTGTGGACAACTGAGTGAGGGCACCAAAGCAAGCACAGGGAGACAAAAGGCAGGATGGTGGTTCCCATGGAGAAAAGTGGGGCAGCCCAGGGAGGGTTCAACAAGGAAACCAAGTCTGGACTGACTAGGGGTAGGGAAAGAGCTCATCAGGAGGCCTTCCCCAGCAGTGGCTGAGTGGCTAGGGTGGGGTGGTATCATTCACAGAATCTGGGGGCACCAGGAGAGGACCAGATGTGAGTGAGCTGAGATATACTCATACTGAGACAGAAATGCTCTTGAGCTAGCCCATGAAGGTATCGTGTACGCACAGGCTATGTGAGTCTGGAAAGAGAAATGGCCTGGGCTGGAATCATCAACGACGAGTTTCCTGAGGATCTGTGGTATGCTCAAAACCACAAGAATCCTTGGAGCCACAAGAGATCACCCAGGGAAAATACCCAGACTGAAAGAGAAGATGGCCAAGGAGGGCATCTTCAGAGATACCAGGACCGGAGAAGGTAGGCCTGAGAAGTAGGAGGAGAACCAGGAGAGGCTGACCGGCTAGGACCGGATGGGTCAAGGCAGAGGGTGACCACGAGCGCCAAAGCTGCCCGAGGCCCTGCTGGACACTACTGGGCCTGGACAGAGGAAGACCCTTTGATTGAGACCTGGTGCTTCCAAGGCCACTCTGAAGGATCTGGGGGGCGGGGGTGAGAGGGCCTCCACTGTTTAAAATGTAAATTTTTCCAAGGAGACAAGACAACTAAATGCCACTAGATCCTGACTTGGATCCTATCCCACGGAAAGGAAGTGGGTGAGAGGAGCAGGCAATCCGAATAACACCTGCAGACACAGTGTCCTGGTTTTCCTGTTCTGTTAACATTTGGGGAGTCTAAGGGAATAAAAGGTGAGAATACGCTGTACTAATTTCTAAACTTTTTTTTAATTCTGAAATTATTTCAAAAAGAATTAAAAAAAAGACATTTTATAAATGTAAACGCCTCAAAGCTGAGCCACGTGCAAAACGGCTCCGGAAAAGCCTTTGTGAGACGGCGGCCCCTGCCCCCGCCCCGGTCACAACACCAGCGGGAGAAGGGAGAGGAAGACAAAAGCCACTCCGCACCGCAGGGGCAGCGGAGGCGCCGGAAGCGCCCGCACGTCGCAGGGCCACCCCTTCCCGGACGGTGCGTGGCACGCGCCCCGCGCCCCACCAGGCCCCAGCGCAGCCCCGGCCCCGCCCTCGGGCCCCGGCCACCGTTCCCCAGGGCGTCCTGCGTCAGAGCACCCTGGCCGCCCAGAGGCTCTCAGGTCGCCGGGCCCGCCCCGCTGCGGGAGCGCCGCTGCCCGGCCCGCGCAGCTCGGTGCCCAAGAGCCCATTGTCCCCGAACCAGTCCCTCCCGCCCACCCTCCGCGCGCGGCGCCGAGGGCCCTGCCTCGGGCACCGTTGAGAAAACGCAACGCCAGGCCGGGCCTCTCACACACGCAAACCAGCGCGGGTCAGCGACTCGGGCGGGCCGACGCCTACCTCCGCGCTCCGGGCGGCCGAAGTCTCGCCGAGCTGCGCGGGACGCCGCGCGGCGCAACGAGCCCCGAGCCCCTGGCCGCGCCGGCTGGGGCGTCGCGGCCGCGCAACGTCCGGCACGAGAGCGCTCGCGGCGCCGGGGCTCGCCTTCTGTGTCCCGCCCCGGCCACGCCCCGGCCACGCCCTGGCCACGCCCCCGACCCGAGCCACCACCGAGAGGCCCGGGCCTCCGCGGAGCCTAGAGCGGACTGGAAGGTGCCTCCGCGGGCCGGGAAGAGCGGCCGCAGCGGCCGCGGACTTGCCCGCCGGCTGCGCGCGCCCAGCTGGCCGCCGAGGGAGCGTGGACGCGTTTGCGGCTCCTGCTCGCGAGGGCACGACGCCGTCCCTCTGTCTAGGATGGTGGTTCTGTGAACGGAAAGATTAGGGGGTCTCTGGGAAAAGACGTCTTCGCTTTCTCCGCATAAGAAAAGTCGTTCCGGGCCCCCGGCCGTCGTGCCGGAGAGCGTGAGAGCCGGCGGCGGGCACACGGTCGTGAGGGCACGGCAAGCCCGCGGCGGACCCCCGGGGCTGAGCCGGCGCGCACACGGCCCGCTGCCTTTGCAGGATCTGAACCGCTCGGAGCACCCCGGTACAGCGCCGAGTGGAGCCCCGAACGGACGCGGCGGCCGGGCTGCCGTCGGCTTTGGCCCGGGCTCAGTCGGCCTAGGGTGACTTGTACCCGCGCCGATACGGAGTCCCCTCGTGAAAACCCGTCAGGAGTATGCTCAGCTCGGAACTTCCGCAGCTCTGTTCAGAGGAGGAGACGCTGTTCGGGGAAGGATCCCCGGTTTTCTCCTGTTTCCCTGTGCCTGGGCGTGGTTGTGTCTCTGGCTCCACACCCCCCAAAAGCGGACGCAGTTTTGGGTGACGGTTCTCCGGGGCGGCCCCAGACCGACAGCTGCCTCACCTGGGAACTTGACAAGCCAGCGACTCCTGCGCGATGTCGGAGAAGCCGAGGGCGCGCCCAGCGGTCCGCGCCTGTGCCCCTTGAGGCGATCCCGACGCGCTCTGGGTTTTGAAAACCGCTGTTCCGGGGCGGGATTTCTCAACCTCCGCAGTCGGGACACGCTGGCCCGGGTCATTCTTTGTGACGCGAGCCTGTCCTGCGCATTAGGGGTGGAATCACCGGATAAAGCACATGGTGACCTGTTAAATTTGATTTTCAGGTAAACAACAGTGTTAAGATTCATAGTTAATTGGGAGTTATGCATCTTATTTGGAGACACTACCCCTTGTGTATTTTATTTGCTAAATCTGGCAGTTTTAATTGTAGACTATTTGAGCATCCCCGGCCTCTTCCTGCTAGGCGTCAGTAGCACGACACCCTGTCCCTCCAGTTACGACAACCCAAAATGTCTCCAGTGTCTTCGATGTTAAATAAAAAATTCAACTGAGTAAATTTCAAAGATCTAATTGGCTTTATTAAATAATTCACAAAACAGGCAGCATCCCATCTAGCAAACAGAAGAATGCTGTGAGGAATTATACAAAATGGAAAGTTTTTGTAGAAAGACGGTGGGACGAGAAAGCTATTAGCAAAAGAAAAGGATTGTTCTGGGAGATACTTCTGTCACTGTGGGGAAAGGCAAGGAGTCTTACCTGCAGTTGACCTCATCTGCCTTTGGGGGATGGAGAGGGCCCATGGGGAAGACTGGCACTGATCAAAAAACATTCTTTACTGGTAAAGACTACATTTCGGGGGGAGGTTGAAACTGCAAATATTATTTTTTTATGTATTTGTTGTTTACAATTTCTTTTTTTTTTCCTTTTTTTTAAAAGATCGTATTTTTTAAAGTAATCTCCACACCCAACATAGGGCTTGAACCCACAACCCTAGTATCAAGAATCGCATTCTCTATTGAGTTAGCCAGATGCCCCTAAACTGCAATTAGATTAGTATTAATCCTCAATTTAGGAATTCAGCCTAAGTGACACCATTTTGGGCCTGTGGTTTTCTTTGTAACATTGGGGAAGCAAAATCCCCCCTTCACCTCAACCCACCGTTACCTTCACACCTTGAGGATCACTACTTTATAAGATACATGGGGCAGTGTACTTGAGAGAAAAGGGTGACTTAGCTTCAAAGAGTATGTCTGATGTGTATTAAGGAGGGCACGTACTGCATGGAGCACTGGGTGTTATACGAAAACAATGAATCATGGATCACTACATCAAAAACTAATGATGTACTGTATGGTGACTAACATAACATAATAAAATTAAAAAACAAAAACGAACAAACAAAAAACAAAGAGTTTGTCTAATAAACACAAATACTCTTGGGAACAAACTATGCTAAACACCCAAGAAAGCCAAGTAGAAGAGGTTTTGCATTTGCTTTTCTCCACAAGGTGTTTATTTTTTGTTCTTATCGTTGTTAAAAAGAAAATCACAGGCTCAAAATGGTGTCACTTAGGTTAAGGCCTCAAATCAGTAAAGCAATGCTGAATGCCTAACCTAACTGCAGTTTCAACCACACAGAAATATAGCCTTCAACCAGTCAACATGGGGATTTCCTGGTCAGCACTAGGAAATACACTGATAGATCCCTTCAGTTCTCCTTAGAAGGACAACTTTGCTTAAAACGATGGGTTCTTGGCTAATAATTTCCTTTTTTCCCACTCCCTCATTATTTTTTTTAAAGATTTTATTTATTTGACAGAGAGACAGCGAGAGAGGGAACACAAGCAGGGGGAGTGGGAGAGGGAGAAGCAGGCTTCCCGCAGAGCAGGGAGCCCAATGTGGGGCTCGATCCCAGGACCCTGGGATCATGACCTGAGCCAAAGGCAGAGGCTTAACGACTGAGCCACCCAGGCGCCCCACTCCCTCATTATCTTTAAAAACATTTCCTTTTGTGTAGCCCTTTGGAGCTCCCCACTACTTGCTAGATGGGATGCTGCCTGATTCATAAATCAATTAATAAAGCCAATTAGATTTTTAAAATTTACTTAAGTTTTTTTTGTTTTTTTTTTGTTTTTTTTTTTAAATTTTTTTTTTAATTTTTTTTTTATTGTTATGTTAATCCCCGTACATT
>NW_022589790.1:2197272-2202586 GCF_004348235.1 Phoca vitulina
TTTTCAGAGTCCATCGTCTCTCATGGTTCTTCTCCCCCTCCGATTTCCCCCCCTTCATTCTTCCCCTCCTGCTACATTCTTCTTCTTTTTTTCTTTCTTAACATATATTGCATTATTTGTTTCAGAGGTACAGATCTGAGATTCAACAGTCCTGCACAATTCACAGCACTTACCAGAACACATACCCTCCCCAGTGTCCATCACCCAGTCACCCCATCCCTCCCACCCCACCCCCCACTCCAGCAACCCTCAGTTTGTTTCCTGAGATTAAGAATTCCTCATATCAGTGAGGTCATATGATACATGTCTTTCTCTGTTTGACTTATTTCGCTCAGCATAATACCCTCCAGTTCCATCCACGTCGTTGCAAATGGCAAGATCTTATTCCTTTTGATGGCTGCATAATATTCCATTGTATATATATACCACATCTTCTTTATCCATTCATCTGTTGATGGACATCTTGGCTCTTTCCACAGTTTGGCTATTGTGGACATTGCTGCTATAAACATCGGGGTGCACGTAGCCTTTCGGGTCCCTACTTTTGTATCTTTGGGGTAAATACCCAGTAGTGCAATTGCGGGATCATATGGTAGCTCTATTTTCAACTTTTTGAGGAACCTCCATACTGTTTTCCAGAGTGGCTGCACCAGCTTGCATTCCCACCAACAGTGTAGGAGGGTTCCCCTTTCTCCGCATCCCCGCCAACATCTGTCATTTCCTGACTTGTTAATTTTAGCCATTCTGACTGGTGTGAGGTGGTATCTCATTGAGGTTTTGATTTGGATTTCCCTGATGCCGAGCGATATTGAACACTTTTTCATGTGTCTGTTGGCCATTTGGATGTCTTCTTTGGAGAAATGTCTGTTCATGTCTTCTGCCCATTTCTTGATTGGATTCTTTGTTCTTTTGGTGTTGAGTTTGATGAGTTCTTTATAGATTTTGGATACTAGCCCTTTATCTGATATGTCATTTGCAAATATCTTCTCTCATTCTGTCAGTTGTCTTTTGGTTTTGTTGACTGTTTCCTTTGCTTTGCAAAAGCTTTTTATCTTGATGAAGTCCCAATAGTTCATTTTTGCCCTTGCTTCCCTTGCCTTTGGCGATGTTTCTAGGAAGAAGTTGCTGCGGCTGAGGTCGAAGAGGTTGCTGCCTGTGTTCTCCTTTAGGATTTTGATGGACTCCTGTCTCACATTGAGGTCTTTCAACCATTTGGAGTCTATTTTTGTGTGTGGTGTAAGGAAATGGTCCAGTTTCATTCTTCTGCATGTGGCTGTCCAATTTTCCCAACACCATTTGTTGAAGAGACTGTCTTTTTTCCATTGGACATTCTTTCCTGCTTTGTCGAAGATTAGTTGACCATAGAGTTGAGGGTCCATTTCTGGGCTCTCTATTCTGTTCCATTGATCTATGTGTCTGTTTTTGTGCCAGTACCATACTGTCTTGATGATGACAGCTTTGTAGTAGAGCTGGAAGTCTGGAATTGTGATGCCGCCAGCTTTGCTTTTCTTTTTCAACATTCCTCTGGCTATGCGGGGTCTTTTCTGGTTCCATACAAATTTTAGGATTATTTGTTCCATTTCTTTGAAGAAAGTGGATGGTATTTTGATGGGGATTGCATTGAATATGTAGATTGCTCTAGGTAGGATTGACATCTTCACAATATTTGTTCTTCCAATCCATGAGCATGGAACGTTTTTCCATTTCTTTGTGTCTTCCTCCATTTCTTTCATGAGTATTTTATAGTTTTCTGAGTACAGATCCTTTGCCTCTTTGGTTAGATTTATTCCTAGGTATCTTATGGTTTTGGGTGCAATTGTAAATGGGATCGACTCCTTAATTTCTCTTTCTTCTGACTTGTTGTTGGTGTATAGGAATGCCACTGACTTCTGTGCATTGATTTTATATCCTGCCACTTGACTGAATTCCTGTATGAGTTCTAGCAGTTTTGGGGTGGAGTCTTTGGGATTTTCCACATAAAGTATCATATCATCTGCAAAGAGTGAGAGTTTGACTTCTTCTTTGCCAATTTGGATGCCTTTGATTTCTTTTTGTTGTCTGATTGCTGTGGCTAGGACTTCCAGTACTATGTTGAATAGCAGTGGTGATAGTGGACATCCCTGCCGCGTTCCTGACCTTAGGGGGAAAGCTCTCAGTTTTTCCCCATTGAGAATGATATTCGCTGTAGGTTTTTCATAGATGGCTTTTATGATATTGAGGTATGTACCCTCTATCCCTATACTCTGAAGAGTTTTGATCAAGAAAGGATGCTGTACTTTGTCAAATGCTTTTTCTGCATCTATTGAGAGGATCATGTGATTCTTGTTTTTTCTTTTGTTAATGTATTGTATCACGTTGATTGATTTGCGGATGTTGAACCAACCTTGCAGCCCAGGGATAAATCCGACTTGGTCGTGGTGAATAATCCTTTTAATGTACTGTTGGATCCTATTGGCTAGTATTTTGGTGAGAATTTTTGCATCCATGTTCATCAGGGATATTGGTCTGTAATTCTCCTTTTTGATGGGGTCTTTGTCTGGTTTTGGGATCAAGGTAATGCTGGCCTCATAAAATGAGTTTGGAAGTTTTCCTTCCATTTCTATTTTTTGGAACAGTTTCAGAAGGATAGGTATTAATTCTTCTTGAAATGTTTGGTAGAATTCCCCTGGGAAGCCATCTGGCCCTGGGCTTTTGTGTTTTGGGAGATTTTTGATGACTGCTTCTATTTCCTTAGTGGTTATAGGTCTGTTCAGGTGTTCTATTTCTTCCTGGTTCAGTTTTGGTAGTTGATACATCTCTAGGAATGCATCCATTACTTCCAGGTTATCTAATTTGTTGGCATAGAGTTGCTCATAATATGTTCTTATAATTGTTTGTATTTCTTTGGTGTTGGTTGTGATTTCTCCTCTTTCATTCATGATTTTGTTGATTTGGGTCATTTCTCTTTTCTTTTTGATAAGTATGGCCAGGGGCTTATCAATCTTGTTAATTCTTTCAAAGAACCAGCTCCTAGTTTTGTTGATCTGTTCTACTGTTCTTTTGGTTTCTATTTCATTGATTTCTGCTCTGATCTTTATTATTTCTCTTCTCCTGCTGGGTTTAGGCTTTATTTGCTGTTCTTTCTCCAGCTCCTTTAGGTGTAGGGTTAGGTTGTGTACTTGAGACCTTTCTTGTTTCTTGAGAAAGGCTTGTATTACTATATACTTTCCTCTTAGGACTGCCTTTGCTGTATCCCAAAGATTTTGAATAGTTGTGTTTTCATTTTCATTGGTTTCCATGAATTTTTTTAATTCTTCTTTAATTTCCTGGTTGACCCATTCATTCTTCAGTAGGATGCTCTTTAGCCTCCATGTATTTGAGTTCTTTCTGACTTTCCTCTTGTGATTGAGTTCTAGTTTCAAAGCATTGTGGTCTGAAAATAGGCAGGGGATGATCTTCTGGTACCGGTTGAGACCTGATTTATGACCTAGGATGTGATCTATTCTGGAGAATGTTCCATGGGCACTAGAGAAGAATGTGTATTCCGTTGCTTTGGGATGGAATGTTCTGAATATGTCTGTGAAGTCCATTTGGTCCAGTGTGTCATTTAAAGTCTTTATTTCCTTGTTGATCTTTTGCTTAGACGATCTGTCCATTTCAGTGAGGGGGGTGTTAAAGTCCCCCACTATTATTGTATTGTTGTCGATGTGTTTCTTTGCTTTTGTTATTAATTGCCTTATATAATTGGCTGCTCCCATGTTAGGGGCATAGATATTTACAATTGTTAGATCTTCTTGTTGGATAGACCCTTTAAGTATGATATAGTGTCCTTCCTCATCTCTTATTACAGTCTTTGGTTTAAAATCTAATTTGTCTGATATAAGGATTGCCACCCCAGCTTTCTTTTGGTGTCCATTAGCATGGTAAATGGTTTTCCACCCCCTCACTTTCAATCTGGGGGTGTCTTTGGGTCTAAAATGAGTCTCTTGCAGACAGCATATCGATGGGTCTTGTTTTTTAATCCAATCTGATAGCCTGTGTCTTTTGATTGGGGCATTTAGCCCATTTACATTCAGGGTAACTATTGAAAGATAGGAGTTCAGTGCCATTGTATTGCCTGTAAAGTGACTGTTACTGTATATTGTTTGTGTTCCTTTCTGGTCTATGTTGCTTTTAGGCTCTCTCTTTGCTTAGAGGACCCCTTTCAATATTTGTTGTAGGGCTGGTTTCGTGTTTGCAAATTCCTTTAGTTTTTGTTTGTCCTGGAAGCTTTTTATCTCTCCTTCAATTTTCAATGACAGCCTAGCTGGATATAGTATTCTTGGCTGCATATTTTTCTCATTTAGTGCTCTGAATATGTCCTGCCAGTCCTTTCTGGCCTGCCAGGTCTCTGTGGATAAGTCTGTTGCCAATCTAATGTTTCTACCATTGTAGGTTACATATCTCTTCTCCCGAGCTGCTTTCAGGATTTTCTCTTTGTCTCTGAGACTCGTAAGTTTTACTATTAGATGTCGGGGTGTTGACCTATTTTTATTGATTTTGAGAGGGGTTCTCTGTGCTTCCTGGATTTTGATGCCTGTTTCCTTCCCCAAATTAGGGAAGTTCTCTGCTATAATTTGCTCCATTATACCTTCTGCACCTCTCTCTCTTTCTTCTTCTTCTGGGATCCCAATTATTCTAATGTTGTTTCGTCTTATGGTATCGTTTATCTCTCGAATTCTGCCCTCGTGATCCAGTAGTTGTTTATCTCTCTTTTTCTCAGCTTCTTTATTTTCCATCATTTGGTCTTCTATCTCACTGATTCTTTCTTCTGCCTCATTTATCCTAGCAGTTAGCGCCCCCATATTTGATTGCACCTCATTAATAGCCTTTTTGATTTCTACTTGGTTCGATTTTAGTTCTTTTACTTCTCCAGAAAGGGTTTCTCTAATAACTTCCATGTTTTTTTCAAGCCCAGCTAGTATCTTTAAAGTGATGATTCTGAACTCTAGATCTGACATCGTACTAATGTCCGTATTGAGTAGGTCCCTGGCAGTTGGTACTACCTCTTGTTCTTTTTGTTGAGGTGATTTTTTCCGTCTTGTCATTTTGTGCAGAGGAGAATAGATTAATGAGAGAACAAAATGCTAACAGGGTAACAACGTCCCCAGAAAATATACTCTAAACAAATCAGAAAAGACCTGAAGCAGTGGGAAAAGAAAGGGAAAGAGAGAAAAAAGAAAAGGAAAGAAAAAAAGAAAAAAGAAAAAGATAAAGATAAAAACAAACAAAAGCAGAACAAAACAAAACAAAACAAAAACAGAATGTGATCAAATATGATCAGGCTGGATTATAG
>NW_022589790.1:2212586-2243064 GCF_004348235.1 Phoca vitulina
ACTGAATTCCTGTATGAGTTCTAGCAGTTTTGGGGTGGAGTCTTTGGGATTTTCCACATAAAGTATCATATCATCTGCAAAGAGTGAGAGTTTGACTTCTTCTTTGCCAATTTGGATGCCTTTGATTTCTTTTTGTTGTCTGATTGCTGTGGCTAGGACTTCCAGTACTATGTTGAATAGCAGTGGTGATAGTGGACATCCCTGCCGCGTTCCTGACCTTAGGGGGAAAGCTCTCAGTTTTTCCCCATTGAGAATGATATTCGCTGTAGGTTTTTCATAGATGGCTTTTATGATATTGAGGTATGTACCCTCTATCCCTATACTCTGAAGAGTTTTGATCAAGAAAGGATGCTGTACTTTGTCAAATGCTTTTTCTGCATCTATTGAGAGGATCATATGATTCTTGTTCTTTCTTTTGTTAATGTATTGTATCACGTTGATTGATTTGCGGATGTTGAACCAACCTTGCAGCCCAGGGATAAATCCCACTTGGTCGTGGTGAATAATCCTTTTAATGTACTGTTGGATCCTATTGGCTAGTATTTTGGTGAGAATTTTTGCATCCATGTTCATCAGGGATATTGGTCTGTAATTCTCCTTTTTGATGGGGTCTTTGTCTGGTTTTGGGATCAAGGTAATGCTGGCCTCATAAAATGTGTTTGGAAGTTTTCCTTCCATTTCTATTTTTTGGAACAGTTTCAGAAGGATAGGTATTAATTCTTCTTGAAATGTTTGGTAGAATTCCCCTGGGAAGCCATCTGGCCCTGGGCTTTTGTGTTTTGGGAGATTTTTGATGACTGCTTCTATTTCCTTAGTGGTTATAGGTCTGTTCAGGTGTTCTATTTCTTCCTGGTTCAGTTTTGGTAGTTGATACATCTCTAGGAATGCATCCATTACTTCCAGGTTATCTAATTTGTTGGCATAGAGTTGCTCATAATATGTTCTTATAATTGTTTGTATTTCTTTGGTGTTGGTTGTGATTTCTCCTCTTTCATTCATGATTTTGTTGATTTGGGTCATTTCTCTTTTCTTTTTGATAAGTCTGGCCAGGGGTTTATCAATCTTGTTAATTCTTTCAAAGAACCAGCTCCTAGTTTCGTTGATCTGTTCTACTGTTCTTTTGGTTTCTATTTCATTGATTTCTGCTCTGATCTTTATTATTTCTCTTCTCCTGCTGGGTTTAGGCTTTATTTGCTGTTCTTTCTCCAGCTCCTTTAGGTGTAGGGTTAGGTTGTGTACTTGAGACCTTTCTTGTTTCTTGAGAAAGGCTTGTATTACTATATACTTTCCTCTTAGGACTGCCTTTGCTGTATCCCAAAGATTTTGAATAGTTGTGTTTTCATTTTCATTGGTTTCCATGAATTTTTTTAATTCTTCTTTAATTTCCTGGTTGACCCATTCATTCTTCAGTAGGATGCTCTTTAGCCTCCATGTATTTGAGTTCTTTCTGACTTTCCTCTTGTGATTGAGTTCTAGTTTCAAAGCATTGTGGTCTGAAAATAGGCAGGGGATGATCCCAATCTTCTGGTACCGGTTGAGACCTGATTTATGACCTAGGATGTGATCGATTCTGGAGAATGTTCCATGGGCACTAGAGAAGAATGTGTATTCCGTTGCTTTGGGATGGAATGTTCTGAATATGTCTGTGAAGTCCATTTGGTCCAGTGTGTCATTTAAAGTCTTTATTTCCTTGTTGATCTTTTGCTTAGACGATCTGTCCATTTCAGTGAGGGGGGTGTTAAAGTCCCCCACTATTATTGTATTGTTGTCGATGTGTTTCTTTGCTTTTGTTATTAATTGCCTTATATAATTGGCTGCTCCCATGTTAGGGGCATAGATATTTACAATTGTTAGATCTTCTTGTTGGATAGACCCTTTAAGTATGATATAGTGTCCTTCCTCATCTCTTATTACAGTCTTTGGTTTAAAATCTAATTTGTCTGATATAAGGATTGCCACCCCAGCTTTCTTTTGGTGTCCATTAGCATGGTAAATGGTTTTCCACCCCCTCACTTTCAATCTGGGGGTGTCTTTGGGTCTAAAATGAGTCTCTTGCAGACAGCATATCGATGGGTCTTGTTTTTTAATCCAATCTGATAGCCTGTGTCTTTTGATTGGGGCATTTAGCCCATTTACATTCAGGGTAACTATTGAAAGATAGGAGTTCAGTGCCATTGTATTGCCTGTAAAGTGACTGTTACTGTATATTGTTTGTGTTCCTTTCTGGTCTATGTTGCTTTTAGGCTCTCTCTTTGCTTAGAGGACCCCTTTCAATATTTGTTGTAGGGCTGGTTTCGTGTTTGCAAATTCCTTTAGTTTTTGTTTGTCCTGGAAGCTTTTTATCTCTCCTTCAATTTTCAATGACAGCCTAGCTGGATATAGTATTCTTGGCTGCATATTTTTCTCATTTAGTGCTCTGAATATGTCCTGCCAGTCCTTTCTGGCCTGCCAGGTCTCTGTGGATAAGTCTGTTGCCAATCTAATGTTTCTACCATTGTAGGTTACATATCTCTTCTCCCCAGCTGCTTTCAGGATTTTCTCTTTGTCTCTGAGACTCGTAAGTTTCACTATTAGATGTCGGGGTGTTGACCTATTTTTATTGATTTTGAGAGGGGTTCTCTGTGCTTCCTGGATTTTGATGCCTGTTTCCTTCCCCAAATTAGGGAAGTTCTCTGCTATAATTTGCTCCATTATACCTTCTGCCCCTCTCTCTCTTTCTTCTTCTTCTGGGATCCCAATTATTCTAATGTTGTTTCGTCTTATGGTATCGTTTATCTCTCGAATTCTGCCCTCGTGATCCAGTAGTTGTTTATCTCTCTTTTTCTCAGCTTCTTTATTTTCCATCATTTGGTCTTCTATCTCACTGATTCTTTCTTCTGCCTCATTTATCCTAGCAGTTAGCGCCCCCATATTTGATTGCACCTCATTAATAGCCTTTTTGATTTCTACTTGGTTCGATTTTAGTTCTTTTACTTCTCCAGAAAGGGTTTCTCTAATAACTTCCATGTTTTTTTCAAGCCCAGCTAGTATCTTTAAAGTGATGATTCTGAACTCTAGATCTGACATCGTACTAATGTCCGTATTGAGTAGGTCCCTGGCAGTTGGTACTACCTCTTGTTCTTTTTGTTGAGGTGATTTTTTCCGTCTTGTCATTTTGTGCAGAGGAGAATAGATTAATGAGAGAACAAAATGCTAGCAGGGTAACAACGTCCCCAGAAAATATACTCTAAACAAATCAGAAAAGACCTGAAGCAGTGGGAAAAGAAAGGGAAAGAGAGAAAAAAGAAAAGGAAAGAAAAAAAGAAAAAAGAAAAAGATAAAGATAAAAACAAACAAAAGCAGAACAAAACAAAACAAAACAAAAACAGAATGTGATCAAATATGATCAGGCTGGATTATAGGTCAGTGCCACACACTAGATTTTGGGTGTATTTTGGTCTGTTAAAAGAAAGTCCCTCCCAAAATTTTAAAGAAAGAAAAACTTATATATGTACAAAAATAAGGGTTGATATGATGAAGGGATGGAATATGACTGTAAAGATGGAAATTATAAAAAATTTTAAAAAAGGATTTGATAAGTTGTTTGAAAAAAGAAAGAAGAGGATTAAAAAAAAAAAAAAAGAAAGAAAAAAGGGAGAGAATGTGATCAGGCAGGGGAGTAGAAAAAAACCATACACTAGAGATTTAGAGTATATTTTGATCTGTTAGAAGAAACTATCTCAAGATTTTAAAGAGAGAACAACTTATATATATATGCCAAAAATACGGGTAACTACTATGAAGGGATAGAATATGACTTTAAAAATGAAAAATAAAAATGTTTTTTTTAAAAAAGGGATTGATAAGATGTTGGTTGAAAAAGGGAAAAAGAAAAATTCAAAAAAAAAGAAAAAAGGAAAAAAGAAAAAAAGACAGTTAAAAAAAATAATTAATTTTGAAAGACTAAAGAATCATGGTAAAAAAGCCATGAATTCTATGTGCAGTATTCCCCTAGCGCTGGAGTTCTGCCGTTCTCATTGATCGGTAAACTTGGTCTTGGCTGGCTGTTCTCGCTGATCTTCTGGGGGAGGGGCCTGTTGCCGTGGTTCCCAAATGTCTTTGCCGGAGGCAAAAGTGCCCCGCCCTTGCCCGTCCGGGCTAAGTAATCTGCTCGGGTTTGCTCTCCGGAGCTTTTGTTCCCTGCAAGCTCTCCGTACAGCTTTGGAGGCGGAGAGTGAAAATGGTGGCCTCCCAGTCTCCGCCCCGGCGGAGCCGAGAACTCGGGGTCCCGCTCCTCAGCGAGCCCCCAGAGAAAAGCCGTCAGTCACTCCCGTCTCCCCGGTCTCCGGCCGCACTCCGCGCTCACCCGGCCTGTGACCGCGCCCTTCTATCTGGCACCGGACCCCGGGTGGAGTCTCCAAACCCAGCAGATCCCCGCGGTGCGCTCCCGCACCTCTCCTCCCGGGGGAAGAAGGTGAGTCTCCCCGGATCTGCCGCTTGTTGGGTCCCTGCTGGAGGAGCAGTGGCCCGACTGTGCCGCGGATCACGGTTTATAGCAACCCCGAGCTGAGAGCCCGCGCCTGGGCTCCGTCTCTGCAGCCGGCTTCCCTGCTCCGGTACCTGGGAGCTCTGCCGCACTCAGGCACCCCCGGTCTTTCTGTGACCCCGAGGGTCCTGAGACCACACTGTCCCGCGAGGGTTCCACCCCCCACTTCGCCACCAGAGTGACGTCCCTCAGCGGAGCAGACTTCTAAAAGTTCCGATTTTGTGCTCCGTGGCTCTATCACTTGCCAGAAGCGGCCGTCGGAGGCCCCTCCCCCACCGTCTATCCTCCCGAATGTCGCCTCGGATTCACTTCTCCGCACGTCCTACCTTCCAAAAAGTGGTCGCTTTTCTGTTCAGAGAGTTGTTGCTCTTCTTTTCTTTGATCTCCTGTTGAGTTTGTAGGTGTTCAGAATGGTTTGATCCCTATCCAGCTGAATTCCTGAGAGGAGACGAAATCCAGGTCTCCTACTCCTCCGCCATCTTGCTCCGCCCCCAAAATTTACTTAAGTTTTTGTTATTTAACAGATTTGGTAGTAGCGGTGGGATTCGAAGCAAGCTTCTGGCAGCTTTCAGGGACAATAAGAAAAATGGGCATGCTCTCTATGATCCCTTTGATGTCACTGTCTTTCTCACATTTCCAAGGGCTATGGGAAGTTCTTCTGAGTTCTGAGTTCCACCCCTTTGCGTTTGAGCTCCCAATCTAATTGGCATTCTTTTATAGGGCACATCAACTTGAGCTGCTAGACAGTCATTCCCAGAGCCAACTGAGCTTGTATATTTGCCTGGAGCACAACTGAGTGGCAGAGGGTCAGCCCAGGGCCGAGCGCCTAGCCTTTCAGACCACAGTTCCCTGGATGGACAGTCTCAGCAGGTTCCATGGGAATTGGCAATGGTGTGCACCCAAGGCCTTCTTGTGACCAGGATGCACTAACATCTCTTGGTTACTGCCAGTACACTAAGGTGCACGTGTTTGTCTTGTTTGATGTAGATAAGGGCTTTTGCTAGTGGGGATCTCAGAAGCCAAAAAGCTACAAAAATTGGTGGGCATAGGTCGAGCACTTAAAGGCTATTAGAGCACTTGCCACTTCAAGAAGACTCCTGGGATAGGATAGGTGGGTCATGGAATGGGTTAGATTGATACTAGGTCACCCAACGTCAAGAAAACTTCCATGCAACAAGGTACACTGTAAAACATGCGCAAACATCAACCCTGTGGCCCATCCCTTCCAGGTATTAGTTCAGGTCTGAGAACCCAAAGGCTTAGCTAATGGGATCCTTAAATTCTAGAGTCAAGCATGCCACCTTCCAGCACATCTGCTTATTTTATGTTCAAGAACTATAGTCCTGAAAGTTGCAGATATCTAGCAAAAACAACAAAATCTTACTAAGCTTGTTTTGTGTCCTGAGGAATTTGGGTTGATAACCATCAGGTTGGGAGCCCCCGAATAAGGCAGGACATAAAAGTGAGTTGCAAATGAACAAACCTTTTAGAATCTCTAAAAGAAAGAAAGTTTTATTTGAGCCCAAGTTAGGACAGCTGCCCAGGAAACATGATCTTCACAAAGAAGGGAGTGCTCTGGAGAATGAACCTTTTTATAGGGTTATATACTTTTTTTACATCTTGTAAAAGCTCAAAAGATTAAAGATTAACATATAGGCAGGAATAAAAGTTGTAACATCAAATGTAACATCAAAGAATGCAGGAATAAGAAGCATTGTCCTAAGGACAAGGTAGTTTTCCTACTCATTTACCAAGCAGATATACAATAAATGCTTGGAGGACTTGAGTACAATGTCAACCCCCCCAAGATATGTAACATGTAACCAGTCACCATGGGGATTTCTTGGTCAGCATTAGGAAATTTAATGATAGACACCCTCTATTCCCCTTAGGAGGGCAACCTTGCCTAAAACAAAGAATTCTTTGGTAATAATTTTATTTTTTCTACTCCTCTACCTTTAAAACCCTTTTCTGCAGCCTTTTGGAGCTCACCTCTATTTGCTAGATGGGATGCTGCCTGATTCATGAATAAATTAATGAAGCCAAAGAGATCTTTAAAATTTACTTGGTTGAATTTTGGTTATTTAACACTGTAAAGTGTGTTCCAAAACACCTGGGTCAGAAAAATAAGTTACGCCAATCTGTGAGATTCTGCAGCCAATGGTGCACTCAGGGTTGTCATTGTTCATTCCACATATGTGCACTGAGGCCCTAGACTCCAGAAACAGCAGAGAGCAAAACGTGCTTGTTCTCATGGAACTCACTTTCTAATAGGCGAGGTACTCAAGAATCAAGTAATATGTCATGTGTCAAAATGTGATAGGCACTGTGAAAAATAAAGCCAGTTAAGGGGATAAACGATGAGCCCTAGAAGGGTGGGTGCTATTTTAAGTAAGGTAGAGGCCGTGTTTCTGAGAACCTGTGTCTCATTTATTCCTTCATTCGACAAATGTCTAATGAATACCCACTCTGTGACAGTCACTGCTCTACCCTAAGCACTGTTGTTAGAACAGTGAGGGAAAAAAAACCAAAAAAGCCTCTTGTCTTCATGGTGCTTACATTATAGTGAGAAAAACAATAAACAAGCAAGTAAAATATATATTAGAGAGTGCTATGAAGAAAAATGAATGAAATGTTTCCTATAGTGAGTCTCACATGGTTTGTCTCCCTCTCTGATTTCTTCCCATTCAAGTTTCCCTCCCTTCCCCTATTGTCCTCCACGCTATTCCTTATGTTCCACAAATAAGTGAAACCATATGATAACTGACTTTCTCTGACTTATTTCACTTAGCATAATCTCCTCCTGTTCCATCCATGTCAATGCAAATGATGGGTATTCATCCTTTCTGATGGCTGAGTAATATTCCATTGTATATATGAACCACATCTTTTTTTTTTAAGATTTTATTTATTTATTAGAGAGAGACAGCATGAGAGTAGGGAGGGTCAGAGGGAGAAGCAGATTCCCTGCTGAGCAGTGAACTGGATGCAGGACTCGATCCTGGGACTCCAGGATCATGACCTGAGCCAAAGGCAGTCGCTTAACCAACTGAGCCACCCAGGTGCCTCTGAACCACATCTTCTTTATCCATTCACCTGTTGAAGGGCATCTCGGCTCCTTCCAGTGTGGCTATCGTGGACATTGCTGCTATGAACATTGGGGTGCATGTGCCCCTTCTTTTCACTACATCTGTGTCTTTGGGGTAAATACCCAGTAGTGCAATCGCTGGGTCATAGGGTAGCTCTATTTTTAACATCTTGAGGAACCTCCATACTGTTTTCCAGAGTCACTGTACCAACTTGCATTCCCACCAACAGTGTCAGAGGGTTCCCCTTTCTCCACATCCTGGCCAACATTTGTTGTTCCCTGTCTTGTTAATTTTAGTCATTCTAACTGGTGTAAGAGGGTATCTCATTGTGGTTTTGATTTGTATTTCCCTGATGGCTAGGGATGTGGAACATTGTTTCATGTGTCTGTTAGCCATTTGTATGTCTTCTTTGGAGAAGTGTCTGTTCATGTCTTCTGCCCATTTCTTGACTGGATTCTTTCTTTTTTGGGTGTTAAGTTTGGTAAGTTCTTTATAGATCTTGGATACCAGCCCTTTATCTGATATGTCATTTGCAAATATCTTCTCCCATTCCGTGGGTTGCCTTTTAGTTTTATTGACTCTTTCCTTTGCTGTGCAGAGGCTTTTTATCTTGATGAAGTCCCAAAAGTTCGTTTTTGCTTTTGTTTCCCTTGCCTTTGGAGATGTGTCTTGCAAGAAGTTGCTGTGGCCGATGTGGAAGAGGTTACTGACTATGTTCTTCTCTAGGATTTTGACAGATTCCTGTCTCACATTTAGCATTATCATGAGAGCAAAAAGGCAACATACAGAAAGGGGGAAATATTTTCAAATCATATATCTCAGTATCTATATTTCCAGAATAAATTAAAAAACTCTTATAACATAAAAAATAAACAACACAATTTAAAAATTGGTGAAGGAATGGAAATTTTGAATCAGTATATTGTACACCTGAAGCTAATATTACACTGTATGTTAAAAAATCATAATTATTTATTTATTTATTATTTATTTTTAAAGATTTGATTTATTTATTTGAGAGAAAGAGATAGTCAAAGAGAGCATGAGTGGGGGGTGGGGAAAGGGAGAAGCAGACTCCCCACTGATCAGTGAGCCAGATGCAGGGCTTGATCCCAGGACCCTGGGATTCATGACCTGAGCCAAAGGCAGACAGTTAACTGACTGAGCCACCCAGGCACCCTTAATAACCATAATTTAAATAAAAGCTTTTTAAAAAATGGGCAAAGGACTTGAGCAGACATTTCTCCAAAGACGATGTACAAATGGCCAATAAGCATGTGAAAAGATGCTCAACACCACTAATCATTAGGGAAATGAAAATCAAAAACACAATGAGATACCACTTCACACCTTTAAGAGTGGCTGTAATAAACCAACAAACCAATAAAAAATGGAGAATAGTAAGTGTTGGTGAGGAACTGGAGAAACTGGAAAATATATATCTGTTGGGAAGGTGAAATGGCTAAGCTGCTGTGGAAAATAGCAGTCTCAAAATGTTAAACATAAAATTACTATATGAGGGCGCCTGGGTGGCTCAGTCGTTAAGCATCTGCCTTCGGCTCAGGTCATGATCCCAGAGTCCTGGGATCGAGTCCCGCATCGGGCTCCCTGCTCAGCGGGGAGCCTGCTTCTCCCTCTGCCTCTCTCTCTGTCTCTTATGAATAAATAAATAAAATGTTTTTAAAAAATTACTATATGATCCAGCAATTCCACTCTTAGGTATATACCCAATAGAACTGAGAACAGGGGCTCAAACAAATACTTGTACACAAATATTCATAGCAGCACTATTTACAATAGCCTGAATGTAGAAACAATTCAAAGGTTAATTAATGGTTGAATTGATGAACATATGGTTGTGTGCGTGTGTGTGTGTGTGTGAAAAATATTAGTTAGCCATGAAAAGGAATGAAATACTGATACATATTACCACTGATACATTTGGAAACATTATGTCAAGTGAAAGAAGCCAAATACAAAAAGGCCAAGTATTCTATGATTCCATTTATATGCAATACGCAGAGAAATAGAATGCATATTGGTGGCGACCAAAGCCAAGGGCATGGGGGTGGGGGCAGGAGCTGGAAATAAGGAGAAACTGCTTAATATGGGGTTTTACTTTGGAGTGGTGGGAATGTTTTGAAATTAGATAGAGGTGGTGGTTGCAGGACGTTGTAAATGTACTGAATGCCACTGAATTGTTCGCTTTAAAATGAATGATTTTATGTAATGTGGACTTCACCTTAACAAAATTTGTAGAAACAAATAAAATATGTGGTATGTTAATCATAAGTCTGCTAGGAAGATGGGAGAGGACTTCAATTTAAAATAAAGAGGACTAATATAACACTGTATGTTAGCAACTGGAATGAAAATAAAAACTTAAAAAGAGTATTAATACATGAATAAATAAATAAATAAGTATTTATTTATCTGAAATTCAAATTTAATTGTGAGCCCTACAACTCATAGTATGTAGCACCCTTATCTTTAGTAAAGACGTGAAGGAGATGAGGTTTCCAGCTGCTGTATTGGCAGTTAGACAAAGGGGGGCACAGCAGATGTAGGGAGAGAAGGAGGGAGGCTGGGAGACTACTGAGTTTTCTAGACAGGAGATGAAGTTGAGTGGGACCAGAGTGGGAGCAATGAAGTTGCTACAAAATGGTGGGTTATATTTGAAGGTGGAGTGGATGGAACTTGCTAATGTGAGTGCAAGAGAGGAGTCTGGGCTGACCCACCCCCCTCCCAGGTTTTGTGTTGAGCTGCTGTAAGTGTGGAAGGGCCACTAGTTAAGATCAGAAATATGGCAGTGAGAGGAGGGGGTTGGGCCTGGGGTGGGCAGAGATCAGGAGTTCAGTTTGACCTGTTCTGTGTCAGGTGCCTATCACACATCTGCAGTTCAAGGAGGAACTCCCAGATGGAGAGAGAAAGTGGCTAGAGAGTATGAATGGTATGTAACGCTACAAGTCACTGGGTGTTATATACAACTAATGAATCATTGAACATTACATCAAAAACTAGTGATGTACTATATGTTGGCTAATTGAATATAAATAAAAATAAATAAATAAAGCTACAAGTCTGAGTGAAAACATCAGGCGTGAGAGTGAGTGAATGGGGATGCTGGGTAGAAGCAGGGCCCCTTCCAGGCCATCTGTCCTGACCAGGGAAGCTGAGCCAGGTAAGCTTGGGTCCCTAAGCCAGTCTCAATGCTTGCCCATGCATGCAGGCAAGATCTCCACTGCCGAGGTGGAAAGGAAAGGACACTGGCCCCCCAGACCCAGTTAGGAAGCCCAGGCCATTTAAACAATTCCCAAGGAAGGAGCATAGATTTCTGTATTCAACTCAAGTTTCAGTTATGTGGAGATAAAACAGAAATTTTGGTCTGAACTCTTCCTGAAATATATTTATCTGCTCACAGTATGGTGACCATCACTAAGTGACTCTCAAATCATTCACTTTATTCTTACTTCAAATCATTCACTCTAAATAAAACAGGGCCCCTGAACTTGGACTTCCCCAGTGCAAGTGGAAGCCAGGATGTTCCAGGCTGCAGTTCCCGAATCCCTAAGAGAACCCATTTCCTTATAGTTTAACTACCTCTCATCTAAAACAATATCAGAAAAGCAGTTCTCCAATTAAATGAGGGTTCCAATTAATGGGGTTCTGAAAAAGAGAACGTTGACTTTGTTCCTCCTGGTCCACCAGAGGCACACGGGAACCTCTCCCCACTTTTGTCCCCATGCTCCTGCCTCTCCCTCAGCTGCTTTCTGAGTCGGTCACTCAGTCACAATGTCCTCAAAAGGCAGCCTTGCCACAAGCTCACTCCCTTGAGCAGTGGACCCCTCACGCTCACACCCATGCCCTCACCACCCCTGTGTGTGTCCAGACCTCTTGGGGATCCTCAAGACCACCCTCAGTTTCAATAGAAGGACTTATAGAACTGAGAAAAGCTGTTATATTCATGGTTGTGGTTTATTCAGTGAAAGAATAACAGATTAAAATTGGCAAAGATAGAACGTACAGGGTCCAGGACAGACCAGATGCAGGCTTCCAGTTACCCTCTTCTGGTAGAGTCATGGAGACGGTGCTTAGTTCTCCAGCAATGGTAGATGACAGCACATACAGAGTACTGTCAACCAGAGAAGCTTACCTGAGCCTTGGTGTCCAGGGTTTTTACTGAGAGTTAGTCCCGTAGATATGATTGCCTGCCTGCGTGGCTGACCTGTCTCCAGCCCCTGCAAAGGTCAAGCTGATACCACCTGGCTCAAGGCCCCCAACATAAGTCAAGTTGTTGGCACAGACTATCTTGGATGGCCCGAGCCCCAATTAAACAAAGACACTTTTATCAGGCAGGATATTCCAAGGGCTTATGGGTTACCTTCCAGGAGCCGCACAAGGCCTTCTTTGGAATGTACAAGGTTTAGACACTTCTGAGTCAACTCTTACCTGCAAAGACCACACAAAAGAGTTTTCATTTTATTGGACTTTGCCTAGAAAAGTACAAATTAGCTATATAGACTTTGGTTACAAGGGACTGGACTTTTCTTTGAAACATTTTTTAAAAGTATCTTGAACCATTTTCTTGTGACTCTCCATCGAAGTACGTATTTCTTATCAAATAAAAGAGATAACAAATCATTGAATCCAACATCTGCAAAATTTGCACGGGAAAGTTCAAAAAGTGTAACCCATATTCCACACTCGTAATTAAAGATTTTCGCAAAAATGCCTGCAGCTTAACCAGTACCCTCTGTCCTTACCTCTGGGTCCCGCTGCTATCTAGCCCTGTGGTTAGGACATAGAGGAGAGGATCCTGTGGGCATCCCTCAAGCAAATGGCCTACAGGCAGGGTTTTCCCACTCTTTATAGAAGCATTAATGAAATTGGCAAAGTCCAGCATTTTAAAAAATGAAATAGAAGACAAAATTTCAGAGCATCACACCTGGTAGAGATAAATTCTACATAAATTTTATTTCAGTTATGACTGAGTGTGTATAACTGTGTGTGTGACTGTATTTGTGAGAGTGTGTGGTTTGCATGTGTGTGTGTGTGTGTGGTGTGTGCATGAGTGAACTGGGCCCGTTCACAACGTGGATTATTCCTGTGGCCCTTAGGCTACTTGCACACAGTAGGATGTGTGGTAAAGGGTCACGCTTGAGGACCCGGAGGCCCGAGCTTGAATCGTGGCCCTGCCTCTTAGAAGCTTAGTGACCTTGGATGAATTTCTTGGTCACACTGGATCTCAATTTTTTTTTATCCAAGAATTAGGGACATAATGACAGTACCTACTTCATGATGTCATAAGAATTAAATGAAAAATATCAAATGTAAAACATTTAGACAGACTAAGTGCACATGCCAATCACATGCAATACAAGATTCTGGCTGGACACTAGTGAAAAAGCCTGTGAAATGTGAATAAGGCCAATCGTTTAGTTAGCTTCCTGGTTTTGACAACAGTGCTATGCTTACATAAAATATTAGCGTTAGGAGAAGCTATCCTCTTTTGACTATTCTTGTAATTTTTCTGTAAGTCTAAAACATTTTTTAAATAAATATAAACGTGTATGTTGTATATACATACACATGTATATATGCACACAAACATATATAAATATGATCTATGTTGACTGTATTGGTGACAGGAAGCCACCGCATTTTACCCTCCTGAGATTTTTTGATTAGCCTGCTCTTTGAAAAATTATGATTCTTCCACTATAGTTCCCTATTGATTGCCTTCATTATCACAGAAAAGTAAGCATTTTTTTCTTAAAAAGTTTCCTATTGAACACTCCAGGGAAGTTCCCAAGTGGCACTGGTTAATGAGGATTTATTATGATGATCCTTTGGCTTCTGCCAGCACTCCTTTTCCCCAAAAGGCCAGGCTTGGGCCACACAGACGCACATGCTGCCTCCCTCTTGGGGAAGCAAGGAAGCAAGTGGTAAGGGTCCAGTATGGGATTGCAGGGAGCTGGGATTTTTTTTAACTCCATAAATATACTTCCCCAACATGGAAATCAAACCCTCCAAACACCATCTCCCGTCCCAACCACTTAGGAAGACATTTTTCCTCTTCAGTTGTACCATTTGTTCAATACCTGAGTCTGTAATTTGAATAAAAGAAGATCAACCTTGGAGCAAAAATTATTCCTAAAGGAGTCCTGACAGTAACAAATCCCTTGGTACCAAATCAAAAATCACCCTCATTTCTTAGCACAAGAGAGTAATTAGTCGCTAAGGTGAGAGCTCATTTCAGTGATCACATTAGTGTTAATATAAACAACACTCTTTCTATTAAGAGAAGTACACTCAACTATCAAGCAGTGATATTAATAGTAATAATTCATACATGCCTATTATTGACAATTCTATCCTCTATCTTTATGCTAATAAAATAAGCATTCCTCAAGAAACCTGACATATAGCAGCCACTAAGAAGTCTGTCTTCATTACTATGCCAGTTTGGATGGGAAGCAAGTTGGTGCAAACTGGAGGTGAATTCAGCAAGTCCTTTAGCAACAATAGTTTGCACAAAATGCATTAAGACAGATTATTAAAGGGACATATTGTACATTGAAGTGCACATACAGGATAGGAAAGGTTGTCAGGAAGAGATCTATCTCCAAGGTAGGCTAAGAACAGAAGCTTGGGTGGAGTGTAGAAGAATGCAGCAGAGTAGGAGGACCCTAGGCTCATCTTGTCCCAGAAACTAGATAACTATCAAATCATTCTAAATACCACAGAAATCGATCTGAAGACTGACAGAAAAACTCCACAACTACAGGGAAAGAAGAGGCCACATCAAAGAAGGTAGGAAGTGGGGAGACATGGTTTAGGGGAGAGGTCATAAGTGCCCTGAAGGGGAGGGAGCTGTGGTTGCAAAGAAGGGTGAGTGGAGCACACAGGGGAATGGATAAGAACATTTCTCCAAAACCATTGGCTGTGAAGCGCTGATTTTTGTTGGGGCTTAAGTCTTGAGTTTTAAAGGTCTGTGGGCTCGACTGGGATAGAACCCTAAAGGGCACTGCCCTGCTCCTAGAGAGAAGGCAGGTAAACAACCCAGAGATAGCATGATTGGAAGAACACCTGGGGCACACAGCAGGGAGATTAGTACTCTTCTTGGAGCACATCCCTGAGAGGCAGCATCCACAAGAGATGCTTCTCCAGGAACAAAGGAGCTGGCCAGCACCTTTTACTCTGCCACCCCTCAGCATGAACACAGAGCCATCTGCAGGAAGCAGCACAATACCCAAATGGCTACATAACTTTGCAGGATCCCCAGGGTCACAGAAAGAACAAGGTGCCTGAGTGTGGCAGATTTCCCAAGCATTAGTGAAGAGGAAAATTACCCAGAGCAGGCCTGGGCCGGCAGGCCCCCCAAAACGGGAAGTTACTAACAATGGCTAGAGATAACCAGAAGCCCCGCTGGGAGCAAGAGGTAACCAGCGGATTCTGCTTCTGTGAACAGCCTTCCCACCGCAAGCTCCCCGTCTGCTCTAACCGCTGTTCCTGCATAAAGCACCCCCCTCCCCCAGTTTAAACCCACCGATCAGCAGTCAGCACAGGCCTTGTAACCTGACCCCCTGCACTCCCCTCTAAAAAGCTCTATAACCCCGCTGCCCGGGGCCCAGAATTTTGAGCGTGAGCTCCTCTGGGTCTGTTGGCATAAAATAAACCCAAGTTCTACTTCTCTGAGTGTCACTTGGTTTCTCACCGGTCTGATTTTTATTTTTCCACAACATTGGAGCAGGGAAACCAGTTACAGCCTGTGAGCCTGGGAGGGGGCTCTCCGTCGAATTCGCCCATTAACTGCAAACCCTGCACAATCCAGTGACAGCTCTCCGTGCGTGTGATGTGGTTTTTAGAGGGTAGCTGAGGTTCAGTGGGGTGAGGTCCAGAGCTGACGACCAAGAATGAATTCTTGAGAGGTCTTTGGGGCAAAACGGTGGTTTTATTAAAGCATGGGGACAGGACCCGTGGGCAGAAAGAGCACTGCACTGGGGTCTTGAGGAGTGATTGTATACTTGGGAGTTGGGGGAAGTAAGGAAAAGGGAGGTTTCAAAAGAACTTTCATATGCTAAAGAGGACTGACCTACAAGGTACCTACAAGATACTGGAGGCCTTGCCATTTTCTAGTTAAGGTTGTTTTCCCCTCTAGCAAGGTATTAACATTAAGATAGATGGGAGCTTCCTGGAAGAATGTCACACATGTCCCACCGAGGGGTAGGTTACAGGGTGTCAGCTTAGGCTTTGTCTTCAGCTAGCCTGCACCCTCATCACATTGTGTGTTGGGGTGGGGGGGGGCTTGCAAAGGACAAGAAAGTGGCGGCCCTCTGCCTTCCCCAGGTAGGGACATTGTGGGTGCGGGCATGACCAGATGACCGCTTTCCTTGGGGGTCCTGCAAAGGATAGAGATGCAGAGACCCTCTGCCTTCGCCCAGCAGGGGCAGTAGGGGCTGCACAGGCACACACATGACCTGGTAACTTCTGTGGTGGGGGGGAGGGGGGCTGCAAAGAACAGAAATGCACAACCTCCGCCTTTCCCCAGAAGGATCAGTGCCGGCGAGCACCACAGGAGTCTGCAGAGTGTGGCACACACAGAAGTAAAAACTCAGTATCCCTGAATTTTACTGAAGAGGGGGGACCACGATCTTTCAGTTCTGGGGATGGAGATCTGGGTCGGCCATTTTTATTTTCATCCTCTAAAGAGTTCCAGAAAGCCTTCAGGGAACAAACGCCACATACAAAAACCAAAAAGAGCTTACACTGAGCGCAGCCCTCTGGCGAGGGGTGATACAACTCCTCCCTGGCAAAGACACCTGAGAATCAATAAAACAGAATCCTCCCCCAGAAGATCAGCTGGAAGAACAGGGAACACCAAGTTTACAGAACACACAGCACTGTAAAACTCTAGCTCTAGGGGAAAATAGTTTATAGAACTCAAGATTTTTTTCTCATGATTCATTTATATTTCCTTTTCTCCATAAGATACCTAGTAATAAACCTAACAAATAGGTAAAGGATCTGTACTCACAAAACTATAGAACACTTATGAAAGAAAATGAGGGAGACACAAAGAAATGCAAAAACATTCCATGCTCAGGGATTGAAAGAATAAATATTGTTAAAATGTTTATGCTACCTAGAGCAATCTACACATTCAATGCAATCCCTATCAAAATACCATTGGACATTTTTCACAGAGCTAGAACAAACAATCCTAAAATTTGTATGGAACCAGAAAACCCCGAATGGCCAAAGGAATGTTGAAAAAGAAAAACAATGCTGGTGACATCACAAGGCCAGACTCCAAGCTATATTACAAAGCTGTCATCATCAAGACAGTATGGTACTGGCACAAAAACAGACACATAGATCAATGGAACAGAATAGAGACCCCAGAAATGAACCCTCACCTGTATTGTCAACTAATCTTCAACTTCGCAAGAAAGAATATCTAATGGAAAAAGGACAGGCTTTTCAACAAATGGTGTTGGGAAAGTTGGACAGCCACATGCAGAAGAATGAAACTGGACCATTTCCTTACACACATAAAAATAGACTCAAAATGGATGAAAGATCTCAATGTGAGACAGGAATCCATCAAAATCCTTGAGGAAAACACAGGCAGCAACCTCTTCAACCTCGGCTGCAGCAACTTCTTGCTAGATATGTCTCCAAAGGCAAGGGAAACAAAACCAAAAATGAACCATTGGGACTTCATCAAGATAAAAAGCTTCTGCACAGCAAAGGAAACAGTCAACAAAACTAAGAGGCAACCTACAGAATGGGAGAAGATATTTGCAAATAACATTACAGATAAAGGGCTGGTATCCAGGATCTATAAAGAACTTACCAAACTCAACATCCAAAAAACAAATAATCCAGTCAAGAAATGGGCAGAAGACATGAACAGGCATTTCTCCAAAGAAGACATACAAATGGCCAACAGACACATGAAAAAATCCAAAGGAGCACCTGCACCCCAATGTTCATAGCAGCAATGTTGACAATAGCCAAACTGTGGAAAGAGCCAAGATGTCCATCAACAGATGAATGGATAAAGATGTGGTTTATTTTTACAATGGAATATTACTCAGCCATCAGAATAGATGAATATTTACCATTTACATCGATGTGGTTGGAACTGGAGGGTATTATGCTGAACAAAATAAGTCAGATAGAGAATGACAATTATCATATAGTTTCAGTCATATGTGGAAAGAAGAAATAATGCAGAGGTTCATAGGGGAGGGGAAGGAAAACTGAACAGAAGTCATGAGTGGGATACAAACCATGAGAGATTCTTATAGGAAACAAACAGGTTGCTGGAGGGGAGATGGGTGGGGGGATGGGGTAATTGGGTGATGGGAATTAAGGAGGGCACATGATGTGATAATCCCTGGGTGTTACATGAAACTGATAAATTACTGAACACTACATCTGAAACTAATGATATACTATATGTTAGTTAATTGAATTTAAATACAAATTTTTTAAAAAATGAATTATTGGGACTTCATCAAGATAAAAAACGTCTGCACAGCAAAGGAAACAATCAAGAAAACTAAAAGGCAACCTTCAGGATGGGAGAACATATTTACAAATGACATATCTGATAAAGGGCTAGTTTCCAAAATCTAGAAAGAACTTATCACGCTCAATACCCCAAAAACAAAATAATCCAGTTAAGTAATGGGCAGCAGACATGAATAGATATCTATATCTATATATATAGATATATATATACATACGTGTGTGTATATATAAATATGTGTGTATATATAAATGTGTATATATATTATTATAAATTTGTGTATAGATTATTATATATGTGTATATATAAAGTATATGTATTATTACATATATCTATTATATATCTATTATATATATGGATAAAGCATAAAGAAGATGTGGTATGTTTATATATCAGATATGGAAATATGTATATTCTTATTGTTATTATTTATCATTTTATTTTATATGTGTGTGTATACAATGGAATATTACCCAGCTGTCAAAAAGAACGAAATCTTGCTATATGCAGTGACATGGATGGAACTAGAGAGTATTATGCTAAATGAAATGAGTCAATTCTAATTGTATGGAACCAGGAATGACTCCAAATAGCCAAAGTAATGTTGAAAAGGAAAACCAAAGTTGGAGGCATCACAGTTCCAGACTTCAAGCTCTATTAAAAAGCCATAATCATCAAGATGTTATGGTATTGACACAAAAACAGACACATATTTCAATGGAATAGAATAGAGAGCCCAGAAATGGACCCATAACTATATGGTCAACTAATCTTCGACAAAGCAGGAAAGAATATCTAATGGAAAAAAAGCAATCTCTCCAATATATGGTGTTGGGAAAACGGGACAGTAACATGCAGAAGAATGAAACTGGACCACTTTCTTACACCATACACAAAAATAAATCCAAAACGGCTGAAAGACCTAAATGTGAGACCAGAATCCATCAGAATCCTAGAGGAGAACACAGGCAGCAACCTCTTTTACCTTGGCCGCAGCAACTTCTTACTAGACACATCTATGGAGGCAAGGGAAACAAAAGCAAAAATGAATTATTGGGAATTCATTAAAATAAAAAGCTTCTACAAAGTGAAGGAAACAATCAACAAAACTAAAAGTCAGCCTATGGAATGGGAGAAGATATTTGCAAATGGCATATCAGATAAGGCTTAATGTCCAAAATCTATAAAGAACTTATCAAACTCAACACCCAAAAAACAAGTAATCCAGTTAAGAAATGGGCAGAAGACATGAATAGACATTCTTCCAAAGAAGACATCCAGATGGCTAACAGACACATGGAAAGATGCTCAACATCACTTATCATGGTAATACAAATCAAAACCATGATGAGATACCACCTCACACTTGTCAGAATCACTAAAATTAACAACACAAGAAACAACAGGTGTTAGCAAGGATGCAGAAAAGGGGAACCCTCTTGCACTGTTGGTGGGAATGCAAACTGGTGCAGCCACTCTGGAAACAGTATGGAGGTTCCTCCAAAAATGAAAAATAGAGCTACCTTATGACCCATCAATTGCACTACTAGGTATTTATCCAAAGGATACAAACATAGTGATTCAAAGGGGCACATGCACCCCAATGTTTATAG
Organism: Phoca vitulina; assembly: GCF_004348235.1. Lineage (NCBI taxonomy): Eukaryota > Metazoa > Chordata > Mammalia > Carnivora > Phocidae > Phoca > Phoca vitulina. The sequence goes on from NW_022589790.1 coordinate 2,232,354, forward strand.
CAGCAATGCCCACAATAGCCAAACTATGGAAAGAGCCCAGATGTCCGTTGATATAGATAAATGGATAAAGAAGATGTGGTATATATATACAATGGAATGATACTCAGCCATCAAAAAAAAAAAAGAAATCTTGCCATTTGCAATGACATGGATGGAGCTAGAAGGTGTTATGCTAAGTGAAAACAAAGTCAGTCAGACAAAGACAAATACCACATGATCTCACTCATGTGGAATTTAAGAAACAAATGTTGAACATAAGACAGGGAGAGAAAAAGAGAGGGAAACAAATCATGAGGCTTTTAACTACAGAGAAAAAAAACGTTGTTGGAGGGAGGGAGGTGGGGGGTGGGATAGATGGGTGACAGGTATTAAGGAAAGCACTTGTTATGATGAGTGCTGGGTGTTATTTGTAAGTGACGAATCACTGATTCTATTCCCAAAACCAAACCTAAAATTTAAATAATAAAAAAATTAAAAAAAAATTTAAAGACAAAAGTACAAAGGAGGCTAGATACTATTCCCCCCTAGAGCTGAAGCTTTGCAGCCCTCTATGATCAGTAAACTTGGTGGGAGGGAGCTGTTTGTGGGGCCTTTGAGGGAGGGGCCTGGTGCCCTGATTCTCGGGTGGACTTGCCCTGGTGGAGATGCGCCTCCAGGACGCAATGAGGCAGGGCTCGGGGTACGGAGCTCCGGCCTGCACTGGGCGGCGCTGCTCCTTGAAGGCTCTCAGCGCTGTTCGGTGGTAAGCCCATGGCAGCGCCCTGCTCTCTAGCCCCCGAGCTGCATATTCACGCTCCCCCCGCTGTCTTCAGTGAGCCTTCACGGAAAAGCACTCAATCACTCTTGTCTTCCCGGTTTCCATCAGAATCCTGTGTCCACCCTGCCTGAGCCTGAGCGTTCTTGTCTCAGGTGGGCGACTGAGTTTCAAAACCCCAAATTTTAGGGAAGCCCATGGCCTGTACCCACGCTGTTCCTGCCAGGGAGAGCGTCGCCAGGCCCCTGCCGTTCGCTGGGCCATCCTGGAAAAGCGGGCACAGGGCCGCGAAGCAGTCCCCAGTTTATGTCCACACGGAGCAGAGAGCCGGCTCCTCGAGCCACTGCTCCCAGCTGGCTTCCAGGCTCCTGTGCCTGGGACCAGTCCAGCTGGTTGGCACCAGCCGTCCTTCTGGTGACCCAGGGGATCCTCAGACCACGCTGTCCCACCTGGGATTCTGCCCGGCTTCCCCACCTGAGCACCTTTAGGTCAGGCGCATCCCCCGCCGTAGCGGACTTCCAAAAGGTCAGATTTTGCCCTCCGCTGCTTATAGTAGTTTGTGGTACCTCTGTGAGCAGGCTCCCTCCCCGCCCCCACATCCACGGCTGCATCTCCCCAAATTCAAGTCTCCGCACCTGCTACCTTCCAGAAGGTGGTCACGTTTTTACTTGTAGACTTGCAGTTTTTGTTCTCTTAGACCTCCGACTGGCTGCTCAGGTGTTCCGAATAACTTGACATCTAGCAGTATCCAAGGGAGGAGACTAATCCTCTGCGGGCTTCACGCCCTCATCTGCATTTCTTTACAGCTTTATCACCCAAAGAACATCCCTGGACGTGATGATTAAGTCTCATCCTTCATGCTTTTCACAATTCAAAAGGTCTTAAGTCTCTTTTAATCTGCAAGTTCCTCCTGCACCTCTTCTTTCCTTTATAATTTATCTGCGGAAAGGTCCGGGTCATGGGACCCGCAGTTTGTACTGGTGTGGATATTGCCGTTTGTGTATTCATTGTGCTGTTGAGCTTGCTTCTCAGTCCTCAGAATTTCCTGCAAACGGGTTCAGAGGCTTGATCAGATCCAAGTTTGGTTACTTTGGCAGAAATATGGAGGGTAGTGTTGTGTTCCTTCATCAGGAGGCACCTCATGCCTAATTTGTCTCTTGGGATATGAGCAGCTGTTGATGCTCAATGCTTAAATCCATTAAATCCACTGGTTTATTGGAGGTTAGAAATATGAGTTTCTAAAAACTATTCTTTTTTTTTTAGCCAGAATACTTTTATGAAGACCATTTCTCCTTCTTTACTTTTTGTTTTCCCACTGTTTTAAATCACACAAGAAAGGCAACGTAAATGCCTGATTTTTCTCTTTTACTAGTTTTCAAGATGATAAATCTGTCCTATATTATTTTCCAAATGTAGTCAATTAATTTTTTGTATCATTCTGAAATTTATTTTTAAGCATATATGATGGGTTTTGATCAATTGCAATGGTTATCCTCATTGAAATTCAAATTGTCCCATCCTTGGCCAGTGGATATCCTTTCAAGTTGACCCTTGAGTCCTTTAGTCATGAACCTAATAGTTATGCTATATTCCTGGCTATTTGGTATGGTAAGTTCCAGGCTCATCTTGTACATTTTTTGTGCCAACCTGGAGTTAGCCATTTATCCAAGTTTCCTTGCTTTTTTTTTTTTTTTTTAACAAGGAAATGGCATTTTAAAACCTAAGCTGTTCTGGGGGCTAGGGATACTCAATACTATTAGGTTGGTTATTATTTTTAAGCCTTTTCAGTAGACAAAACTGAAACATTAAACACTTCATGAATTCTTTCTTTCTTTTTTTAGTTTTTACTCTTAATCTACTTAGTTAACATACAATTTTACATTAATTTCAGGTGTATAATATAGTAATTCAACAATTCCATACATCACCCTGTGCTCATCACAAAAAGTTCCCTCCTTAATCCCCATCAGCTATTTAACCCACCTCCCCACCCACCTCCGCTCTGGTAACCATCAGTTTGTTCTCCATAACTAAGAGTCTGTTTCTTGATTGCTTCTTTATCTCTTTTTCCCCTTTGCTTGTTTGTTTTGTTTCCTAAATTCCACACAAGAGTGAAGTCAGATGATATTTGTCTTTCTTTGACTGACTTATTTTACTTACCATTATACTCTCTAGGTCCATCCATGTCATTGCAAATGGCAAGATTTCACTCTTCTTTTCTTTTCTTCTTTTTTTTTTGGCTGAATATATTCCATTGTATATACTACATCCTCTTTATCCATCCATCCACCAATGGACATGTGTTGCTTCTTGGCTATTGTAAATAATGCTGCTATAAACATAGGGGTGCATCTTTGAATTAGTGTTTTTGTATTCTTTTGGTAAAGACCCAGTAGTGCAATTGCTGGATCATAAGGTAATTCTATTTTTAACTAACTGAAGAAGCTCCATACTGTTTTACACAGTGGCTGCACCAGTTTGCTTTTCACAAACAGTGCGAGAGGGTTCCTGTTGCTCCCTATCCTATCCAACACCTGTTGTTTCTTGTGTTGTTGGTTTTAGCTATTCTGACAGGTGTGAGCTGATATCTCTCTTTTCAAAGTTTTATTTATTTTTTTATACTTTTTTAATTTAAAAATTAAAAAAAATAAATAGAATTAAAAGTTTTATTTAAATTTTAGTTATTTAACATATAGGGAGTGAGGAAGAAGGGGGCAGGAGGGTAGGGAGGATGCTCACAAGCCCTGAGTGCCACCCAGGAAGGCACAGGGTAACAAACGGCCCTCTATTGTCTGAGGCCTGGAGATCAGCAGCACTGACCAAACAAATCAGTGAAGCTACAGAAGGGTCGAGCCAAGGAACACACGCTGCTGGAACTGTCAGGGTTTGGGAGCTTCTGCTGATGTAGCCTCATGAATAAACTTGTTAGTACCCCAGCTCTCTGCCTCTCCAGGTCCTCTGTCCTTCACCTCCTTCTTCCTGCAGAACCAAGGTAATCCCAGAAACTCCTTGACTGGCAACCACTCACCCTGAAGAGTTTCTGGAAGCCTCAATGCAAGCAGTATTGTGCTTTGTCTGCCCAGTTGTGGAAAGATTAGTCGGATGCCCATTAAAGGGATTTCTAGGAGGGGAAAGAAAATGTACAGGGCATTTAGGAACCCCACATATGCTTGGCTGGTGGAATTGTGGTGCGCCCTGAGCACTCTGGCTCTCTCTGGACCGTGGGCCATCTCCTCCTTCACACACTCCCACTCCTGCAGGGAGTCAAAGACACAGAGTGACCAGGAGCCAGGCTCTGCTGTTTCCACCATTTCTAGATGTGTGGTGTGATCTTTCAAGTTACTTAGCATCTTTGAGTCTTGCTTTCATACACTGTAAAATGAGGCAATAGTGCTGTACTGTTAAATGAATTACCATATGTAAGGTGCAGAACATGGCTCAGAAGAAGGGCTCAACCACTGTGACTATTGTACCCTGGGGACACCATGGCCCTGGACAAACAGAGCAAGAGTGACTCAATCCACTTGTTTCCTGCACAGCTGTGAGCTGGGACTCTGCCTTCTCTTCTCCCTTCCTCTACCACCCAGCACCACCCCGCCCCCGGCCCCAGGCTCTCAGCACACATAAGGGCAATGAGCTTACCCCCAAGCAGAACTGGAGGGGAGAAAGTTATTATGGACTAAATGTTGTCCATTCTCTCCCGAATTCATATATTGAAGCCCTAATTCCCAAAGTGATGGTGTTTGGAGATGGGGCCTTTTGGAGGCAGTTGGATTTAAATGGAAATGGGAGGTGGGGGTGGGCGAGATGGGTGAAGGGGGTTAAGAGGTACAAACTTCCAATTATAAAATAAATAAGTCTTTTGCCATTTGCCACAACATGGGTGGAGGTAGAGGGTATTATGCTAAGCGAAAGAAGTCAGGCAGAGAAAGACAAATACCATATGATGTCATTCATATGTGGAATTTAAGAAATAATACAGATGAACATATGGGAGGGGGGAAAAAGGAGACAGGGAAACAAATCATAAGAGACTCATAACTGTAGAGAACAAACTGAGGTTTGATCAAGGAGGTGGGGGGGGGGAAGGGCTAAATGGGTGATGGGTATTAAGGAGGGCACTTGCTTTGAGCACGGAGTATTGTATGTAAGTGATGAATCACTAAATTCTACTCCAGAAACCAATATTGCACCATATGTTAACTAAATAAAATTTAAATAATAAATAAATAAATAAGTCATGGGGATTTAATATATAACATGGTAACTTGTTAATAATGCAATACAATATACAATAGTATATTTGAAAGTTACTAAAGAGTAGACCTTGGGCGCCTGGGTGGCTCAGTTGGTTAGGCGACTGCCTTCAGCTCAGGTCATGGTCCTGGAGTTCCGGGATCGAGTCCCGCATCGGGCTCCCTGCTCAGCGGGGGGTCTGCCTCTCCCTCTGACCCTCTTCCTGCTCGTGCTCTCTGTCTCTCATTCTCTCTTTCTCAAATAAGTAAATAAAAAATCTTTAAAAAAAAAAAAAGAGTAGATCTTAAAAGTTCTCATCACAAGAAAAAAATTGTAACTCTGTGAGGTGATGGATATGAATTAGATTTATTGTGGTGATCATTTTGCAATGTATACATATATCAAATCATTATTTTGTACACCTGAAACTAATACAATGTTCTATACCAATTATATCTCAATCTAAAAAAAACACAAAACATTATGAGTTGTGTCTGTGAGAGTGTCTCTGGATGAGACAAATTAAATAATTTAATTAAATTAATAAAATAAAATAAATGGAACATCATGACCCTTCAAATTGATTTCAGAACTGAATGGTATTGTTGAAATGTTTTACAAGTGTCAGTCTAAATTCATGCCTGGGCGCCTCAGTCGTTAAGCATCTGCCTTCAGCTCAGGTCCTGATCCCACGGTCTTGGGAGGTCTTGGGTTCAAGCCCTGCATCGGGCTCCCTGCTCAGCGGGGAGCCTGTGTCTCCCTCTGTCTGCTGCTCCCCCTACTTGTGCACTCTCTTTCTCTGTCAAATAAATAAATAATATCTTTTAAAATAAATAAATGAATAAACAAATAATTTTGTCCAAGAGACAATAAACAAATTATGTAGTTTTCACCTTTGTATATCAATTTTAAATATAATATACCTGCATGCTATATGATGAGAGAGAGGGGCAGTGGGTGAGAGACTCTCCTCCTTTGCCTCCAGTTCTCTGTGGACCAGGGGATGATTTCTGGAGCTCTGGGCACATACAGCAGAATTCAGTGGGCACTTCCCACACATGTGTACACATGTGTATGTTGCATCACCCATATACAGACTGAGAGATTAAAGGAAGGCATAGGCTATGAGGTGTCAGCTCCATATAATCACCTCCACAGAGGTTCCACAAATGCACATGCACACCCTCACACAGACAGATGGCTGCGTGCACCTGCCATCTCTCTATTCAACACAAAATAGATGCTAATTACCTCCAGTAATGTCGATTACATCCACACCAAGCAGGCAATGCTACCCTTGCTCACCCCAGAGATCTATGTAATCACCCACCACACCCTCTCCTCGCCACCCACATTTAGCCAAACCAAGCTGCTGATCAAGAACCAGAGGTACTCTGGTGACCTGGGCCTGAGGATGGAGCTCTGAGATGGGGAAGGAGGACCTTGCATGCTGAATTCCTTGTGTTCTGCGAATTCCAGGAAGGTACTAGAAGCCTGGCCGGAGATGGAGCAATTACAGTACAACCTCCTTCTGGAGGAGAGTCCCTGTGCTCTGCAGGTATTCAGGCGTATTTCAGAGTAACTAAATGAAGAGGTTTGAATGAGGACTGATTGAGTGGTTGGGTTGTTATTAAGTACAGCTATTTACTTATGCAAATAGGAAGTTCTTTTTTTTTTTAAGATTTTATTTATTTTTATTTGACACAGAGAGATAGTGAGAGAGAGAGCACAAGCAGGGGGAGCAGCAGGCAGAGGGAGAGGGAGAAGCAGGCTCCCCGCTGAGCAAGGACCCTGGGATCATGACCTGAGCCGAAGGCAGCGGCTTAACCAACTGAGCCACCCAGGCGCCCGGCAAATAGGGAGTTCTTGAAGGCAGGGACTTTTTCTTCTTCTTCTTCTTTTTTTTTAAAGATTTTATTTATTTATTTGACAGAGAGAGACACAGCGAGAGAGGGAACACAAGCAGGGGGAGTAGGAGAGGGAGAAGCAGGCTTCCCGCGGAGCAGGGAGCCCGATGCGGGGCTCGATCCCAGGACCCTGGGATCATGACCTGAACCAAAGGCAGACACTTAACGACTGAGCCACACAGGCGCCCCATTCTTCTTCTTTTTTAAAAAAATATTTTATTTATTTATTTGACAGACACAGCGAGAGAGGGAACACAAGCAGGGGGAGCGGCAGAGAGAGAGGGAGAAGCAGGCTTCCCGCGGAGCAGGGAGCCCGATGTGGGGCTCCATCCCAGGACCCTGAGATCATGACCTGAGCCAAAGGCAGACACTTAACCGACTGAGCCACACAGGCGCCCCCTTTTTCTTATTCTTCTCAGTGATTTAATAAACATTATTATGTGTCTACCCTTTAACTGACTCTGCAGGTCCATTTGGCCATTTTTTCCCTCCCTCCATCTTGCCTCCCCTTTTCTTTCCTTCTTCTCTCCTTTCTTCCCTTCAATTGCACCTTGTTCCGATAGGCATTTAAGGTAACACAGAGCCTGGCACATTGTTGATGATTTGCTCAGTCTTTAACTGTGAATGAAGGAATGAGAGAGGAAAAAAAGAAGGTCCAGGAAAGATGACAAAGCCTCCTTCAAGCCAGTTTCCAGCCCACCATTCAGACAGACAAGTAATTTTCCTGTCTTCCCTATTTTAACCAGTCCATTAAGTGCTCCAGAGGAGGGCTTCTGAGGTCAGAGTCAGCAGAGATGGAGCAATGGGAAGATGTCTTCCTAGTAACCCTAAAGAGCTTGAGTCAGTGTCTCACCTCTTCCAAGTTCTCTCCTCCCAGCACCTGTCTGGGCAAGGAGGCCCTGACTCTACTCACACCAATGTTATCTCCAGGGAAAAGCCTTCACAGGGGCCCCTGAGGTCCCAGCTCCCTGGACTGCCCCTTCTGAGACTTCACTATAATTTTGTTATTTTTACAATGATAAATAAAAGGAATCCTATAGTACACGACCTTTTGAGATTGGGATTGATTCTTTCACTCTGCATAATTACCTGAGCTCTGTCCAAGTTGTTGCCTATATCAATAATTCATGTGTTCTTATTGCTAAGTAACATTCTATGGTATTCTGTGATGCTAGTCTATGGAATTCTATTTTACGGTTTAACCATTCACCTACTGATGAGCATTTCAGTTGTTTCCTGGTTTTGGCTGTTATAAATAAATGTGCTATGAATATTTGTGTATAGGTTTTTTGTGAGCAGAAGTTTTCATTTCTCTATTTCTCTATCTATCCTGAGATAAATGCTTAAGAATGTAATTGTTGGGTTGTAATATAAGTGCCTGTTTAATATTGTAAAAAATTGCCAGACTCTTTCCAGAGTGGCAGCATCATTTTATATTCTTTTTTTAAAAAAGATTTTATTTATTTATTTGAAAGAGAGAGACAGCTAGAGAGGGAACACAAGCAGGGGGAGTGGGAAAGGGAGAAGCAGGCTCTGGGCTGAGCAGGGAACCCAATGTGGGGCTTGATCCCAGGGAATCATGACCTGAGCCGAAGGCAGACGCTTACGGACTGAGCCACCCAGGCGCCCCCCATTTTACATTCTGACCAGCAATGAATAAATGATCCAGTTTCTCTTTATCCTCACTAGCATTTGGTGTTATCACTTTTTATTTTAGCCATTCTGCAAAGAGAGTGGGGGTATCTCGTTGTGATTTTAATTTGTACTTCAATAAAATAAACATTAATGTCTTTTCATGTCTTTGGCTTATTTTTTTCAATTGGATTGTTTTACTTTTTTACCATTGTTTTGAAAGTTCTCTGTGTATCCTATGTATGAGTCCTTTGTCTGATATGTGGTTTACAAATATTTTTTTCTATCTATTCCTTGTCTTATCATCCTCTTAACAAGGTCTTCTGCAGAATAAATTTAATTTTTACAAGGTCTGATTTAATAATGTTTTATGGATTATACTTTTGTTGTTATCTAAGAACTCTTCACTAAGCCCTAAGTCCTGAGGATTTTCTCTTATATTTTCTCCTAAAAATTTTATAGTTTTATATGTAATATTTAAATCTGTGATTGATTTTGAGCTGATTTTTGTGTAAAATGTGAGCAGTTTTTCAAATAAAGTGTATTCATCTACTAATAAATTTTATATACCCATGGTAGAAAAATTAGCATATGCATAACATTACAACAAAGAAAATTAAGAATTTTCATAATCCTACCACTTACAGAAAATCATAAAAAATCATAAAAGTTACATTTAGATGTTTGTCCTTTCAACTTTCTTTTTCCTTTGTTCTTATATATGTTTGGATCCCTTCCAATTCCTTTTGAAGATGAGGGAAGTTTTCAAAATTAAACTTAGAGGTTAGATAGAATTTCATTCTCTTTCTTCTTCATCCTTTAACCAGTTTTACTAGTTAGAAAACTAAGTTTTAGAGAGGATAAGCAACTTGCCTTCAGTTGGAAAGGCACAGTCAGGACTTACACATCTCAAGCTGACCACTTACCTAGCCATCCATCATTCACTGTGCCTTGCTCCATAGTGGGCTAAATTACAACAAACAAAAAACAACAAAAGCAATTGCTAGAACACAGTAGAGCAGAAGTAAAATTCTTTGTGCAAGATTTGGAGCTGTCTGGGAAACAAGGTTCTGAATAGTAAGGAAATAGAGTGTACCCTAGGGCAGCCCTGGCCTGGAGGTCTAGAAAACGTGTCCAAAGAGAAATGAATACTTTGAAAAACAATAAATTAGGCACAGAGGCTCAGAACATTATACAAATGTTAAGAAGACAGAATTTAAATGTGATTTAACTGTTTTTATTATTACAATATATTATTTTCCACAGGCATGACAATAGAAAGTGAAAATTCCTAGAATAAAGAACTTTAAAAAGAAGCTATAAAAGATACTTTGGGAACAATTGGGAGAAATTTGAATGTGAACTGGCATATGATGATATGTTAATGTTGAACAGTGTAATGATGTCTGCAACTTTCACATGGGTGGCAAGCTGGGGATGCGAGAAAGAGAGAAATGCAGCAAAATATTAACCAACGTCGTATCTAGGTAGAGAGAACACCTGCCTGCATCCTGGGTATACGACAATGCCAGACACAGAGTCAGCGCTTATTAATCGTGTAGTACCGTTCACTTAGTTACTTTCTGCAAAAACAGAAACTTACCAGATACAGTTTGAGGTTTTGTAGCGGAAAGAAAAAAAGCTCATTCCCTGACCGGGAATCGAACCCGGGCCGCGGCGGTGAGAGCGCCGAATCCTAACCACTAGACCACCAGGGAGGACGTGATATGTGCTCTTCTACTAAGCTAGACAAAATATGTGGTGTATGACACAAATTGGGAGCGCGAACGCGATTGGCTACATTTTAGCTGCCTAAACCGCCTCTGCCACTGCAGATCCGGAAAGAGAGGTAATGGAGGACTGCGGCGACGTTAAAGTCTGAGAATGGCTGCTTTCTCGGAAAAAAAAGGAACCGCCAGCAGCCACTGGATGGCTTTGGGATCCTTTAGGGGAAGAGAAAAAAAAAAAAGGTGTGTGTCAGAAGTGGGATTCGAACCCACGCCTCTATTCAGAGACCAGAACACCCGCAGGGAAGGTGAGCACCTTGAGTCTGGCGCCTTAGACCACTCGGCCATCCTGACACCCGGCGGGGCAGGCGGCTGTGCAGAACCCGCTTCCTGTGGGGCTCGCCGCGCCGCCCCGCCCGCCGCCGCGCCCCCCGCCGCGCGGGCCCCGCCCCCCC
>NW_022589790.1:2243464-2338667 GCF_004348235.1 Phoca vitulina
GCCCCGCCCCCCGCCGTGCTTCCTCCGCCGCCCGCCTCCCATTCTGAAGAATGCGGGGTCTGTTGTGCACCCGGAACCGTCCAATCTTGTCTTCCCGGCAGGAAATTGAACTAGTCAAACGAGAGGCAAGCGCAAACCCCTTGGAAAACTGAAAGGATTGGTGGCCACTGCGCAGGCGTCGGACTCAGCGAAGGCCGAAACTAGAGTGGCCAAGGCGAGAAAGCCTGGCAGCCAGACGCCGGGCGCCGCCGCCCATCCCTGGCCCTCGTTGGTGAAACTCCGGCCAGTTAATACACGGAAAGCGCGTGGAAATACACTCGCCACAGAGTAACTGGCAAGCAAGTGCTGCTGTTGTTGTTTTCATTATTATTAGGTATTTCTGCCTTACTGCCCCCTGGCACACCCGCCCGTCCATCCTTCAAGATCCGCCCCTCCTCTGCCCAGTAGCTCAGCCGTGGTTGGAGATGATGGGGAAACGGTTAAAGAAAACGGTTATCCTAACTATTAAGGAAAAAATTATTCATTCATGACACTTGTTAAAGTACCGTAAGGAAGACTTTATTTGAGGGCGGCTATCGGGATCGGTGTAGGGACCACTGCAGTGGGGTCTTGCAGTGGGGGGACAGAGATTGGACTCAATTCGGAATACAACAAAGAAAAGTGAAATTTTATAGCTAAGGAACCAGATTGGGGGGGGTCAGTGAATGGAAAATTAGTAAGAGAAAACATCATCATCTCAAACGGCCTGACAGGATTCTTGGGGATGGTGGCGGATGAGGAACCCCGTTAGATATCCAGGTTGATCAGAGATCAAGGATGGGAGATTCTGGCTAACCTTACTCGGCAGGAATCTTGCTAAAATTGAACGATGCAGAGACAAACATGGAAGTCCAAAAGTCAGGCCTAGTAGAAAAAGAATTTAGGGGAACAGTTAACATAAGAGCGCAGAGACCGCTAGTCTGCTTCAGCAACCAGTGGGAAGGCCCAGCTGCTCTGCTCCAGACTCACTCATTCATTCATTCACTGAGTACTGAGGCTCCACTGACATTATAGCAATGAGCAAACACAGCCGCTCCCTCTCCCCGCCCCGCCCCCTCCCCACCCCCCGGGACAACTGACTGCTAGTGAGGGAAACAATCTGCACAAACAATACACAGCTGTAGGAACAAAAGTAGGGCCGTGAGATAGCAAGTTGTACTTTTAGACGGGGGTGGTCCAGTAAGGCCTGCTGAGGTGACATTTGCTAAGATAATTTTTAAAAAGTAAAACACATGACTCATGCAAATATTTGATGCATACGTGTCAAGATTTTATTCAGTTCATTAATGAGGGGCACTAAATGATATAACCAATTCAAAGGAGATTTTGAAGAGATTTTTTTTTTTAAATAATCAATCAAAGGAATGTTGAAAAAAGATTGCCAACAGATGGAAGGGAGGTTAATATCCTAAGGATAGGTAATAAACTATGGTGCTTAAAGTTATGATTTCTACTTTGGGGTATATATATTTTTTTTACCAGAAAGAAATCAGGGGCATCTCTTGACAAATTTTATTTGTATTGCTATAAACAGGAATCTCTGGCCTTGCTCTCAAACGGAAACCTTTTGCATTGCTATCACTTTTCTACAAGTTAACCTCTGTACCTGCAAAATTATAAAATAGCCAAGTCAATCAAAGGTGCCCATGAAATCCCCAAAAGGTCTGCTAGACAAGGCTAAGCACTCCACTGTTAGGACACCTAGCATGCAAGAGGACAAGAGCTGGACAGTAGTTAAGTGGTAAAAGCAGATTTTATTCAGGAACTATTGCAGTAGGGGATATGAAACCTCATATAGAACTGGGCTCAGTTCTAAATATAGCAAGGACAAGCAAGGATTTATAGTCAAGGAGCAGGATAAGGATCAGTGGATGGAAAATGAGAAGAGACAAGAGTAGAGAGATTCTTGCTAATAGGATTTCTGCTAAAGGCAGGCCAGTCATGAGGTATTACCTGGGGATGGTGGGGGATGAGGAATTTGATTAGATATGGAGAGTGATTAGATATCAAGGGGGGAGGGATTCTGGATACTGACCTGTCAGGATTATTAACATTAGGATTATTAAAATTAGACTATCAGTTTATTATTATTATTATTTTTACGATTATTAAAATTAGACTCCAAGGCTGTAGGCAACTAAGGTTCTGTGGCCCCAGGAAACTGTTCCCCACCCAGTCTGGACAACCAGGCAGGTACCTTTTGCATTACAATGGCCTTGCAACGAGTGTGGATCCAGCTCAGCCCCAGTGCCCACCTTGCCCCAAAGCACCCAATTCTAGGGACTCTTCAATGCCTGAGATTTATGGGCCTGAAGAAAATGATGCATCCTTGCAAATGTCATCTGCTGAGACACCCTACATGGAGACCCTTTGTCCTCTTCCTTCCTCCATGGATCTGTTTACTCAGGACAGCTCTGATTCTTTCCCCAGTCCCAGAGTAAAACTACTACCCACTTCTGTAGAGGAGAGCACAGTGAAGAAGGAAGATACAGTCCAGGGCAAGAAACAGAAAACCAGAACCATATTCTCGTGGACCCAGCTATATGTACTCAATGACAGATTTCAGAGACAGAAATACCTCAGTTTCCAGCAGATGTGAGAACTTTCTAACTTTCTGAACCTTAGCTATAAGCAGGTTAAGACCTGGTTCCAGAACCAGAGAATGAAATCTAAGAGGTAGCAGGAAAACAACTGGCCAAAGAATAGCAACAGTGTCACTCCGAATAGCTCAGCAACTACAGAATATCCAGGCTTCTATTCTTATCACCAGGGATTCCTGATGAACACTTCTGGAAACCTTCCAATATGGAGCAGCCAGACCTGGAAAAGCCAGTCTTGGAGCAACCAGACCTGAACAGTCAGCTCCACAGCTGTGGAGAGGAATCCCTGCAGCCCCAGATCCAGTTCCAGCAAAATTCTGTCAATGATTTGATCTTCGAAACTGCCCGGGAAAGCCATAGTGTAAAAAAGCAAACTGCCCAGTATTTTAGTGCCCAGCAAATGATGGATTTTTTTCCCAAAGTACTCTGTGAACATACAGCCTGAAGATGTGTGGCAATGAGCATATTATTCAATCTCAATTTGGGCAGTGGCTGTATTACTTCTCCTAGGATTTATCTTTTAGGGTCCTGTATCTCTGCCTTGTTACTGTTTCTCTTTATGCTTATCGTATCAGTTGAGGGGATTTGATTGGAGTCTAATCAAAGAGGTTTCGGTAGCATTGACTACTATGGACAACATGATAAAAGATGTTTCTTGCTAGAGATAACTAGATATAATACTAGCTTGAATATTTTTGGGTTCTAGAATCTAACCTCAAGAATAGGAAGTGATGGGGGGCGCCTGGGTGGCTCAGTCGTTCAGCGTCTGCCTTCAGCTCAGGTCATGATCCCAGGGTCCTGGGATCGAGCCCCACATCGGGCTCCATGCTCTGCAGGAAGCCTGCTTCTCCCTCTCTCACTCCCACTACTTGTGTTCCCTCTCTCACTGTGTCTGTCTCTGTCAAATAAATAAATAAAACCTTAAAAAAAAAAAAAAAAGAATAGGAAGTGATGGATCACTAAATTCCACTCCTGAAACCAATACTATACTATATGTTAACTAACTTGAATTAAAAAAAATAAAATAGGAAGTAAAAACAGAGATGTGTGATGAAGGATTACCCGTATTTTCTAAGATTGAGAGGCTTTACTTGTTGACAACCTCAGTTGTTATGAAGAGTTAAGCTATAATGTGCTTCTTTGATTTCCTCTGCCCCTTGTGCTGTTTTACTACAGTTCCTAATTTGTTCATTATTCTAGTATTTGTAGAAAGAAGTTTTGCATTTTTTTTTAAAGATTTTATTTATTTGTTTGAAAGAGAGAGAGAGTGTGAGAGAGAGCATGAGCAGGGGGTAGGGGCAGAGGGAGAGGCAGTCTCCCTGCCAAGCAGGGAGCAGGGAGCCTGATCCAGGGTCCGATCCCCGGACCCCATCCCTGGATCCTGCGATCATGACCTCAGCCGAAGGCAGATGCTTAACTGACTGAGCCACCCAGGTGCCCTGAGGTTTTGTATTTTAATGCACCAGTTTGATAATAGTACCAGTTTGACTCGTAGGTTTATAGGTTTAAGTACAAATAAATAAAATACACACTTTACCTTTGTTTATTTCTTTTTTTTTTTAATTTAAATTCAATTAGCCAACGTATAGTACATCATTAGTTTTTGGTGTAGGGTTCAATGATTCATTAGTTGCATATAACACCCAGTGCTCATCACATCTCGTGCCCTCTTTAATGCCCATCATCCAGTTACCCCATCCCTCCACCCACCTCCCTTTCCTCAACCCTCTGTTTGTTTCTTATAGTTAAGAGTCTCTTATGGTTTGTTTCCCTCTCTGATTTCTTCCCCTTCAGTCTTCCCTTCCTTCCCCTGTGGTCCTCCACGCTATTCCTTATGTTCCACATAGGAGTGAAACCATATGGTAATTGTCTTTCTCTGACTTATTTCACTTAGCATAATCCCCTTCAGTTCCATCCATATTGATGCAAAGGGTAAGTATTCATCCTTTCTGATGGCTGAGTAATATTCCATTGTATATATGGACTGCATCTTCTTTATCCATTCATCTGTTGAAGGGCATCTCGGCTCCTTCCACAGTTTGGCTATTGTGGACATTGCTGCTATGAACATCGGGGTGCATGTGCCCCTTCTTTTTACTACATCTGTATCTTTGGGGCAAATACCACTTTACCTTTAAAAAAAAGTTAGACTCTGCAAGGATGGACATGGAAGCCCAAGGTCGAGGCCTAGTTGAAAAAAGGGCTCAAAGTGTTATTGAATCAAAATGGGCCTGCTCCTCAGTGAGTTACAGACAGAGATTTTACCAGGTGGAGTTGCTGTACAAATAAACCATCTTTATTTGTACAAATAAGGAGATCACAGGGAATAATTTCCAAAGCTGTGTCTCCCCAAAGGAAGAAACACAGGCTCCTTTAGGGCATGGGTGAATATTCAGAAGGGGATTTTAACATTATAATGAGGCGGAAGTCACTGTTGGTCACTCCTGGCACTTTCTGATTCATCTGGGCAGGCTCTCCCTCAAATGTTTCTTTTTCTGGTCCAGTAGTTTGTTAGCTTGTTTCTAAAAGGTAAGACTGATAGCTAAACAAAAGCTTCTAGGAGTTTAGTTTCTACAAGAAAGATTGACAGTTAAGCAGAAGCTTCTACTAGAAATGTGCTGAGTTCGGGGGTCAGGCCAGTGACAAGAGGAGCCTAAGTAAAGTTGAGTCAGGGAGAGTGTTTGTCACCAGCTATCTATATTGTCTATTTACAACTTTTGGATAATTGTTTCTTATCATATTGAGCCCCTGACTGAAGGGAGGACATGAGCATCTGGAGACAAGGAATGGGGTTTTCTATAATGCTTATGATAATATCCAACTTCTCTGGTAGCCTACCTGGCCTTCATGACCTTTTGGCCAGCTTGACCCCACTTCATAGTCTCCCATGTGCCCCAGTGAGCTAGCTGCCTTTCCTCAACATGCTTAATCAGTCTTCACTCCCACTGCCATGCCCAGAGAAAGCCCTCCTCTACCTGAGCTGCTGGATGCAGCAGAGACAAAAACAAAGTATCAGTTCTTAAGAAGCTTACATTCCAGTAGAGAAAGACCTAGAATAAACAAAATTATTATATGTTGGGAGTGATAAGTACTGTGACAAAAAATAAAGCAGAGAAAGAAAGGTAGAGAGAGATGCAGGTGATGAGGAAGGCCTCTCAGGATGTGCCTTTTGAGCAGAAATTTGCAGAGTCAGGGAGCAACCAGGTAAAATATCTGGGACCAGAGGGCTTCAGGGAGAGGGAAGAGCAAATACAAAGGCCAAAGGAAAGTCAAAAAACAGTATGGCTGGAACTGAGTGAGAGGGACTGATGCCAGTGTGCAGAATGACACCAGTGAAGAGGACGGCGTTGGGCTGAGGTGTGGTAAGATACGGCCTGCTATCCGAGGATGCCCTGGCTGTCCTATGGAGAGTCAACATTAGAGTGCAAGAGTGAAGCAGAGAGAACAGTTGAGAGGCTACAACAAGGCCCCTTGACTAAACTGGGTGGCAGCAAGCCAAGTAGTGAGAGAGAGTTGAATTCTGGATACATTTTGAAGGTGGAGCCAACAGGATTCATTGTTGTCAACACAAAATTCATTGTTGTCAACAAACCTTGTAGAATTTCTTTAAAAAAAGAAAGAAAGAAAGAAAAAAGGAAGAGGGATGCCTAGGTGGCTCAGTTGGTTATGTGTCTGCCTTCCGCTTAGGTCATGATCTCAGGGTCCTGGGTTTGAGTCCTGCATCGGGTTCCTTGCTCAGCAGGGAGCCTGCTTCTCCCTCTGCCTGTTGCTCTCCCTGCTTGTGCTCTCTCTCTCCTTGTCTCTCTCTGACAAATAAATAAAACCTTTAACAAAAAAAAAAAAAGGAAGAGACTTTTATTTGAGCCCAAGGACTTGAATTGTATCAGACATAATCTTCACAAAGAAGAGAGTGCTCCGGGCAGGGCTATATATATTTTAACACAGAGTTACAAATCAGGAGCTTGGGAATATGGCAGAGTAGGAGGACCCTGAACTCACCCCATCCCACGTTTACAACTAGAGATCTTCCACATCCAAGTCAATAAACCAGGAAGTGATCCAAAGACTGACCAAACAAACTCCACAACTAAATATGGAGAAGAAGCTGCATCTCATAGGTTAGGAAGGTCGGAAAGGTGGAGGGAGACTGCCCCCAGGAGGGCACACATGGAGAGGACAGAAAAATGGGCCTTCCCATCAGGGAGCTCACACGGGTAATACTAAACCCTATAAAACTTGGCTTTAAAAACCAGAGGGGCTGAAATCCATGAGTTTGTAAAAACAGTTGGGACTTGGAGGCTGGAGCTTTAAAAATCTGCTGACAGGTTTGGCCAGGAGTGTGAGTGATAGCTGGGTTGCACCCCTTAAAGAGATAGCAGTCCACATGGAAGACAACGTAAGAATGGCAGTTCACACAGTGCCAGGGGGCAAATGGGAGACAGACCTATTTGTAATGATTTTGGAGCATGTTGGGGGACTTCTCTGAAAACAAGGGAGCTGGCAGGTGCCGTTTTCCTCCCCCATCATAAACACAGGGACTCTGTGGAAGGATTTAACAGGCCTATGTAGAACATTCCATCCTAAAAGAGCAAAAATGAACATTTAGGATGTCACCAAGATAAAAAGCTTCTGCACAGCAAAGGAAACAGTCATCAAAACTAAGAGGCAACCCACGGAATGGGAGAAGATATTTGCAAATGACACTACAGATAAAGGGCTGGTATCCAAGATGTATAAAGAAATTATCAAACTCAACACCCAAAAAGCAAAGAAGCAAAGTGATCCAGTCAAGAAATGGGCAGAATACATGAACAGACACTTCTCCAAAGAAGACACCCAAATGGCCAACAGACACATGAAAAAATGCTCCACATCACTTGTCATCAGGGAAATACAAATCAAAACCACAATGAGATACCACCTCATGCCGGTCAGAATGGCTAAAATTAACAAGACAGGGAACAACAAATGTTGGCAAGGATGTGGAGAAGGGGACCCTCTTACACTGTTGGTGGGAATGCAGGCTGGTACAGCCACTCTGCAAAACAGGATGGAGGTGCCTCAAGATGTTAAAAATAGAGCTACCCTACGACCCAGCAATTGCACTACTAGGTATTTACCCCGAAGATACAGATATAGTGAAAAGAAGGGGCACCTGCCCCTATGTTCATAGCAGCAATGTCTACAATAACCAAACTGTGGAAGGAGTCAAGATGTCCTTCAAGAGATGAATAGATAAAGAAGATGTGGTTAATATATACAATGGAATATTACTCAGCCTTCAGAAAGGAAGAATACCTACCATTTACATCGACATGGATGGTACTGGAGGGTATCATGCTAAGTGAAATAATCAGAGAAAGACAATTATTATATGGTTTCACTCATATGTGGAATAGAAGAAATAGCACAGAGGATCATAGGGGAAGGGAGGGAAAACTGAATGGGGAGAAATCAACAAGTGAGACAAACCATGAAAGACTCCTGAATTCAGGAAACAAACAGGGTTGCTGGAGGGGTGGGGTAGGGGTAGGGGGTAACTGGGTGATGGGCATTAAGGAGAGTATACGATGTGATGAGTACTGGGTGTTATACGCAACTAATGAATCATTGAACACTACACCAAAAGCTAATAATGTACTATATGTTGGCTAATTGCATATCAAGAAAATAAAATAAAATAATATAATATAAAATGTCTATATTACCCAAAGCAATCTACACATTTAACACAATCCCTATCAAAATACCAAGAGCATTTTTCAAATCGCTAGAACAAACAATCCTAAAATTTGTATGGAACCACAAAAGACCCCAAATAACAAAGCAATCTCAAAAAAGGAAATCAAAGATGGATGCATGAGGATTCCGAATTCAAGCTATATTACAAAGCTGTAGTCATCAAGACAGTATGGTACTGACTGCTAAACAGACACATCGATCGATGGAATAGAATAGACAACTCAGAAATGGACCCACAACTATATGATCAACTAATCTTTGACAAAGCAGGAAAGGCTATCTGATGGAAAAAAGACAGTCTCTTCAAAACGTGGTGCTGGGAAAATTGGACAGCCACATGCAGAAGAATGAAACTGGATCACTTTCTTACACCATACACAAAAATAAGCTCAAAATGGTTGGAAGACCTAAATGTGAGACAGGAAACCCTCAGAATCCTGGAGAACACTGGGAACACCTCTTTGACCTAAGCAGTAGCAACTTCTTAGTAGACACGTTTCCAGAGGCAAGGGAAACAACAGTAAAAATAAATTATTGGGGCTTTATCAAGATAAAAAGCTTCCGCACAGTGAAGGAAACAATCAACAAAACTAAAAGGCAGCCTGTGGAATGGGAGAAGATAATTGCAAATGATATATCAGATAAAGGGTTACTGTCCAAAATCTATAAAGAACTTATTAAACTCAACACCCAAAAAACAAATAATCCAGTTAAGTAATAGGCAGAAGACATGGATAGACATTTTTCTAAAGAAGACATTCAGATGGCTAACAGACACATGAAAAGATGTTCAACATCATTCATCATCAGGGAAATACAAATCAAAATCATGATGAGATTCCACCTCACACTGCTGTAATGGCAAAAATTAACAACACAAGAAACAAGGGATGTTGGTGAGGATGTGGAGAAAGGGTAACTTCTTTCACTGTTGGTGGGAATGCAAGCTGGTGCAGCCACTCTGGAAAACAGTATGGAAGTTCCTCAAATAGTAAAAATAGTAATACCCTACGATCCAGCAATTGCACTACTGGGTGTTTACTCAAAGGATACAAAAATACTGATTTGAAGGGGTTCATGCGCCCCGATGTTTATAGCAGCAATGTACACAGTAGTCAAATTATGGAAAGAGACCAAATGTTCATATGTTCATCTACTAATGAAGGGATAAAATGAATAAAGAAGATGTGATATATGTATCTATATATAGATATTACTCCGCCATCAAAAAGAATGAAATCTTGCCATTTGCAACAACAGGATGGAGCTAGAGTATATTATGCTAAGTGAAATAAATCAGTCAGAGAAAGACAAATCTCATCACATCATTTCCCTCATATGTGGAATTTAAGAAACCTAACAGGTAGGGAGAAGAAAAAAAAAAGGAGTGAGGAAGAACAGACTCTTTTCCTTTTTTTTTTTTTTAGATTTTATTTATTTATTTGAGAGCGAGCGAGAGAGAGAATGAGAGAGAGAACACAAGAGGGGGTAGGGTCAGAGGGAGAAGCAGACTCCCCGCCGAGCAGGGAGCTGGATGTGGGACTCGATCCCGGGACTCCAGGACCATGACCTGAGCCGAAGGCAGTCGCTTAACCAACTGAGCCACCCAGGTGCCCCCAGACTCTTTTCTTTTAGAGGGAGCAAGAGAGAGCACAAGCAGGGTGAAGGGCAGAGGGAGAAGCACACTCCCCGCTGAGCAGGGAGCCTGATGTGGGACTCCACCCGGGGAGTCCGGGATCATGACCCCAGCCGAGGGCAGATGCCCAACCAACTGAGCCACCCAGGCGTCCAGACTCTTTTTCAAAAAAAATTCACTTATTTATTTGAGAGAGAGCAAGCACACACGAGCGGGGGGAGGGCAGAGGGAGAAGTAGACTCCCCACTGAGCAGTGAGCCCCAGGGTTTGGGGGGGCTCCATCCCAGGACCCCGTGATCATGACCGGAGCCTCCCAGGAGCCACAAAGCTAACTGCTAACTATAGAGAAAGAACTGAGCGTTGCTGGAGGGTAGTCGGGTGTGGGGGATGGGTTAAGTAAGTGATGGGTATGAAGCCGGGCACAGGTTGTGATGAGCACTGGGAATATATTATATGTAAGTGAGAAATCACTAAATCCTACACCTGAAACCAGTATTACTCTGTCTGTTCACTAACTGTAAGTTACATAAAAACCTGGAAGAAAAAAAAATCCATGGGACAATTAGATCACTCTAGAAGAGATAAAAGAGAGTATTTGGTCTTGATTCCAATCCATGGGGACTCTATATTTTTGGGGTACAGTGGTTGAAGTTCCAACAAAGGAAAGGAGGAGCGAATGAGGAAGAGGAGTATGGAGAGAAAGATCGACATTGTCAGATGTTGCTCTGAAGGCCAAGAGGTCGCAGCAGGTGACTTTGAGAAGCACCATTCCAGAGGCTTGATGGAGAGGAGAGCTCCTCTGGAGTCGTTTGAAGAGAGCATGGGACGTGAAGAAGAGTCCCCAGCAAATCTGGGCAACGTTTCAGAAGACTGTCGATGCCTCAGAGGGAAGCGTGCGCAGCTGGATGGTTCTAGAGGCGTCTCGTTGGTTTCTGAGGTGGCTGATTCTGCACACGTGTTTGCACGTCGGTGGCAACCGAGAGGGAGAAATTGTTGGTGAAGTACACAGCAGGGCCCGTTGTGGAGGCGACATCCCTGAGCAGGCTGGAGGGGCTGCGGTTGGCACACGAGGTAGGGTTTGGCTCTGTACGTTGCCCCATCAAGCGCGGGGACTCGCGAACACACGCCACCGCCCCCCAGCTTCCCCGCAGCTCCGCCACACGCGGGGGCGACTCCTGCGGGAACTACGCCTCCCGGCAGGCGGTGCGCTCGGCGGCCAGTGCGCAGGCGCGCGCCGCCAGCCTCGGCCTGTCCCTTCCCAGCCGCCGGGGCCCCTGTTCCGGGCTGGAGCCACCGAGGCGGAGGGGGACGGGTTCCTCTTAAAAGAGAAACGGCCGCGGTGCGCGCGAGGTGGGCCCCCGTCCTCCCGCCGCTCTCCGGGCGTGCGCGCGAGGCGGGAGGAGGCGCAGGCGCAGTCGGGCTGAGGGCGGGTGGGGGCTCGCAGGTAAGGCCGGGTGGGGGTGGACCGCGGCGGGCGCTCCGGGTGGCCTGGGGGCTGCCCTTGGAATTGGCCTGTCCTGCGCATAGTGAGCGTTAAGTGGGGCGGCCCGAGACGGGGTGGGGGCGCCCTCCAGGCCCCGGTCCCACCCGCATTCACCCCGCTGTGAAAAGCGCCCCCAGTAGACACCACCTCCCCTTCCCCGTCAACCAGTAAAGGCGGTAAAGGCCTCTGCTCTCCTCAGGGTGAAACTGTTCCCTACCCCTCGTCCAGCCCCAGTTGAAATTTCTCCGTGAAAGCTTCACGCCCCTTCCCACAGCTCGCGTCTCTACACTTCAGGATGCTCGGGTCGGGCCATTGTTCTGACTTCGACCCTGTGTCCCTACCCCCTCCACCGCGCTGCTGCCCTGTAACGTAAGCCGGGGTGGTTCGGGCCCAGTGGCAGCGGATGCTACTGAAATGACTTGGTCTTGCTCCCAGTTCACCGATGGGGGAAACTGAGGCCGCAGCGGCGGGTGGAGTCGGGGTCCCGGGCACGAGATGAGGTCCGTCCGGACGCGTGTCTCCTCCGCCCTGTAGGTCCTGGTGCCCATGGCTTCCTCCCCGGCGGACGCATCTCGCAGGCGGCAGGAGAAGCGGCGGCAGCTGGACGCGCGCCGCAGCAAGTGCCGCATCCGCCTGGGCGGCCACATGGAGCAGTGGTGCCTCCTCAAGGAGCGGCTGGGCTTCTCCCTGCACTCGCAGCTCGCTAAGTTCCTGTTGGACCGGTTAGGGGCCGGGCGGGGCGCTGGGGGAGGGCACCCCCCGGTTGCAACACCCAGTCCCCTCCCTGGGTCAGGCGCGGGCCCCCTGACCCAGGGCTGTCTCATTGCAGCAGAACAGCCTGTGTGATTTGTGGCCTCTCTGGGTTCCTTGCCCTCCTCTTGGTCTCCAGCGAATAGGGGGTCCGAAAGTGTGTGCGTGCTGAGAGCTGAGGGCCGTTGGCCAGGCTCCCTACCTAAACCGCCTCCCCTCTCCCCCACCCCCTTTCCCCTCGCAGGTACACTTCTTCAGGCTGTGTGCTCTGTGCAGGTAGGTAGGAAATAACTAGAGGCTGGGGGTCAGGAGCCAGGGAGGGAAGAGGGGCAACAGGGAGTGATGTGGCCCAGAAGCACCCTCCTGAAGGGGATTGGATCAGAGGGGACCCTGAGTGAGTTTGGAAAAAGGTGGGGTATAGTTGGGGAGCCCAAGGTAGTTTGATGGGGGCAGCCTGTGGACAAGAGAGCAATGTCTCAGGACCTTGGGGGTTCTGGGCTCTGAAGAATGGTAAACTGAACTAGGGACTGGCCTTGCCCAGGGGGTTGGGGGACAGGGCTGTGAGGCCGTGGTCCCAGGGTGAGAGTAGGAGGCTTCCCAGCTTGCCCTGACTCTTGCCTTCACCACTTCAGGTCCTGAGCCTTTGCCCCCCAAGGGTCTGCAGTATCTGGTGCTCCTGTCTCATGCCCACAGCCGAGAGTGCAGCCTGGTGCCGGGGCTTCGGGGGCCCGGGGGCCAAGATGGGGGGCTTGTGTGGGAGTGCTCTGCAGGCCACACCTTCTCCTGGGGCCCCTCTTCAGGCTCCATATCTCCAGAGGAGCCCAAGCCAGTGTCCTGTCCGAATACTGCCCGGAGAAGCTGGTGCCCGGAGGCCAGGAGCGGGCCGGAGCCTGCAGGTGGGCTGCAGGAAAGAAGAGTTGTGAAGAAAAGCGAGGGAAAATGGCTCCCCCTCTGTAGCTTAGAACTCCATTTTCTTTTTCTTTTTTTTTTTTTTAAAGATTTTATTTATTTATTTGACAGAGAGAGACATAGTGAGAGCAGGAACACAAGCAGGGGGAGTGGGAGAGGGAGAAGCAGGCTTCCCGCGGAGCAGGGAGCCCGATGTGGGACTCGATCCCAGGACCCTGGGATCATGACCTGAGCCGAAGGCAGACGCTTAACGACTGAGCCACCCAGGCGCCCAGAACTCCATTTTCTAAAAATTATCCTCAAATATATATATATATATATATATATATATATATATATATATTTTTTTTTTTTTTCCCCTCAAATATATTTTTAGGCATAAGAAGCAAAATACAGAATAAGATGTATGTTGTGTTACCATTGCTGGAAAAATAAGGAGAGAAAGAATATATATATACACACATATATATATTTATTTATGAATGTATAAAATATCTCTGGAAGGGCATGTAGGAAACCAGGTTCTCTGTGGGAAGAACTAGGTGATTGGGGGACAATATTGGAAAAGAGACTTTTCAAAGTGTACCTTTTTTTACTTTTGTTTTTTGAACCATGTGAATGTATCATCTCTAAAGTAAAATACCCCTTCCCATCCCAGTAGCATCTGCACCCTCCTCCTTCTTCCCCAGAGTCCTCCCACCACTTCAGACCGTAGAAGTATACCTGTCCTTATCCCCCGAGCCCAGAGTTCCTTCCCCTTTGACCCTACGTGTGCCAACAGGTTTGGAATCTGAGCATGATGAGAGGACTCAGGAGGCCAGGTTGCCCAGGTGAGGTTGGGGGTGGGAGGGAAAGGATAGACTTGGGTGAACAGGGCAGGTGAGGGAGCAGAGCCTGAGGCTTCCCTTCCTTGGTCCAGCAGGGAAGTGGGACCCCTACTGAAGACCTTCCCAACCCCAGGAGAAGAGGGGGAGGAGGAAGATGAGGATGAAGAGGAGATGCTCAGTGATGCCAGCCCATGGACCTACAGCTCCTCCCCAGATGAGCAAGTTGGGGTTGTGGGAAGATGTTGAACAGAGCAGGAGGGAGGGAGCAGCTGGTCAGGGATCCCGAGCTTTCCAGACTCAAGGGAAAGGCTTATTGGTGGGGAAGGCAGAAAGAATTGGAGGCTTTCAATTGGGGAAAGGGGATGAAGTTAGGCTTAGGGGAGAATGAAAGCTGAAAGCAGGTGTGAACAGAGATCCTGGAGTATGGGTAGGGTTGTTCTGAGTTTGGGATTCTTCGCAATTTAGGGGCTGGGGTTGGGTTGAAGGCTAGCTGAGAGCCCAGGGAGATAATGCCCTCCTCTTTCTTCTCTTTTCAGCAGTGATCCAGATGCCCCCAGAGTACTTCCTTCCCCTGTCACCCATGCACTTGAGGGGGATTCACCCCCGGCCCCAGCAGCTCCCCTTAATCCTCTTGCTGTACCATCCTCATCAACATCATCATTGGGTTCTGGAGCTCTTCTGCCTACGGAAGTTGGGGTACAGCCGGAACTCAGAGGGACCCCTCAAGCAGCCCAGCAGACTGAGCCCCTGGCCAGGTAACCTGATGGCTGAGACAGAGGGCAGGGGCATCCCGGGACATGGCCCTCCCTCGAGGCCCTCTGCTCCCTCTTTGCTGCCCGTAGCCCTGGGAGTCAGGCCCAGTCTGCTCTGACCTTGGCCTGGGAGGAGGACACGGCACAGATTGGCCCCAAGAGAATTAGGTAGGCCTGGGGGAGGGGGGCCTTGGGGAGGGGAGTGAGAGGAGGGGGCTGAGGAGAGCCTGTGGGAGTTCTTATGTTCCTGCCTATCCTCCTCTCCCAGGAAAGCTGCCAAAAGAGAGCTGCTACCTTGTGACTTCCCTGGCTGTGGAAGGATCTTCTCCAACCGGCAGTATTTGAATGTGAGGTCATGAGGGGCATAGATTGGGTTCTGTGTGGTCTCAGAGGTATATGAGAAGGGCTTAAGGAGATGCTGAGGTGAAGGAGAAGCTGAAGCAAAGAAGCTTGGGGTGTGGGTGGATTTGGAGATAGGAAGAGAAGGGTTGGGGTGGACCTGCGGAGCTTACCTACAGTTAGTAATCACTAAGCCAGACAACTGGTAGATAAGGCAGAGAACCAAGCCTCAGGTGCACAGCTGCTGTCCACCGCTGCTGGTTGCATGGGCCCTCCAAGGGTCACATGGGGATAACGATGGCATTCCTCAGGCTCTTGGAATGCTA
Source organism: Phoca vitulina (assembly GCF_004348235.1). Classification (NCBI taxonomy): domain Eukaryota; kingdom Metazoa; phylum Chordata; class Mammalia; order Carnivora; family Phocidae; genus Phoca; species Phoca vitulina. The sequence goes on from NW_022589790.1 coordinate 2,258,868, forward strand.
GCAACTGTTCTAAGCACCTGATGTGGGTCAAGTCTTTTGATCTTCAAAACATCCCTAGGGAGTAGGTGCTGATACTGTTCCTTCTGCAGATGAGGCAACTGAGGCTCACAGACGGCTAGTGTGTGGTAGTGCTGGGGTCCCAGAGTCCACCCTCCGCCGCCTGGCCCTGCTGGCAGGAGTGGGTAGTTCTAGAGCCAGAGGACCAGAAGATGCAGCCTCACTGCAGGAGAGGTTTGAGGCACAAAGAGGGAAGGGCCACGGCCCCCACACTTATCCAGAGCCTTCCCAGACCACGTCCTGAAGTTGAGGGAGAGCCCAGGCCAAAGGGATGGCGAAGCAAGGGTGTATGGGATTTGGGAGAGCGAACGGGTAGGAAAGCTCTGGGATAAGAACTTTAGTGGGGCTAGGCAAACACACAGGAGCCTGTTAATGAAGAAGACTGAAGCAGCCTCAAGCAGCAGTTTAACTATGGGAAAGTGGGATTATAGAAAAGGGGAAAGCCCATGCAGTTTACGGAGCCAGGATGTAAAATTAGGTCAGACAGGAGAACTATTTCCCAGACATACTCAGGGAGTGAAAGAACAGACTACCCCTAAAAGTGTTCCAGGTTGAGAGCATGCATGTGTGTGTGTGTATGTGTGCGTCTGTGTTTCCAAAGCAGATTTAGGAAGACGTCATATAATATGTACCCGTGATGAGCTATTAATAAAGTAGGCAATCTGGGCAATATTATTGTACATTGATATTGAAGAGGATAATCATACCTACCCAAATTGTGTTCTCATTCCCAGCAGACAGCAGCTCCATGGTTAGGGAACCAGGAGTGTCACCAGAATGGCACTTTGTTCAGGGAACTGGGCTTTGTAAGGAAGGTTGTGGCAAAAATGTGAGATAATGCAAATCAAGGACAGAATAGGATGAGGGCAGAGTTTGGTGTTGGGATAGGAGGGGTGCTTGCCTTCAGATGAGGACTGGCCAGGAGGATGTGAGCTAGTGGTGAGAGAACTGTTGTGGGGAAGGGGGGGCAGAGGAGCCTGCCTGCTGGGCCAGCTCTGGTGGTTTCCCTGACACCACCCGTTCCTTTTCCTAGCACCACAAGAAGTACCAGCACATCCACCAAAAGTCCTTTTCCTGCCCAGAGCCAGCCTGTGGGAAGTCCTTCAACTTTAAGAAACACCTGAAGGAGCATGTTAAACTGCACAGTGGTGAGTGGTAGAGACGCCTCCTCATTTCCCTCCTGTGCATGCTGTCACCTCCACGTGTGGGTGCCCTCACTTCTCCATGTGGGTCCTGTCAGCTCCCCCTGGGGGTCCCTGCACCTCCCCTGTGGGATGACTCTCACCCTCAGGTCTCTGTGTGGTGAGCACCTGCCTGCTTGAGACTGTTCTAGATGCTGAGATACAGCAGGGAACAGAGGGCAGTCCCTACTTCATGCGACGTCCACTCTAGTGATAACAGGGATATAGACATGTGAAAGCCCAGGAGGGGAAGGAGAGCATGAGGGAGGAGTCTCTCTGGTAGAAAGGGAAGGTCTCTGAGCAAAGACCTAAGTGAAGGGAGGAATGGAGCCTTGTCCACGTCTATGGGCAGCACTGGAAAGGCCCTGAGCTGGCTTCCGCGTGGCATGTTCCAGGAAGGGAGGGAGAGGAGGCCTGGAAGTTAGAAAGGGAGGAAAAGAGGTCAGACGGTGGTGGGGGCCTCCAAGACTACCATCAGCGTGGCTTGGCTTCTGGCCAGACGAGATGGGCAGCACCTCAGCGTCCTGTGTAGCAGAAGGACACAACTGACTTTAAAAGGAGCAGAGTGACTGCCATGTGGACAAATGGGACTGTAGGAGCGTGCAGCGTGCGGGGAGAGCAGCCTTGACATGCTGGTCCGGTCAAGTTGGTCGGGGGGAGTGGCTAGAGGCTGATGTGTGCATGACGGAGGAGGCAGGAGGCTGCTGTGAGGACAGACTGGCCCCAGGTGGATGGGCAGGAGGGCGCCGAGGCTGACTTGAAGGATTCCAGCCTGAGCACCTGGGCAGAGGTGATGAGATTTCCTGAAAAGGGGGGAGAGGCGGGCTTTAGGAAAGGGACATTTTATTTGGGACATGCTCATTTAGGCATCCCAGAAGATGTGACTCTGGAGTTCAGAGATGTTTGGGGGGAAAGAAGTGTGTTCATCACAAGCACACGGGTGGTATTTGGAGTGAAGGTGGAAACAGCTACATGGAGTGAGCGTAGGCAGAAAGGAGTTCTGAGCAGGGCAGGCGGGAAGGGCAGCGCCCAAGAGGCCAGTGAGGCAGATGAAGACGTGGAGAGAGTGCTCTAGGGGGAGGGGAGGGTGGGTTGTGCCAGTGCAACGAGACTGAGCAACATGAGGACAGGCCGCTGGACGTGGTGGGAAGCCACCTTTGACTAGATGACAAGGGAGGACAGCCAGAATGGAGTGAGTTCAAGGCAGGGAGGAGCTGGGGCAGTGGAGAGAGTGAGTATGGGCCACTCTCCGGAGTGTTGCTGTGAAGACAAGTAGGGAAAGGGGGTCTTAGCTGGAGGGCTGTGGGTTTGGGGGTACAGATGGGAATGATCCCACTGAGAGAAGAGGCTTCCCGATGCCTAGGTTGGGGGTGGGGGGAACCTCCGGTCGGGGGGAAGCAGTGTATCTCTGCACAGCTGGAGGGGACTGCAGTGGAGCAAGGAATAGTCTCACACACGGGCACGGAAGCAGGTTGGCTGAGGGCTTGGGTGGGGGGACTACGTGGTTATTCTCCCCTGGCTTCTCTCTTCTTGGTGACTTGAAAAATGAGGTCCCCGCTGATGAGCTAGCAGAGAGAGGAGGTGGTATGGAAAATGGCCTTCTGGGCTCCTGAGAGTGGCAGAGTGAACTGACCGAGAAAATGCAGAGGCTTATGGTGGGCCCTTGGGACTTGTGGTTGTGGATGAAAGGAGAGGCCGAGGCGTAGGTGAACAATCCGTGGGTTGTGTTTCTGCTCCCCTTGCCACACCTCTGTATTCCTGGAGCAGGCCAAGAGTTGTGTTTACTTTGAGTTGGATTTTAACCGAACAGGTACAGCTAAGGGAGAGAGCGGCCAGTGAATTCGTGGTGTGGGCGAAGGAAGGCTACAAAGATGCCCTGGAAAGGGATCTGGGAGAGGAGTGTGGAGGGGGACAGTGGGAAGGCAGCGGGCTGCTGGGCTGGCAGCGTGGAGTCCCAGGCTTATCGTAGCAGGACACAGGAGAGGGCCCCTGCTGAAACTGCAGTTTCAAGGAGGTGCAGTGATGGGGCATGACCTGGGAGTGGTGGCTGAGAAGGGTGGGAGACCAGGTCAGTGAAGGTCAGGGAACAGAAACGTGGAGTGCTGGACGTGTAGGAAACAAAGCAGTGGCACGAGTAATGGCTGAGGAGAGGGCCTGGAGTCAGAGGTTTGGGGAATGTGGTGGTGTGGTGGTGGGCTCCCAAGGGGTGGTGAGACAGATGTCTCAAGGACGCCATGAGCCGCAGGGATGCCCCGTGTATGGGCTGCCCTGAGACTTGGGGGTAGAGGAGAGAACCCACAGCAGGCCTGTGGCAGCTGCGGGGGAAGCGCAGAGGGCAGGTGGTTAGTGCTGGTAGGGAGGCAGGTCAGGGAAAATGGAGCAGGTTGACAGCCAGAGGGCACGGCTGGGGGCTGGGAGGGGTGGGATAAGCAGGTTGAGTTGGGGACAGTACTCCTGTGAGGGTTGACAGGTGGGCTGGGCTGAGGAGGGGCCGCGGCCTGGGGATGGAAGCTGGGGTGACCCCTGTGAACCCGCAGACACCCGGGACTACATCTGTGAGTTCTGTGCCCGGTCTTTCCGCACCAGCAGCAACCTCGTCATCCACCGGCGCATCCACACTGGAGAGAAACCCCTGCAGTGAGTGTGGGGGAGCGTGGGTGGGAAGGTAGGGCTGCCAGGGGGACCAGCAAGACGCAGCTGAAGGAGGGGGCACCCCTGGGGAGGTCGAGGTGGGCTGAAGCCCTGCCCTTCCCCCCGCTGTCCCTGGCTCAGGTGTGAGATCTGTGGGTTCACCTGCCGCCAGAAGGCCTCCCTGAACTGGCACCGGCGCAAGCACGCCGAGACGGCCGCTGCTCTGCGCTTCCCCTGTGAGTTTTGCGGCAAGCGTTTTGAGAAGCCAGACAGTGTTGCAGCTCACTGCAGCAAAAGCCACCCAGCCCTGCTCCCAGCCCCACAAGAGTCACCCGGCCCACTGGAGCCCTGCCCCAGCATCTCTGCCTCTGTGATCCTGAGGTCCGGTGAGGAGTCCAGGCCCTCTGTGGTTCCTCAGGCTCTGACTGTGCTCCCCCAGCAGTGAGCATTCCTGAGCTCTGAGGAGCCAGACCCTGGAGACTGAAGAGGAGTGGGGAAGAGGAGTGCCAGGTGCCTGGTCCCCAGAAACCAGGGTGACAGGGAGTGCAGGGTGGGGCACAACACAAGCCAGGCTACTTTAGTCTTCCTCAAGGACAGAATAAACCCAGTATTTTACATGGACGTGTGTGGGCAGAGTGAGTATTTTGGCACCTGAAGCTCAGAATCCTGATTCCTTCGGAAGCAGGCTCTGCTAGAATATGCCTGAGTGCACCACAGGTGTGGGCCGTAGTCCTCTCTCTGCAGCCCCTACCTCAAGGACCCAGCTTTCTTTCCCAGTTTGCTTTGGCACTTTGCAGTCCTCTTCTGTGGACTGTCCTACCTATTCTTGCACTCAAGAAGGGCAGGCTGTGACATATGGGGAGCGCTGGGTCATTCCAGAGGGATTAGCTGGAACAGGAATGGAGGTATGTGAGCCTGAGCCACATTCGTACTCTGCATTGACCAAGAGAACCAAATGTATAGGCTTGAAGAGTCTTGCCTCCCAGTGCAAAATCAAGGGGGCTGTACGTGCAAGATCACTGAGCTACCTTGGGAGGGGACCTCTTAGAGCCTCAAAAGGGCCTGACTCTTGGATCACTCCTCAAGTCTGCAAAGACAGCAGCCTCCGGTTTGACAAAGGAGGCTCTTGGCGTCTGGAACCCAAACAAACAAGCTTTATTTCACCAGTCATAAGCAAAAAAATCGCTGGCCAATTTCAGATTTTCTGCCCTGCACTGTTGACTCTGTGGAGCTCCATTTCCTCATGGCTCCAAGCTTGATTTGGAAATAACATTCTGATGCTCCACTTGGCAATACTCTGCTTTATAGACCCCATGTGGTCTCAGTCTAGGTCCCGAAGTTAATGCCCCCCCCCCCCCGCCCCAACTGGAGAATATTGCCCTGAGAGGCACTTTGATCTGGGCACCATCAGGTCTGTCCATGGGACAGGTGGGTGCTTTGCTGAGGGCTCCTGCCCAGCTTCACTCTGGGTGGGCCTTCCCTGCCAGGGAGCAGGCCGGTTGCTTCTGGCATGATGTCTTTCACTGAAATGAGCTGTCCCATGATCTCTCTGCCTACAAATTTCCCAATATCCCTGAGCCCAGGGAGAAAGCAGCAGAGACTCCAGTAGAACCAAGGGGCAAGAAGACCACAGGCGGCTGGTTGTCCCTGTGGCCACATCTGTGATCATTACCTGAAGATGCAGGACAACCAAAGTACGCGGGAAGGAGAGCTAGAGGAGACTCAGGTTGGAAAGGGGGATGGGACGAGAGAAGATAGAACACAGGTCGGAAAACAGGAGAACCTCTGAGGGCACAGCAGCAGCAAGGGGCACACACCAACACCTGGGCTCTCCTCCCTGTCTAGGGGTCTCCCTGACTCCCTGCACCGACACCCCAGGGGGAGGGCAGGGAGGACGGCGGACAGGAAGAGCTGACCAGGGCAGGAGATGTAGGGGCGCGGCAGCAGTCCAGGTGACGGGCTACCGTCGGAGATGTGGAAAGGCGACCGACAGCCACGCTGTCCACACGGACCTCCGTCCGCGAGGTGCCCGCCATCCCCGGGCAGCGTATCCGTACTTGCCTAGCCCGCTACAGACAAGCTGCTCGGCAAGTGTCCCTCAACTAGGACACAGAGAGTCCGGCTTCTCCCGTCCTGCCTGCCCAGCAAAGATGAGCGCAGCCCCCGCCGTGGCCTGGGCGGCCTGGGCGGCGGCCCGAGCACGCGTGTGCGCCCGCTGGTGCTGCGACAGCGAGCGGCTGTGGCTGAAGCACTTGCCACACTCGGCGCACTGCGCCGGCCGCTCGCCCAGGTGAGTCTTGCGGTGCAGCGCCAGCTTGGAGCCCACGCCGAAGGCCTTGCCGCACTCGGGGCACTTGTGGGGCTTGAGCCCGGCGTGGTTGCGCCGGTGCACGTTGAGGTTGGACACGCACGTGAAGCGGCGGCCGCACAGCTCGCAGCGGTAGGGCTTCTCGCCCGTGTGCGTGCGCCGGTGCTTGGTGAGGTCGGAGCGGTCGCTGAAGCGGCGGCCGCACTCGGCGCACGGGAAGGGCCTCTCGCCGGTGTGAATGCGCTGGTGCACCACCAGGTCGGAGCGCTGCCCGAAGCCCTTGCCACACGTGGCGCACGCGTGCGGCCGCGCTCCCTGGTGGCTGCGCCGGTGGCGGAGCAGGGTGGAACTCTCGCTGAAGCGGCGGCCGCAGTCCCCGCACGCATAGGGCTTCTCGCCCGTGTGCGTCCGCTGGTGGCGCACCAGCGTGGCGCTCTCCAGGAAGCCCTTTCCGCACTGCGGGCACTTGAAAGGCTTCTCACCCGAGTGCGTCTGCAGGTGTCGTGTCAGCGTGGAGCTCTTGCCGAAGCTCTTCCCGCACACGCCGCACTGGTGCGTACCCGGAGCGCGGGGCTGAGCAGCGGCGGCGTCAGCGGGGCTCCGGGCCGCGTGCACGCGTGCGTGGCTCCGCAGGCCTGCGTCGCTGCGGAAGGCCCGCGGGCACTGTGCGCAGCGGTGCGGCGGCTCGCGGGCCGGGAGGGCGGTCCCCCACCGGTGCGCCCGCGCCTGGTGGAAGCGCAGCGCGCTCTGGCGGAAGGCGCGGGCGCACAGCGGGCAGCGGCGGGGCCGCTCGGGCGGGTGCCGGCGGCGGCGGTGCAGCAGCAGGGCCGAGAGGTGCGGGAAGCTGCGGCCGCACGCGCGGCAGGGGCAGGGGCGGCTGCGCGGCCGGTGCGCGCTCTGGTGCAGGTCCAGGCGGCCGCTGTGGCGGAAGCTCTGGCCGCACTCGCTGCAGATGTAGAGCGTCTGGCCCGCGTGGGCGCGTCGGTGCGCGCGGAGGTCGGCGGCCAGGGCGTAGCGCTCGCCGCAGTCCAGGCAGCGGTAGCGGCTGTCGCCGCCGTGGGCGCGCTCGTGGCGCAGCAGCACCGAACTGTAGCGGAAGCTCTTGCCACACTCAGCGCACACGTAAGGCCTTCCCGCCGCCGCCGCCGCCTCTGACGCGGCGAGCATGGTGAGGGCTAGGCAGGCGGGCGCTCGGGATCCAGGCTGGGGGGTGCCGCTCCCGCGCCGGGCTCTGCCGCCTCAAGCTGCGCGTTGTTCTCAGTTTTCCGCAGGCCTACAAAGGGAGCAGCAGAGGGAAGAAGGGGAGGCCTGGAAAACGGGTCTGCAGCTTCCAGGTTCCTTCTTTTGTGGGGGGGCTCTGCAGCTTCTTCTGGAGTGGGCTGCAGCCAGGTTCACCCTTCACCCTGAGCCCTACAGGGAGAAGGTCACCCTTCACCCTGAGCCCGACGGTAATGGCTGCAACAGCTACACCTTGGGCAATGGAGAGGCAAGCACAGGGTCCCTGTTTCTTGTAACCCCCCCAGCTAGGCCATTTCCTGGATTCCATTCTCCAAGAGGAGGCAAAGCCATAAACTCCTAGAAATATTGGCCGGGGGGGGGGGGGGGGGGGTCCTCGTGCCACCAGGAAGGGCAGGAGGGATTCAGAGAGGGAGTTTGCTTCCAAAACTCTGCTTGGCAGGGGATGAGGAGTACCCAGCCTGTTTTCTGTCCTTAGATCAGAGGTCTTGGCCTGGAGATGCACTAGGCAACACCCAGGAGGGATGGACAATGAGAAGTCCCCCAGGGCCTAAACCACATCAACACCTTCCTCTGAGGCCCTGGTTTCCTAAGTCACCAACGTGAACCCAGCCAGATCTGAGCTGGAAGGACAAGGAGGGCAATGGGATGAAGCATAAACCTGAACAGAAGCAGCAGTCTGGGCGAAAGTCTCAGAAAGGGCTGGGGCCTGGGCAAGGGAGGGTTATCTAAGAGACCCCAAAGTATTGCACCTTGGCTTTGGACAATACCTGATAATCACTCCGCACCAGTACACAGCCTCAAAGTTCCCTGGCCTAGCCTTGAGAAAGCAATTCAGGACCCAGGAAAGGGGCAAAAAGGAACATGAACAATCCACAAAGAATAATATTAAAAGTTAATGGCATTATCCTTAGAAGTGCTTTTAACATTTTCAGGAAACCTGCGGAGAAGGAAGAAGCATTCCTTCCTAATTCTCAGGTCATCCAAGTTCTTTGCAAATATTCTGCAGACTTTTCTCATTGCCCTATCTCCAGGGATCTGAGAACCCAGAGTAGTAGAGAAGCCCCTTTATGGGAATGGGATCTGATCTGCTATCCTCTTTATCTCAAATGTTATCCCTGAATCCTCTTGACAAGTTGGTCCAGGTAAGGGTCTGGGAGCAGGATCAGCCTTTCTGTATAGAACCTCCTGTGGGCCTCATCACTGACTACTCTCCTCAAGGCTAATGGACTGGTCCCAGCTAAATTCAGTGGAGATTAGATATAGTTGCTAAGAGTTATAGGCTGTGTCACTCAACAGGTCAGGGAGAGGGAGCAAACAGAATGGTCAGCAGTAGTTTTCTTATTGGTAGATGGAAACATCATAAATACCCAGAGCTCTGGTTAAAACACCCCATAAATGGGATCCATTGAAAAAAAGCCTTGAAAGCCACAAACCTTCAGGGGTGGGCTCTGGAGTTTTGCTCCTCTCCACACTGGGCAGGAGTGGCCAATACAGGATGTTCTCTTCTCATGCCTTTGGAGCAGGATGTTCTGTGCCCTGCAGGGATGAAGTGAGAGGGATACACGAATTTACATTGAGCAAAGGGGACAGAGGCAGGGAGAGAAAGAAGAGGGGAGTATTTTCTGGAGGAGGGTATTGTTTTAATGGACATTTTCAAATATGAAAAACTAAAGAATAATATCACAAATCACTCCCTCACCTTTAGCATCTATCTACATTTTGCTATTCTGTTTCATCTATCACACTCCTCTCCCACACACTTTCTCTTTCTCCTTTTTTTTTTGGTCTTCAGTATTTTAAATCCCAGACATCTCATTCACAGAGAATGAGTTTAAGCAAAAGCTGCAAGCAGGGGCAGGAGCCCCTCTGCAGACCTGAAAGCAGTCTTTAGAGAGAATCTCTCAGTTCTTCCAGAGGGAACTTTCAGCTCAGATACTTGGGCTGTCTATTCTGGGTTGTCAGTTCAAAAGAATGTTTGCTCTCATGTGAGTCAAACCTTCCCTCAGGACTCAATGTTTGATCCAAATGCCAAAGAGAGCAATGCACATGCTGGTGAGGGTTCCACCTCACGTGAGGGACTCCAGGGACCATGGCACCTCTTAGGCCAGGTTTCTGGGAACCCACCCCTTGCCTCCCAGGGCACAGGCCCAAGGAAGGTGAGACAAATGCACAAACACAAACATGCATACGTAAATGGCATATAAGCAAAGATACAATTTCTCCCCATTACAGATGTGGTGAGACAGACCCTGATCTAGGGGGCAGGTTTGGTAACTGAGTGCCAGAGTACACCCCTCAAGTCTCTCTTCTGCACCTCACCGCATGCTGGAGTTTGCCCTGGAAGCATAGGGGTCTATGCCTGGGAGGAAATCTGAAAGAAAAAAAATAATAAAATATTACTGTAAAAAAAAAAAAAAAGGAATAATTTCTAGACTATCCTAACCACTTTCCCAATTGAGAGTTTTCAAGTTGTTATACTACCAAGTTCATTTTAAGTAAAAAAGTAAGTACAGGAGGAAAAAAAAAATAAGTACAGGAGGGCTTGGAAAGAGGGAAGGAGGTAATTATGTGTGAGTTGGTGAAAAGTCTTAATCATTCAATACTTTAAAATATTTTAGAAAAAAATAGTACTTTTCAAGCATTTAATACTTACAAATATTTACAAATACTATATATGTAATTAAAAACAGGTACTAAGTAAGATAAGCTAATGAAAAATTAACATTCATAATTGATTAAAAATAAACTTCTGAGTTTTATATATCACTTTATTTTTGTTTCTTAATAAAGATATTGCAGGTATTTCATACCACATCTAACCATATCTAACATATTACAGATCAAGAGTATGGTAATTGATCAGGATTTAGTACATTAACTAACAATCTAACATGAGAGCGGTTTAGTTCTTTTTCTTCTGAGTTGTGTCCTTCAGTTAGTACAAAGATTTTCTTCCCTGGTTATCTGTTCTGCCAGGCCAGTACTTCTGGGGCAGGATGAAGAGACAAGTGATCATCGTGCAATTCCTCCATCGTGAAGCCAGAGCTGGGTAAAAGTGGTGCAGGAGTGGGGCTGAGGGCTGTCCCAGATGCACTGTGCACGACAGTGGCCCTGAGTCATACGTGACTGAGCGCTTGACATGTGGCTGGTCCAAACTGAGGTATGCTGGAAGGGTCAAATACACTCCTAATTTCAAAGATTTAGTATGAAAAAAAGAACGCAAAACATCTCATTAATAATGTTTAATGTTGATTATATGTTGAAATGGTAGTATTTTGGATATATTGCGTTAAATGAAATGTATTATTCAAATTAATTGCCTACTTTGGGGCCTTTCCATTTATAGTTCCACCTGTAAAGTCCCTTCCCCTCTTCTTTCGGGGCTCTGCTCCAATAACCCCCTCCTCAGAGAAGCTCTGCTGAGCACCTTCCCACCCCACAGCCCCATCCCCTTACTTGGCTTTATTCTGAATAATCAATGGAAGTAACAGGGAATAGTAGTCCCATCCATTCTAGGAAGGCTTCAGCCCCTTTTCTAGGTAAGGATGGAGTGTGGAATCTAGAACACCAGAATGGCTACTCCTGACCTAACAGAAACAAGATCCAGTACTTCAAAAGAAGTTGCCCGTTTCAGCTTCAGAGCTAGGCTGGCATGTGTAAAGAACTGCTGGAAATAGGAATGACAGCTGCTTTCCATCCCAGATGCCCAAGCCTGATCATGATCCAAGTACACTCTTTTGGAAGTTTCGCCTTCACAAAGATTTTCCTGTGAACTGGGAAGTGTGGAGAAGATAGGGATGTTGGCAGGGAGAGAACATATGTAGTAGGATAGTTTATTCTCTATGTTCCTTTGACACATGGGCAAAACTGCAACCCAAAGGGGGCAGAGCACCCCAGAACTGGGATGTGGGAAGGGACAACACATGGTGTTTTGCACCTTCCCTGGGCCTAGCAAGACGCTGGGCACACAGAGGGCACTCAATGCTTTTTAAAAATGATGTATTAATCTGGAATACAATTCTTTCAAATGTTAGGTTACTGGAGGAGGAGGCCCCTCTCTCCAGTCATCTTATCCTCCATAGCTTTATCTACTGCATCTACTGCAAATACTCTGCTTTGGTTTATTGAAATGGAACTGTAACATCCGCACGGGAAGCACGGAGGCAAGTGTCCAAATTCTGGTTCTTCCGTTACTAGCTGTGTGACCTTGGACAGGGGACGTCAGGTATCTGGCACTCCTGCCTGGGAAAACTCAGTAAAGGAAGCTATTACGACGTTTCATATGAAAAGAAGGTCAGAATATGTGTAAGTCTGAGAACTGTGGTTGCTGAGTCTTTAGGTTTTACCCTCTTCAGGACAGTTCCTCTGAAGAGGGATCCCGAATACAGGGTCTGACTCCTACCTCTACCTTAAGGATCCTAAACGTTCTGCAAAATTTTTAAGTCCTTCCCCGACCCCCAAAGAACCCTTCTTCACATGATTAGAGCGGCGTGGGCATTCTGTAGCCCCACGCCACACCCCGGGAGCTCCCGGAGTAATCAGGGAGCCTGGTTACTCGGTTTAAGGCTTGTTACCTGGTACTGAACGGGAAAGGGCGCACACCTGAGTAGGTCGCAGCGCAGCCAATCCCGGGCGCCTCAGTCAACTGTCGTCACGAGTTGCTAGGCAGATTCTCCTTGGGCGCAACTTCCCACCCGCGGTCCCACCCCAGCTCCTCGCCCTTGGCGCCAGCACACCAAAAACGTGGTGAGCAGTCGGGGCCGATTAACGCCGACGGAGCCTGACGCTGCCCTTTTTAAGCCGTCTGAGCCCGGCGATGTCTGCGTCGTGGGGCCGCCGGCCCCGAAGGTCACCGGGGGAAGCCGGGGGAGGACAGGCAGAGGGCAAGGCCCGGGAGGAGCAGGCCGCCCGGCGGCCGCGAGCGTGAACCGACCAATCGCACGTTCCGCCGTGCCTCCGCGTCACTTGTCGCCGGGGCGGCGCTCCCGACAGCGGCAGACGCTAGCCGCCAGGAGCGGAGGGGAGAAGACGGGCGACAGTTGGGGATCGCTGCCCCGCGCCAACCTTGCCCTCCCAGCCCTCAGTCCCCTCACCGGTCGCCGACTGGCTCCTTGTACGCCGCGCGGTTCCCACTCAGCTGGCTCGCCGACCCCCGCCTCCCGGACTTCGGGACTAGGGCGTTGAAGGGAGGAAGGGGCTGGCGGAGCGCGCGGCCGCCGAGTGGGGGGAGCTGGGAGGCGCCTCGGGATAGGGAGTCCCGCTGCAGGCCCGCTCTCCCCGGCTGGCCAGTGGTCGGCCTCCTGCGGGCCGCGTCACCGGTTGCTGGGATGACTAGACGGCGTCGTAACTGCCCCCGACTGTTCAGCGCCGCCAGCCCCGGCCCGAAACGCGGCGAGGGGGCAGGGCTAGCCCTGGGAGCCAGGAACCGCCTCCGGCTCTGGCAAGGCTCCGCCTTCTTCCCGTGCTGAACCCGTCTCTGCCTTCTCTTTGGTCCGCCGCCCGCCCCCGGCCGGTCCCGCCCAATCAGGGGAAAGGGCGCTGCGCTCGGTCTCAGGAGGCTGTGGCGGAGTTCCGCGTGCCCGGCGTAGTCGTCCCGCTGCGCGCGCGCGCCCGCGGGGACGCGGACGCGAGTTCTCGCCGCCGCTGCCGCCGCCTCCCGGCTAACGGGGTCCTGGCGTGGAGCGACCGCGGGGGCCACCCTCCCAAATCGTCCCAGCAGTAAGTTAGTGAGGCCACACTTGGGACCCAATACCGCGCTTAATCCTCCCCACAGCTCTGCCAAGGAGGTTCTCGCAAATGAATGACCTCTCAAATAAATGGCGCGCTGCCAGGGTTGGGGATGCTCCTGGTCTGCTTTCCAGCAGCTTCTTCAAGAGCTGCTAGGCAGAGCTCCTTGTCCAAACGTTGAGACTTCGGTGTCTTCCACTGAGAGGTGGAAGTGCAGTTGGGAGCATAACAGCCCCTTCTTCAAGGCTGCGGATCACCCAGAACAGACTCTCAAGGATGGCTCTCAGGATCATTCTTCACCTGCTCTGATCTTCCTTTGGAGAACACTTAGTACCGCTCATCCTGCTACACATCCAGAGCTTCTGTCCCTCTGCTCTGCTCAGGAGCCCCTTGAATCACTGTGCATTTAGACTCCTCATGCCCTAGCCCCTGGTTCAGCCTGGAATGCTCTTCTGCGTTTAATTCCAACCATTCTTAAAAGTTTAGTCAAATGCCATCTCCATTAACCTATGCTGGAATGCCGCTTTCCACCCTCAGTCGTGGGTGTGCATCCATGCACACAACCTCTGCGTGTTGGTATAGTCCGATGGCGGCTGCCACCTCTGCAGTAAAAGGACAGGCCTTGTCTTACTCGTAAGCGGTGCCCCGAAGCCGGAGCACTGCACATCACAGCTGCTCAATGAGTGTTTGCTGACTCACACGTGACAGTATTGTGTAGGGAGTACAGGGATGGAAGCAGCCGGCAAGGAAGCAAAAAACGGACACAGGATGCAGGCCTGGGGTTGATGAGGGCCTGAACCAGGAAGGGGTGGAGGTGGGAGAGGTAGAAAAGGAAAATGTGCTTACTGCAAAGTGCCGTATGCAGATAAGGTAATGTTATGCAGAAGGTGACTAGTTAAGAATAATTACAAAGCCTTTCAGGCCTGAGAAACGGATTAATTAGGACATTTCCTGGACTCACTGTTCAGCACTGATGACATGTGTTTACGGGACACTGACACAGTTGGCCAATTTCGAGGAGTGACTGGGATAGTGGTAAATACATTACATAATCGAAGGGGCTGGGGATATTTAACCTGCAAAAGAGAAACATGTTCATGACTGTACACAGAATTTGACAAACTGTCATATGAAAGAGGTCTGGATTAGACACCTTTCTTTTGTGTAGCTACAGAGGAAAGAACTCAAGGGAGAGAAAATGCAGGGGGGTGGATTTTTCTTTCCTGTGGGAGTCATGACAGAGGGGGATAACAATCAGAACAGGAATACTGAGTTTAGTGAAAGAAAGAAGGTCAAGATGAAGTTATGTGCATATCTGTCAACTTGAAAATATCTGACCCAGATGGTTGCCTTTCAGTACAAAATTTGTTGTCCTTACAGGCCACAAGAAGCATAAGACACCGTCTGTATTTACAATCATTTATTTTTTTTAAATTTTATTTTATTATGTTAGTCAGCATATAGTACATCATTAGTTTTTGATGTAGTGTTCCATGATTCATTGTTTGTGTATAACACCCAGTGCTCCATGCAGTACGTGCCCTCTTTAATACCCATCACTGGGCTAACAAATCCCCCCTCCCCCCTAAAACCCTCAGTTTGTTTCTCAGAGTCCATCGTCTTTCATGGTCCGTCTCCCCCTCCGATTTTCCCCCCTTCATTTTTCCTTCCTTCTCCTAATGTCCTCCATGCTATTCCTTATGTTCCACAAATAAGTGAAACCATATGATCATTGACTTTCTCTGCTTGACTTATTTCACTTAGCATAATCTCCCCCAGTCCCATCCATGTGGATGTAAAAGTTGGGTATTCATCCTTTCTGATGGCTGAGTAATATTCCATTGTATATATGGACCACATCTTCTTTATCCATTCATCTCTTGAAGGGCATCTCGGCTCTTTCCATAGTTTGGCTATTGCGGACATTGCCGCTATGAACACTGGGGTGCATATGGCCCTTTTAAAAAAAGATTTATTTATTTGAGAGAGAGAGAGAGCGCACCTGTAGAGGGAGAGAATCCCAAGCACACTCTGCCTTGAACACAGAGCCTAACATGGGGCTCGATACCAGACCCCTGAGATCACGACCTGAGCTGAAACCAAGACTGAGCCACACAGGTACCCCAAGACAGGGTGAGGTTTTGGATCCCATGTGAGGAAATGGTCAGTGCCCAATGCTTGCATAAGTCCAGTAATGCCATGGCAACATCAGTCCATTGGGTTTGACCAGAGGACACTGTTAGTGGTTTAAGAGAGAGACAGAAAAGGGGAGTAAAAGTACTGAATATTTATTCATTGTGGGCATGTGGCACATAGTACATGCTTTACATTGCAGTTGAGGGGAAAATGAAAGGTAAGTAAGCAGAGTTAAGGGTATAGACCACTATTTCAATCCATTATTTGAAATGTGAGCCTGATCAAATAAAATTTGGAAGGCTTGCTGTTACAGTGTTATAAAGACCGAGAACAGTTTCAATTTCATTTAGTTCCTGTATTACTAAATACAATGTTTCTATTCTTCAAGTATTCCAATTTCAGTCCCATTTGTAATAAAAACATTGGCCTCTAGAACATGATAGCTCCTATTGCTTCCCAAATAACTCCACAGATGTCAACTGACAGTTTTCCAATAGTAGAAAGAGCCAAGTACAGAAAAGTGAAATCTAACAATCTAGAATGAGAACAGGAAAGAATAGACAACAAACTTCTGAATTGCAGATTTTATTTTTTTAAGCAATGAGGATTTTTATTAATTTCAAGTTGCAAACATATTGTAAAGCCAAATCAAAATGGTTTTCAGAATATAAGGAAAAAACTACTTACAAATTGCATCAATAACACACAATGATGTGACACGGAGGATTAAATGTGTTTTAAATATATTTTTTCAAGTTTTTTATTTAAATTCCAGTTAACATATAGTGTAATATTGGTTTCAGGAGTAGAATTTAGTGATTCATCACTTACATATAATACCCAGTGATTGTCATTACAAGTGCCTTCCTTAATACCCAACATCCATTCAGCCCCCCGCCCCCATCCCTCCATCATCAGTTTGTTCTCTATAGTTGAGTCTCTTATGGTTTGTTTCCCTGTCTCTTTTTTTTCTCCTTCCCCTTGTTCATCTGTTTTGTTTCTTAAATTCCACGAGTGAAATCATATGGTATTTGTCTTTCTGTAACTGACTTGTTTCACTTAGCATCATACACTCTAGTTCCATCCTTCTCAATGCAAATGGCAAGATTTCATTCCTTCTGATGGCTGAGTAAGATTCTATTTTGTGTGTGTGTACACCACATCTTCTTTATCCATTCATCAGTTGATGGACATTTGGGCTTTTTCCATATTTTGGTTATTGTGGATAGTGCTGCTATAAAGATTGGGGGTGCATGTGCCCCTTTGAGTCTGTGTTTTTATATCCTTTGGGTAAATACCTAGTAGTGCAATTGCTGGGTCATAGGGTAGCTCTATTTTTAACTTTTTGAGGAACCTCCATACTGTTTTCCAGAGCAGCTGTACCAATTTGCAGTATAAGAGGGTTCCCCTTTCTCTGCATCCTTGTCAACATCTGTTGTTTCCTGTGTTGTCAGTTTGAGCCATTCTGACAGGTGTGAAATGATATCTCATCATGGTTTTGATTTGTATTTCCCTGATGATTAGTGTTGTTGAGCATCTTCTCATGTGCCTGTTAGCCATCTGGATGTCTTTGGAAAAATGTCTAGTCATGTATTCTGCCCATTTCTTAACTGGATTATTTGGTTTTGGGGTATTGAGTTTGTTAAGTTCTTTCTAGATTTTGGATCCTAACGCTTTATCAGATATGTCATTTGTTTCTTTACTGTTTCCTTCACTGTGCAGAAGCTTTTTATCTTGGTGAAGTCCTGATAGTCCATTTTTGCTTTTGTTTTCCTTGCCTCAAGAGACATGTCTAGTAAGAAGTTGTGGGGGTGCCTGGGTGGCTCAATTAAGCGTCTGCCTTTGGCTCAGGTCATGATCTCAGGATCCTGGGATCAAGCCCCACATCGGGCTCCCTGCTCGCAGAAAACCTGCTTCTCGCTCTCTTCCCTGCTTGTGCTCTCTCTCACTATCTCTGTTTCTCTCTCTCTCAAATAAATAAAATCTTAAAAAAAAAATAGTAAGAAGTTGCTATGGCTCAGGTCAAAGAAATTGCTGCCTATGTTCTCCTCTAGGATTCTGATGTTTCCTCATTTAAATCTTTCATCCATTTTGGATTTATTTTTGTGTAAGAAAGTGGTCCAGTTTTCCCAACACCATTTGTTGAAGAGGTTTTCTTTTTTCCATTGGATATTGTTTTCTGCTTTGTCTAAGATTAGTTGACCATACAGTTGTGGGTCCATTTCTGGGTTTTCTATTCTGTTGCATTGATCTATGTGTGTGTTTTTGTGCTAGTACTATAATTTCTTGACGACTACAGCTTTATAATATAGCTTGAAGTCTGGAATGGCCATGCATTCAGCTTTGCTTTCCTTTTTCAAGATTGCTTTGGTATTTGGGGTGTTTTCTGGTTTCATACAAATTTTAGGATTGTTTGTTCTAGCTTTGTGAAAAATGCTGGTAGTATTTTGAGAGGGATTGCTTTAAATGTGTAGTTTGCTTTGGGTAGTAGAGACTAAATGTCTTTTAATTTAAACAGCACTCAGAGGGATGTAAACCATAGGAGAGTCTTAACTATAGAGAACAAACTGAGGGTTGATGGAGTGAAGGGGGGCTGGGGATGGACTAAATGAATGATGGGTATTAAGGAGGGCCCTTGTGTTGAGTACTTGGTGTTTATATGTAAGTGATGAACCACTGAATTCTACTTCTGAAACCAGTATTAGAGTCTATTTGAGCTAACTAGAATTTAAATACAAAATTGAAATATAGAAACAGCACTCTTAATAGGAAATGATTGGAAGTTGTGCAGCTTAAATTCTGCAGCCAACTTAAAGTCTCGGGCACTGATTCAATCAAAGACTGCTACTTATTTTTACATTTACGTAGGTAAACTAATTGTGGAAAGCTCTAGTAAACGATACAGACGAACTGGATAAACTTGGTGTAGCACAAAACTAGAATATTTGTTGAGGGATAAAGATCACCTACGTTTAAAATACAAGCTTTTTCCTAATCTTTAATGATGTCTTAGTCCTTAGTGATGAAATTTTAGTCTTTTTTTTTCTCACCCCCTGAAATTTCTTAGTCCTTAATGCTTTTATTTTTTTTTAAGTTATGCCAAACACATGTAAAAGTGCTCAACATCACTCAGCATTAGGGAAATACAAATCTAAACCACAATGATACCACCTCACACCAGCCAGAATGGCTAAAATTAACAATTCAGCAAACAACAGATGTTGATGAGGATGTGGAGAAAGGGGAACCCTCTTACACTGTTGGTGGGAATGCAAACTGGTGCAGCCACTCTGGAAAATGGTATGGAGGTTCTTTAAAAGTTAAAAATAGAGCTACCCTATGACCAAGCAATTGCACTACTAGGTATTTATCCAAAGGATACATAGTGTTTCAAGGGGGCACATGCACCCCAATATTTATAGCAGCAGTGTTGACTGTAGCTAAAATATGGGCCCAGATGTCCATCGACAGATGAATGGATAAAGATGTGGTCTATATACACAGTGGAATATTACTTAGCCATCAAAAAGGAATGAAATCTTGCCATTTGCAACAACATGGATGGAACTAGAGGGTATTATGCTAAGCGAGATAAGGCAGTCCGAGAAAGACAAATAGCATATGATTTCACTCATGTGAAATTTAAGAAACAAAACAGATGAACATAGGGGAAGGGAAGGAAAAATAAAATAAGATGAAAATAGGGAGGCAACCCATAAGAGATGCTGAACTCTAGGAAACAAACAGGGTTGCTGGAGGGTGGTGGGGGGGGGAAGGGGTAACTGGGTGATGGGCATTAAGGAGGGCACTTGAGGTAATGAGCACTGGGTGTTATATGCAACTGATGAATCACTAAATTCTACCCTTGAAACTATTAATACAGTATATGTTAAATTGAATTTAAATAAATTAAAAAAGTTATGTCAGATAAAAATTATATTCAAAACTCATATGTAGGAATCACTGGTTCACAAAATAAGGTTTGGGAAATGAGCTTAAAATTATGAGGCATAACTTTTAGGGGAAAATTAAAGGAAAATACATGATAAGGATAAAATCAGGTTTTATGACTGAAACCACTTGCAGTCGTGTAAATAATACTAGTATCACATGCAAACTTGTAGCATCTTTAGAAAATCCTTTGATTTTGGTTCCTTTCACAGATTTTGAGGCATTTAAAATTTAAGTAGGTACATTTAAACTTAACATGTTGCTAAAAATATTTTATTATTATTATTTTTTAAGATTTTATTTATCTGACAGAGACAGAGAGAGAAAGCACAAGCAGGGGGAGCAGCAGGGGGAGAGGGAGAAGCAGATTCCCCGCTGAGTGGGGAGCCTGACGTGGGGCTTGATCCCAGGACCCTGGGATCATGACCTGAGCCGAAGGCAGATGCTTAACTGACTGAGCCACCCAGGCGCCCCTAAAAATATTTTAAATAATGCTAAATACTTTTCTGTGTAAAGCTTAATTGAGGCAGTATATTATTGTGCCTAAGGGCCTGGACTGTCTGAGTTCAAAAGACTGGTGCCATGACTTACCAGCAGTATGATCTTGGGCAAGTTATTTAACCTCTAGTCCTTATATTTTCTCAATTTAAAAATGGAGGTACAGGGGCGCCTGGGTGGCTCAGTCGTTAAGTGTCTGCCTTCGGCTCAGGTCATGATCCCAGCGTCCTGGGATCGAGCCCCGCATCCGTCTCCCTGCTCCGCGGGAAGCCTGCTTCTCCCTCTCCCACTACCCCTGCTTGTGCTCCCTCTCTGGCTGTGTCTCCATCAAATAAATAAATAAAATCTTTTTTTTTTTTAAAAAAAGGAGGTACAATATACTTCAGTTAGTTGTCATGAGGAACAAGGATATAAACCCACTCAGAACAGTACCTGGTAGAGGGTTAACACTGCATGTGTGGTGGCTGTTTTTATTATTTAATGAGATGACAAGCTAAGGGAAAAATTATTTATTTCTCAAAAACTCAGCAGGTTTAACAAGGGTAGATATAATTCAGGGATTTTAGTAATATAGGCTGTCCCTTTAATTAACATTTATTAGCAAATTTTACATTATGTATTTCTCAGAGCAAGTTTCCAACCAACCAAATTTTTTAAAAAAGCTTTATTGGAGTATAATAGACACAAAATCTCACATATTGAAATGTACAATTTGAACAGGTGCCTGGTAGCTCACCGTGATCCTACAGTGGTTAGTACTCTGTGCTGTGAAATGTATAATTTGAAAAGTCCTGACATGTATATACAAATCATATTCTCACTACAATCAAGATAGAGAACACATCCACTACCCACAAGTTTCTGTGTACCAGCTTGTACCCCCTCGTTTCTCTCCGCTAGGCAACCACTGATCTGCCTTCTGTCACTCTACATTAGTAAACTATTATGTTTCATTAGGAGATGGTGGTATGTATCACACATTTAACTCAAGGTGGAGAAAAAAATCAAAGAACATAGAACGGTAGTTAACCACAAAAAAAGTTTTTAAAGATGAAGGTAATTTAGAGTATTTCTGTGAAGAAATTAAAAAAATAAAAGTTACCAATGAAAACCTGATGGGGTGCCTGGGTGGCTGTCAGTTAAGCATCCTACTCTTGATTTCAGCTCAGGTCATGATCTCAGGATAGTGAGGCTGAGCCCTGCATCAGGCTCCACGCTGGGTGTGGAGTCTGCTTAAGATTCTCTCCCTCTCCCTTTGCCCCTCCCCACCCCCACCCCCACCACCCCCACTCACAGTCTCTGTCTGTAAAAAAAAATAAAAACAAAAGCTTGAGAAAATCTTACTTCACTGATAAAGAGTTGACTTGTGATACTATCTAGAAACTGATGGTGTTACTGACATCTTTATGTGGCTTTCATAATTTTACATTTCATTCAGTAACTTAATCTACAAGGGTTGATTGGTTGTTTATCTGCATCAGGGACTGGAAGGGGGCACACTTGTGGCAGGGAGATCACGTAGACCTGTGCTATCCAATATATTAGCCACTAGCCACATACGGCTACTTACTTAGTAATTTTTAAAGATTTTATTTTTAAGTAATCTCTACACCCAACGTGGGGCTTGAACTCACAACCCTGAGATTAAGAGTTGCATGCTCCACTGACTGAGCTAAAATTTTAGTTCAGTTGCACTAGCCACATTTTAAAGTTTCCAGAGTCCTACACATGGCTAGTGAACACCGTACTAGACAGTGCAGATACAGAAATTTCTATCACTGTTGAAAGTTCTATTGGACAGAGTTAATCTTAAGAAGATTCTTGAGGTACATTATCTACAATGGAGGTGGGGAAGGTCTAAACTGAAGCAATGGCAATCAAATGGAGAGGAGGGATCTCTAATGATACTTAATGTACTGCAGAGTGAAGACAGGTGGATTCATTTAGGATGTCTTCTATGTTTCTCCCTAGGTAAATGGGTGGATGGTAGAACCATTCACCAACAAAATACAGAAGCAGGATTTGGGAAAGGGGATGAAATAATATTTGTACTCAGTGAGAGGTAACCCTTGCAAAGGCCAGTGGTCGTAGAAGCTGCTGGATCTCAGAATGTGATCTGTGGGGAGTCTGGGTGGAGATAGTGTTCCAAGAAAGGAATAGTAGCCATGGGTAGGGGCCATGCAAGGGGTCTCAGAGAAAGCAGGCTGCATGATGCATGAGACGGTCATAGACTAGCATCAGAGCCTGAAAAGTCCTGGCATGCAGGGTAAGGTTTTCAAACATGAGTGGGTCATGAAATCAGTGACACAGGTCTCCACCAGCATTAAAAAAAAGAAAAGAAAAAAAAAAGAGTATAGAAAATATTAATATGCTTTGCATGTAATTTGAGTAAAGATCTTTTCCTGAAACTTTTGTTATATTTACACAAATATATGTATATTGGGTTACAAGGTAAAACATATTTTTGGGTTGTGGTCCAATTAGTTTGAATGTCACCGATTTATAAAATGAGTACCACAGACTATAAGCTACATGCAAACTGGAACAAGTGTCTCTTTCCTCATTACCTAAAATCCTGGCACATAGTAGACACTCAGTGAAGACATAATATGTGAAGGAATAAATCAACAGGCCAGAGAAGTAAGGGGAAACCCAGGACAAGGGTGACTCAGAAGCTAAAGAAGGATGAGAGAGAATAAATAACCCAGTGTCAGATGTCAGTGACTTGGTGATATTCAGAGCACGGATGACGACCCTATGTCTGCAATTTCTGTGGCCTGACAGAAGCAGAAGCTAGACTGCAGAAGTAAATGGGAGAGGAGTGGACACAAATGACAGTGGAGAGACCTTTGTTTTGTATTGAAGATGCGAAAGCTGAGTATGTGTGTGGAAGAGATATGGGAAAGGCATGCTCTAGAACTAATGATTCCATTCATTAGCCATATGTGGTTGCTATTTAAAGTAGAATTATTTTTTTTTAATTTCTATCATGAGTTAAAATGTCACCTTTTTTTTTTTAAGTTTATTTATTTATTTGTCAGAGAGAGAGAGAGCACAAGCAGGGAGAGCAGCAGGCAGAGCAGCAGAGGGAGCAGACTTCCCGCCCAGCAGGGAGCCCGCTGCGGGGCTCGATCCCAGGACCCTGGATCATGGCCTGAGCCGAAGGCAGCCGCCCAACGAACCGAGCCACCCAGGCGCCCCTCCTAGAATTAGATGTTAAAATGCCGTTCCTTAATAGTACTAGCTCCACTTCAAGTGCTCACGGCCACGTGGCCAGCGGCTACCATATTGCTCAGAGCTGACACCGGACACTTCTATCATTGCAGTAAGTCTGCTGGAGGGCTGTTCTAGAAAAAAGGTTTAATTCATCATGTCCGTGCTGGCCTCCGTAAAACAAGCCAGTGTACACTGCTCCCAAACTCCCCCTACTTGAAACATCACCCAAATCCAGCAAGCAAACCAAACCAAACCAAACCTGCCGGAGAAATTCCAACCAGTCAACGACACTACCTTCTCTCAGGGAGCGTTCACCCCAGGAAACGCAGGAGGACGTGTGAGGAGGCTGGTGAGCTTCAGAATGTGATCTGAGAGCCTGCGCGGTACGTGTGTTCATGATGTTGTCCCACCCCAGGCAACAGAGTATGTGGCGGCCAGAGGCAGCTCCGCGCTGCTCACGACTGCACGCACGGGGAAGAGGGCCCGCAGGACGAGGCGTGAGGAGGAGCGATGCCGCAGCCGCGCTGCACGGGAAGGCTGGGAGAAGGCAGGCGCTTAGAGGAGGGTGCGCAAAGGGGGGTCAGTACAGCGACTCCGGGTTTAAAACATCAAAGCTACTAGCAGAGGACAAATAAACGCACGGTTCCGGATTTCTGCACGTAACCTTCCTGGCTACCTTAGTGACAATAAGGAATGTGACAGAAGACGGATAGTCCCACGAGATCGTCTGCTCAGACGCCTGAACTCCGCTTCCCGAGGACTCACCGGAGAAGTGACTTCTACAACTTAACAAATAAAACTGCCAACTTCGTGGAAAAAATCTTTTCAATCATTTATTTATTTTTTAGAAGGTTTTATCTGTTTATTTGAGAGAGAGACACGACAGAGACAGCGAGAGAGAGCAGGAGTGGGAGAGGGAGCAGCAGAGCCCCGCCGAGCAGGGAGCCCGACGCGGGCTCGATCCCAGGACCCCGGGGCCACGACCCCAGCAAAGACAGACGCCTAACCGACTGAGCCCCCCAGACGCCCCTTGAATCACCTTTAAATGACTGTATTTGGCTCTACTTCTTACATTGTTTTGGATGCGGTTATTCACGCGGTGAGGGAAGGGCGGGAGGAGATGCGAAGGAAGGAAAGCGACTCCGTCCCTTTGCCTTCTCCTCAGGGCAGCTCCTGAGGCGGCTCCTGCAAAAATGAAACCCGAAGCCTCAGGTCTTCCCCTAAGGCTCGCCCGGCAACACCAAGAAGTGCCCACGGGCCGCTCAGGTCCTTTCGCTGACGCACAAGGCAGTACAACAGGGTCCTCGCGGGCTGAGCACCGAGTTCAGGCGGCCCAGGCTTCTCACCGCTGCTCACGGGCAGACGACGCTGTGGGAGGGCCCGGCTCGCCGAGGGGCTGGCTCACCGCGACGGCCGGAGGCCCCGAGGAGACACATCACCTCTCAGAGCCGTCCGTTCAGCCACCGTCACTACGGGCATCGCTGACCTCCCGGAGTGAGCAGTCACCGCTGGAAGACGACCTCACGTCCTAACCGCGGAGCAGGCTTGTCTCAGGACTCGAACCGCCGCACCGCCTCCGCGTCGGAAGCCAAGAGGTTCACTTCCGGCGCCGCTTCTGACCTCCCGGGCGCGGCCGGAAGTGGCTTTCCGGAAGCCTGCGCGCAGCGCGTAAAGCAAGATGTCAGCGCTCTCTCCGAAGCGATTGTCCAATCTTTGTTTTATTTCTACCACTTCCCTATCCACCAGGGAATCTCGACTTCCATCACCAATCCAGTGTTTCTCAGCATAACACGCTCATGTTTCAATTTCATTCAGCTGGGGTGGAAGATGGGCTGGAGGCAATGTACGGCGACGACCATGAGCGCCGTAGGGCACCATTTTGTACGGAAATCAAAGGCCGGGCGGGGACGAGGTAGTCGGGAACCCAGACGTGGCCCCACGGACCAGAGAGCGTGTGGGGAGGGGCGAAAGGGCAGGAGGGCGGTGTTGGCGGATGATGTATTTCCGCTTCCTCTCGGCAGAGTCGCATTTGGTTGGACGGGCTTGTTGCGGGGAGGGAGGGGGAAGATTGTTTGCGGTGGAGGAGCTCAGTGTACGGGAAGGTAAACTGAGGTAAGGTTCTGCGTCGCGGGGGCCTGGAGGCTTTGCGCCCGGCTGTGTAGGAGGACTGGAGCAGGGTCTTGGGGATTGAGGGAGAGCGTGGGGTTGGAGAAGGGAGGCTCAGACTGTCCGCAGGTTTGGGGAGAGGTGGGGCGGGGCTGGGGGCTACTAGGTGAATTGCAGAGCTGGGGTCGGGGGTGGGGTGGAGTAGGGGCGCGCGGAGGGAAGGGGAGGGTGGAGAAGGGTCGGAGCGCAGAGGCAAGTCTGGAAGCGCCGGTGGGGAGGGGCTGGGACGCGGGAGGTGTAGGACCTCCAGTCCTTGAGGGCTGAGGGAAGTAGTTGCGGTGGGTCCGCTCGGAACGTGCGAGCCGGAAGGCCGAGGGTTTGGGAGCGTCTGGTGGCCCAGTATGTTCTCATGCTGCCGTGTACTTGGCCTTTGTTGCCCGTGCAGCTCCGCGGAGACTGTCGCCCCGCAGCCTCGGTTCGGGCCCAGCCTTCCTCTCCAGCTGCCACCACAGCCTGGAGGCGCCTGCCTCCGCCCTCCCGAATGGTGCTACTCCTCGCAGGCCTCGGCCCGGGATCCCAGCCCCCTTTGCCCCCCGCCTCGGAGCGGTTGCTCCGGGTCGCCCCTGGTGGACTCCCCGTGACGGGCAGGGAAGGACTTCTGCACAGACGAGGCCGTAGCTCCAGGAAGCCCGCCGACGACTTGAATCTTGGGCTCTAATCCAGTGTGAGGTTCTTCCTCTGTCCCCTTTCCACCCGCCGAGAAGAGAGGCCCTTCTTCCTGCTCCCAGAGCCCGGGAAGCCCCAAGCTGGGGCCCTGGTCCCAGCATGTCAGTCCTCTCTTGTGCATAGGGCTGTGCCCTCTCCCCGTTAGCATGGCTGAGTTCAGGCCGGTTCCGGGGGGGCGGGAGACCCCGCAGGGGGAGCTGCGCTCTGAGGTGGTGGAGGATGAAGTCCCTCGGAGTCCAGTCGCAGAGGAGCCCGGAGGAGGCGGGAGCAACAGCGGTGAGGCCAAATTGTCTCCGAGAGAAGAGGAAGAACTGGATCCTCGAATACAGGTGAGAAGACAGGGGAAGGGAGAGCCCCGGAGCCGATTCCAGTTTTCCTGAAGAGCCGCAGATAAATGAAGGGCCTGGGGCAGGAAAGGAAAGCACCTTGTCAGCAGGTCGGGCAGTACGGTGGGACAAGTGCTGAGAGCTGCGGTGACGCCGGCGCAGAGAGGGGCCGCCTGGGTGCCCGGGCTGGGCTCCTGGAGGCCGAGCTGACAGTGAAGCAACAGATTGGCGTCAGATGCGGGGCCTCGTTTAGTGCAGTGGGGAGTACAGCTGTGGTACTCCTTTCCGAGTAAGTGAAGGGGCTGTTGGCTCGGGGGTGCGATGTGAGAGGGGTGATTTTGAGATTGGGAGGCAGGTTCAAATCCTCCCCGCCCCCCCATCAGGGCCTCCCGGGGATGTTCACATCTGTAAAGGGTGACATGTTTCCTGTCTTGTAATGGCTCAACAGATGGAGGCCTACAAGGAAATCCGATGTGTTTCGGGAGTTGTATCCACCATGCTCAGTCCTTAATAATACAGATTCCCAATTCTGAGGATGCTTCTTGTATCCAGTGAACGGAAAAGCTGGTTTATTACCTTGGAGTATTTACAGGCTAGTAGTTGTTAGGATGGGCAGATCTTTGAAGGAGACCTCAGGGCACTGGGTGAAGAGGACAGACACCGTTGCGGATGAGATGCATGGTCGGCCAAGGTGGATTGTAGTGTTTCCGGGCAATGACTGGGGAAACGACTTGGGCAGGTGAGGGCAGGAAGTTCTTGTGTGTTGGGGGCTGAGTCTGCTGTGAGGTCTGGCAGCATCTCTAAGATTTTGATGTGTAGGTGACTCACACCCCTGTAGGTGAGCAAGAGCATCTCAGGGCTTGCATGCCTGGGCTTCTCTGCCAACAGACCTTTATTAGATTGTTTCTGTGAGTCAAGAAGAAATCAGATCTGATCCTAGTATCCTCCTGCCCTCTTGGTGGGGGTTCCATGGACACTGGGGCAGGGAAACTGTGTCCATGCTTTCGTTGGAGCTGTGGTGAGCCATTCGTTTACTGGCGTGGGTCAATAATTTATTTCTGCCACGTCTCATGGGTGTTGCATTGAAAACAGTTCAGTTTCTCCTGCTAATTCTACAGATTTGTCGTCTACCGAGGAAGTAAGTTGTAGTGAAAACCACGTTGGCTGAGACTGAAGCAACCTCCAGCCTCATGATTTGTGATTTTCATGCAAGTTATGTAATCTCTGAGCCTCACCTTCATCTGTACAGTGAGGGATTGGTCCAGCTGATTTGCACAACTCGTCGCTCTGCTCTGACATAGTCCTGATTCTTTTCTGTCGCAACTCTTCTGCTTATCTCTTGGTGAAAGTTTGTAGGTAGTACTTTGGGAAAGAGACCCCTCTGTGTTCTGCGGGGAGGAAGGCTGTGTGATGCACTTCATACATCTCCTTCCAGCGTTCCTTGCTCTGCTCCAGGGGAAAATCTACTGTGGGTGGATTCTTCGCTCAGTCTCTCCTGCTCCTGTGTGTTTTTCCAGTGTGCCCACACAGGCAAAGGCCGCAGTGTGAAGAATCACTCTTATGTTGTGCTGTTCAATAGAGTAGCTGTTAGCCGCATGTGGCTATTTAAGTAAAATCAATTAAAATTAAATAAAAAATAAAAATGCAGTTCTCCAGCTGCTGTTCGCATTGCAGAAGTAGAACATTTCCATCATCAGAGTTCTATAGGATGAGCTCTGTGGGGGTCGGAGAGTACCACGCAGGCATAAGATTTGCCTTGGATCCAGGGACCTTGCAGTGTTACTGGAGTGAGAGGGACAGGCAGACCATAGTCTCTGTTGCTAACCTGGGAGGCACACGGTGGAATGGTATGGGTTATGTAGGGAGGGAAGGTCTTGTTGTAGAGGCCTCCACCTTTGATGGCATCCTCGTGGCTGGGCCAGTGCTCTGTCCTTAGCAGGGCCTGTGCATCTTCTTGCCATGTGGGAGAGGTAGCCCGGTGTGAGGGGCACCTCTCACAGAGAAAGCTGGTAGCATTCAACCCTTCTGCGTTCGGAAGAGGTTGGGGCATGTGTCCTCTGAGCTCCCTCCTGGTGTTGACAGTGCACAAGACCATGTTATTCTGGTAACTGTGTTTCAGTGCTTTAAATGGATTCTCAGTGTATTTTGTGGGTCTCCACCAACAGATCTGTCATAATCCACCAGCAGGTTTTAAAAACACCCATTCCTGAGCCATACCCAGACATGTGAATTCTGGTCTTGGTGGGGTGCGAAGTGGATCTAACATGCAGCCGACACGTCTCTACTGAGCCAGGGATATCCCAAAGGCTAGGGACTCCATTCACATATTTTCTGAAACTCCCAGAAATGGTTGCTCTTAAGGCAAGGCTCTTACTCATGTGGGAAATAGGGTTTCTCGGCAGGCAGTTCGTGTCCCTGTTGTCTGGTGGGATGCCTCTGGAAGTTGGAGGGAAGCCAGCTGGAGGCCAGCTCTGGGCCTCCTTGGAGTGTGCTATCCCCCCAGGGAAGGCCACTGGCTTAGTCTCCATGTCTTGACCTCAGCATAGTTCTCTGAGGCCTTCAGGCTGGTCCTCAGCTTTCCGAGAGGGTCCCAGTGGAGGGAAAAAATGAAGGAGGGTGGTGCTAGGATGGGTCTGCATCTCTTCCCCTGTGACTTTCTCAGTTCCTCTTGTGATGGGCGCATTCATCCTCAGGTGAGTGGATATAGTCACTTACCTCCGCCGTAGACTCTTCAGAGTGACTTGGCAATCTCTTCATCCTTATCCAAAGTATCAGGTTCTCTCTCACAGGACAGTCATAGTTCCCTTATTTCTCAGTCCTTGGGCCATGGATCACCCTGCATCACCATGGGCTTGTGTCTTTTAATGGCCTGCACAAGGTGGGCAGGAGCATCTGTCGGCTGAGCACCCATGCCTTTGACTCAGTGGCCTGGCATCTTTGGAATGCGCCCGGTGTGCCCCGGGAAGGTCACCCTCCCTGCTGGTTGCAGGCTCCCTGATGGACGATGCGTGCTGACTCAGACTTCATCGTGTTCACATTCTGTTTCAGCCGAGTGCCTGGAGTCCCTGGTGGAGCAGGCCAAATGGAATGTGTTGCCAACTTCCCAAAACAGAGCCCTGAGTGCTCATTGGCTTCCCGCTCAGCCTTGCCCTGGGTCTGCCCCAGCCTGGTTGTCCACCCTGCCCTCTAGCCTGTTCTGTTCCCCAGTCTCCTGGTCCTGTTAGTAAGAGCTTTGCGACTGGGTGGTGGACCTCATCATCAAGAGATTTTAGTTGCTGGAAGTGCTGTGTGGGCGCAAGTTCCCTGACAGAAAGATGAGCCTGCTCCTGCCCTTTGCCGATAGCCGGAGCCCTTCACATCCTTTTTCCAGTGGGGATGATTTATGTAGAGCCATTCATTCCTGTGATGACCTTGTTAGGATCCGGGAGCACTTTGGGCCGTGGAACTGAGTGGGATCCAGTCTTGGACCTTGGTTTGCCCATGGGAATGTTGCAGGATGGCCTTTACTGACCTCCTCTCCTTCTCTAGAATCAGTTTATTGCCTCCTGAGGCATGCATGTCTTTTTCCTACCAGGACTGTGGTTTTTCTAGGTGATTGTACTCCTGTCTTCTTGAGACATCCATCCAAGGATGTCCTTAGTCCTAGGATGATGGTCACAATAGCAGGAAAGCCAGATTCCTCGTCAGGTCCCAGATCCAGTTTCAGTTCTGCCCCTAATTCCCCGCTTCATTGTTTCTTACCTAGCGAATTTGAATGAGCTGAGAAAGAATATTCTTGCAGGAGCTGCTGAAAG
This sequence comes from Phoca vitulina, assembly GCF_004348235.1. NCBI lineage: Eukaryota > Metazoa > Chordata > Mammalia > Carnivora > Phocidae > Phoca > Phoca vitulina. The sequence continues at coordinate 2,288,764 of NW_022589790.1, forward strand.
CACCGTTACCTCTTCTGCCAGATAGTCTGAAACCCGCTGCAGGCCTAATCAAGTCAGAGGAGACTAGGCTTACAGTGGGAGAGGTTACCTCTCATCCTGACAGGAACTGCCTTTTTTGAGGGCCCTTGGGGAGATTCCATCAACTGGAGGTGATGTCTTGGGTAGGAAGGCTCTGCGAAACCTGGAGCTCCGTGTGTCTGGTGGTGCTCGCTCTGCCCCTGGGCCTCTTCTGGGGTCCTTTGAGCCATGTCATCTGCTTATGGTTCCACAGCGTTTTGTTGTGATCTTACGGTCACTGGGTTGTGTGACTAATGTGCACCAACTTCTAGACCCCCAGTGTCCAGTGTGGGAGCCACATGCCGTTGGTCAGGTTGAGATGTGCCCTAAGGGTCAAATGCACAAGGATTTCAAAGGCATATGTTAAAAGGAATGTAAAAATGTTTTATAATTTATGTTGTTAACATGTTATAATATTTTGGATATTTGGGTTAAATGGAATGTATTGTTAACAATTTAACCTGTTTGCTTTTGCATTTTTTTAAATGGTTGCCAGAAAACTAAAAATTCAATGTGGGGCTCACATATTTTTGTTGGGCTGTTCTGCTCTGTAAAATTTAGAGCCAAATTTATGGCCTTCTTTGAGACAGGGTCTGCATTGTTGTAGGCGCGCATATTTCCGTATCCTTCTTCCTGGTTCTGTTATATGTTTCTTCCTTTCACTGTAATTTGGGCATAGAGCTTGGTTTCCTGGATTCTTATTTGCTGACTCAAACCTTTTGGGGCTTGAGGAAAGGCATAGAAATAAAAAGACTAAAAGAGGGTCATGTCCTGGATTGTTGGAAGGGCCAGATGAGGTGTGTGGGAGCACTGATGACAGCATCGCTCACTGCCAGGTGCAGGTCACGTCTGGGTCATGGGCAGCAAGCAGACAGAGGCTGGGTTCCACTGCCCTGCCCAGGGGTTGCAAGGCCCCTGGAAGAGAATCCCATAGCTGAGTGTCCGGTATTTCACCGGGGATTGCTCCTCCTCAGGAGTGTCCTTGGCAGGGTGGACTCAGGACTTCTCCCTGAAGTTCTCCCTCGCTGCCACAGAATCTGTTGTGTGAGGACCTGGGGTCTTGTCAGCCCACTGCCGAAGCAGGCCCAGAAGCCTCTTGAGCCATGTGGTCTTCCCTAGTCTTGACCTTAATTGTCTATCAGACCCTCATGAGTCTATGTCCTGCATTTGTCTGGTATCTGCCCTGTCCTCTCCCTCCTGGAATACTGCAGCCTCCACTTTTGTCTCCCGGCCCTTGTAAACTTCCCTCATATTGCTCAGATCTGCCTTCCTAAACCACAGACCAGGTGGTGCCACGCTCTGGGAGGCTTCCCCTGCCATTGGGAAAAGTTGCGGTATCCTTTCTCTGTGCCCCAGCCTTTCTGGCTTCTTACCTGACAAGCTGCGCACCTGCTCTCCTTCTGATTCTTGGCCCCTCTCCGTCCCTGGTGCTTTTCTATGTATCCATCAAGGCCCCGCCTAGGAGCAAGTACTCTGAGCGTCCTGCCCAGGCAGGTGACCCTGCTGCCCACACCATGCCTGCCTCTTACAGCTGCTTACACTGACGAGGGCCTGCTGCTTACTTACAGGGCTGTGAGCTGCCACCTCTTTGTGTTCTAAATTCTGGGGTCTCATGATGCTGAGCTGTGATGAGTATGTAGTAAACGTGTGATGAGTGAGTAGCTAGGGGTAGTGTTCTCTGCCGGGAACAGAGACTGTTAGCTCCGAGGAGACTCCTCCTGGCTGGAATACAAAGAGAAGGTGGCACGGTCTGATGAAGAGAGGGCAGGCTTGCTGCCACTTTGCTGACGGCATATGTGTCTTCCATTTTCTGAATGTCGATTTCCTCGTTACAGTGGGGGTTTAATGACCTGTTGCAGAGGTGGAGTTGTGCGGATTGCAGGAGCCATCCCACAGAGCCTCCTGCCTCTCTTCCCTTCTCTAGTCGTCGGACTTTCCCTCCTTGCATTGCACTCCCACTCCACATGGTTCACATGAGGCTACTTTCCACTGCTGTAATTTTTTGCCCATCTCTGGCAGGAAGAGCTAGAGCACCTGAACCAGGCCAGCGAGGAGATCAACCAGGTGGAGCTGCAGCTGGATGTGAGTGTTCCTCCTTTTCCTCACACCCTTGGGCTGGTCTCGGAGGTGTCTCCTTCTCTCCCTGTTCAATATGGTGGCAGGGGAGGGGGCGTGTATGAAAAACAAGAGGGGCTGGGACCCACCCATATGCCTTCCCTCTGCCCTATGTCCCTGTCCCTTTTCCAGGAGGCCAGGACCACCTATCGGAGGATCCTGCAGGAGTCAGCAAGGAAGCTCAACACGCAGGGTTCGCACTTGGGGAGCTGCATCGAGAAGGCCCGGCCTTACTATGAGGCTCGGCGTCTTGCTAAGGAGGTATGGCCAGCTGACGTGCATTGCAGAATGGCCACATGCAGGCCTGGCCCTGGACTCTTCTGTCTCTGTGTGGAGTGGAAGACAGGACACTTTCTCATTTCCTTTTTCTTTTATGTCTCTTCCCTTTGGTTCATGTCTCTTTTCTTTGCTCATCCCTTCATTCTTTACCCTTTTCCTCCCCTCTCTTTTTTTTTTAAAGCACAAATACTGTGGGTTCATTATTGGGAGACTGTAATGTAACTGTAGCTATAAAACAAGAAGAAAACCAAAATCACCGCAAATCCTACCATGTGCGTGTTTCATGTTTTTTGTACCTAGGGTTTGTTTTCGTCAAGTATGGTTAGGTGGCAGACACAGAGACAGCTGCCTTGAAAGAAGAGTTTATTACTTAACATTTCCAAGAAGAAAGGGCATGCCAAACCACGTAGAGGTCAGAAGGCACGTGAGGAGAGCTTGGCTCAGAGCCTTTATTGTGCTTATAATGGGAAGGAATGGGTAAGGCAGGGTAGGCAACATTGAGCAAATTCAGAATTAGAGAGCTTGAATAAATGCGGGCTCTGGGCCATAGCGGTGGTCTCTGTTTTGGTACCTGGTCCAGGGGTAACATAGGGCAGGGGAAACATTGGCATGGGGTGAGAGTTAGATAAAGGGGGTGGTGGGATTCGGATTGGTTGGTGTGCATTCGAGAAGTGTGCTCATAGAGGAGTTTACTGTGTTTGGGACTTAGCTAGCCCTAGGAGAGCCGCAAGGCCCCCGAGATGTCAAAGCACCATAAAATATAGAAAATAAAAAACATAGTTAATACAGCACGGATAACCCCTCAATTTTTTTGGTATATATTTTGCCAAAATGAGATGACCTGGTATGTGTTATTTTTATTCCTTTATTTTATTTATATTATGACATGGTTCCATGTCAATGAATATACATCCATGCTGTCATTTTTAAGACCTGCCTAATATTTCCTTACATTATTATTATTATTCATTTAATCAGTCCCCTCTAACTGAAAACTTGGGTTGGTTTCCATTGTTTTGTTTGGTAAGCATGGCTGTGACGAGCATCTCTGAGCACCTGTCTTCCTTCAGCTTACCTGCTGGACTGGAGTTGATGAAATCAGGGGCGTGCTTTCTGTGAGACGTGGTCCCTGTCGCTCACCACCTTGCAGCTAAAGTGGTGGGGATTTTTCTTTGTTCTCCCTAGGGTGAAAAAGGCCAGTGGCCTTTGTAAGTGCTGATTTCACACACTCACCCTCTAGTGTATCGTTGTCCAGTCTTTGTTTCTACATTTATTTCTTTTAAGTCCTATCCTTACAAAATATTCTTTATAGAATGTTATTTTTTTGGCGCTTATGCTCAGTGCCATTTGGGCAGTGAAGCTGACGTTGCACTGGGCCTTCCTCCTCCTCTTGTTCTCGTCCTCCTAAGATGGGTCTCCCCGGGTGGGCAGGGGTCCGTGGGGCCCCCCGCCCTGACGGCCCGCTCTTCCCAGGCCCAGCAGGAGACCCAGAAGGCAGCGCTGCGGTACGAGCGGGCGGTGAGCATGCACAACGCTGCCCGGGAGATGGTGTTTGTGGCTGAGCAGGGAGTCATGGCCGACAAGAACCGGCTGGACCCCACGTGGCAAGAGATGCTCAACCACGCCACCTGCAAGGTGAGCAAGGAGGTGCCAGCAGGTCTTCTCGGGGTCGGCTGCTTCCTTTGCTCTCCTTTCATCCCATCAGCCTCCTGCCTCATCTCTCTTCTCCACTCCAGCCTTTCCTCAGCTTCGATTCTGTTTCAGGCGAAACCTCTTCCTTGCTCTCTGCCCTGTTTGGGCTTTGCTAGTGCACCTGGTGAAGTGTAGTTTGTGTATCATTCCTCAGCTACTCAAAGGAGAGTGGGGAGTGGGAGGATCCCTGCTCTCAGCTGCAGTCTGCCACCTTCACCTTGTATAGACGTTAGTCCATTGGGGTCGTTACAACAAAATAATGTAGACTGGGTGGCTTAACAGCAGTTTATTTCTCACAGTTGTGCAGGCTAGGAAGTCCAAGCTCAGGTGCAGGCCGGTTTGGTATCTGGCGGCGAGGGCCTGCTTCCTGCTTCCTAGACAGCTGGCGGTCTTCTCACTGTGTCCTCATGAGGTAGAAGGGGGTGCGTGGGAGCTCTGCAGGACCTCTTACGAGGGCGCTAATCCCATTGAGACTGCTCCCCCCCCACATAACCTGATCACCTCTCAGAGGGCCCACATCCAATGCCATCACCTTAGGAGTTAGGATTTCAAATAGGAATTTTGGGGGGATACAAACATTTAGTCTCTAGCAGCAAATGCCAGCTCCTGAAGGATGGTCATGTCTTGAGGGGCAGAAGCGCGGGTCCTCAGTCAGTGATGTATGTCCTCTGCCCCGTCTGGGCCAGGTGAACGAAGCGGAGGAGGAGCGGCTTCGTGGTGAGCGGGAGCATCAGCGGGTGACTCGGCTGTGCCAGCAGGCTGAAGCTCGGGTCCAAGCCCTGCAGAAGACGCTCCGGCGGGCCATTGGAAAGAGCCGCCCCTACTTTGAGCTCAAGGCCCAGTTCAGCCAGATTCTGGAGGTAGGGGAGTAGTGGGAGAGGGGGATGGTATGTGAACCAGGCAGGAGGGGGGCAGGGACGGAGAGTGAGGGCAGTTCAAGGGATGCCTCTCTGGGCCATCTGCCAGACCAGTGTGGTGGGACAGGTGCTTGGAATGACCCACAGGAGTGGGAGTTGGGCTTGGAGAATAGGTACTGGCGGAGAATGGAGTTGAAAGGAGGTAAATGAGAAGAAGTGGGAATCGGGAAACCAGGGAGAATGGGGACAAGGAACTGGCCAGCCAGGGGAAGGGAACAGTGGGGAGAGGAGGAGTGGGTGGGAATGAAGACCTGGGGGGAAGGTCTTAGAGGTCAGGCTGAGGTGAGGAGCAGGGCAGGATGGCTGGGGAAGAGGAATCAAAGAGGAGGAGTGAAGGGGGGGCTGGGCTGGGCGGGGTGGAGCCCTGCGGGTTTGGGTTGGCTGGTCTGCGAAAGGAGGCACTGTGCAGAGTGCTGGTGGGGCTGAAGGGACTCGGCTGCAGGAGCCATGGAGCTGCCCGTTGGATCGCCTCACTCTGTTCCTGTCTCTGCAGGAGCACAAGGCCAAGGTGACGGAGCTGGAGCAGCAGGTGGCCCAGGCCAAGACTCGCTATTCAGTTGCCCTGCGCAACCTGGAGCAGATCAGCGAGCAGATTCATGCCCGGCGCCGGGGCCAGCCCCCTCATGGCCCAGGCCAGCGGCGCTCCTCCCCCGTGGGGGCCGAGGCTGGGCCTGATGGGGGGGAGGACGGGGACAGTGGGATCATTGAGGGGGCTGAAGGCGGGGGCCTGGAGGAGGGCAGTAGCCTGGGGCCTGGGCCTGCCCCGGACACAGACACGCTTAGCCTGCTGAGCCTGCGCACGGTGGCCTCGGACCTGCAGAAGTGTGACTCGGTGGAGCACCTGCGGGGCCTCTCAGACCACACCAGTCTGGACGGCCAGGAGCTGGGCTCCCGGGGCGGGGGCCGGGGGGGCCGCCACCAGCGAAGCATCAGCCTGTAGTCCACGCTCAGGGTGGCCCGTTCTCTTCAGCACCGCTGGCCCGTGTAGGGCCAGACAGGCTCCAAGCTACCTCTCCTCAGGTCCTCGCTTCCCTTGGAGAGGTCAGGTTGGCCCTGTCTCTGGTGGATTTCTCCCTGTCCCTGCCCTCCCAGCTCCCTCCTTGCAGGTGGCAGCTCTCTTTGCCTTACCCCTTCAGAAGGCTTCTCTCTGGCTCTCACGTTTGCCCTCTCCCTGCTAGCTCCTCATGGTCTGATGCCGTTTGCTGCCCCCTTTCTGCTTTCCTTCCATCTGTCTGGCTTTCCCCTCAGGGAACTTGGTCTGGAAGGCACAGGGAAGCCCGTCAGAGATGCTGGGTCCTGGCATCTTGGCCCCTAGCTCGAGGAAATAGGTGTCCCTTCCACCTCCCCGTGTCCCGAGGGGGTCTAGGGATGCTGCAGAGCTCTTCTGGCAGCCCCGTGCCCTAGGCCTCTGTCCCAGCCTGCCCATCTGGAACCTGTAAAATGCACTGTAGGACTGTGTGCCTCTGGAAAACACTACCGATCCCTACAGCGCTCCCTCCTCATGACCGAAGCCACTTTGCTGTGTCCGGCAAAGCAGGACTGGAAGGGTACCAGTGTCAGAGAAGGTGAAACGCAACCGCACTGTCCACAACGGACCCCACGCACTCCAAATAGGCTCCCATGTGCATGGTGTTTCCCCCAGCCGGGCTGGGCCGTTAACATTGCTAAGGTGCTCGTGGGTCTCTAACAGGGTCCATGTTGGGAGTTGGACATGTAATGAGGTCCTGATGGTTGAGGCCCTCGCCATTCCTGCTGCGGAGTTGGGTTTACTTTTTCTGGGTAGAGGATGTTGGGCTGAATCTCAGCACCCTCCTGTGGGGTGGAGTTAGGGAATTTGGTGCTCAGCTGCTCTCCCTCTCTCTTTCCCAAACCAAACGATACCTACTCCAGGATCCCTAGGGGGAAGTGCTCAAGTTTGGGTGCAGAGCCTTCTCTGATGCAGGGAGGGGCTGCCCTGGGTGAGGGGGCCCACCCTCCACGGGGAGCGGTTCTGGGTGTTTGGTGGTGCTCCGGGCTATATGGGGGGAAGGGTGGGGAAGCCACGCTAGATCTGGGTGCCTTGGGAGAACTGGTCCTTCCTGCTTTCCCACCCTGAGAGGTCTGAGAGCTGGACTCTGGGCAGGATAGCTTGTGCCTAGGCCATTGTGCTGCTGCCGTCAACTGGGAGGAGTGGGCTTCCACATGGAGGGTGTCTCCCTGTGTAAGGTGGTCACTATGAGAACCACTGGGTTTGAGGTGGCCAGGGTGGAGGGAAGAAAGGGAGGGAGGACGTGGGCCTGTGTGTGTGCGTGTGCTGGGGGAGTGCGTGTGTGAGAGTGAGTGTGAGAGAGAGAAGGGTATGCCCCTGATTTTATTTAAATAAAATAGTTTATGTAACAGTAATGTTTGCTGTGCCTGTCAGGGGAGGGAGGAAGAGAAGGGCAGAGTGTGTGTGGGGGGGCTCTTTTGCTGGGGGAGTCAGGGCAGGGGAGATGTCCCCTCCTCCCACCCCTCAGGCAAGGAGGGGTCTGCAGGGTGGGGAGGACGTTGTCAGCCACTGGTGGTCTAGGAAAGATGGGGGTGCCAATCCTGGGTGTGTCGACTTAGGCGTGAAGGAAGGGGAGGGAGGGGAGTAGGGCTGTAAGAGACTTAAACTTCAGATAGAACTTTTGCCTCCTGCAATGTTGGGACATACTTACACTAAGTTTTTTTTGTTGTCTATCTAAAATTTAATATAGATGAAAGGTGACACTCAAATCATGACTTAACCTGTTGTGGGGTGCAAAGGATTTGAGTGTGTTTGGACCCACAGCCTGTGAAATATCTAGTGGAATCGGGTCGGGGAGGGATGAGAACTTCAGGAGCCGTGGACGTGTAGAGTGAAAGCTCTGGATTGAGCACCGTCAGCCTCAGCCCCACAGGGGCGCCTCCATTTCGAGCCAGGTGAGGAGGGGGTCAGCCAAGGGCTGGAGAAGGCACTGCAGAGAGGAGGGCAGGAGCCCACTGGAAACTTGATGGGCATGGGTATCCTGAAGGCCCTTGGGCAGAGCGGAGGCCCGAAGACGGGATGGAAGGGCAGAGCAGTGACCCTGGTGATGTCAGACGGCCGCTGGGCCCTCAGGAGCCGCTGTGTTCTGGACACGCAGGGCAGGTGCCGTCCGGCTGGGACACTGCCTTTCCCAGCCTGGCCTTTTTTTTTTAACCAGTTTATTTTTCTCACAGTTCCAGAGGATAAGTCCAAGGTCAAGTGTCAGTAGGACTCGTGCCTTCTGAGGGTTGTAAGGGAAGGATCGGTTCCGGGTCTCTCTCCTTGCAGATGCGTCTTCTCCCGGGGCCTTCGTCTGTATCTTCCCTGTGTACGTGTCTGTTCACATTTCTCTCTTACAAGGATACCAGTCCTATAGGGTCAGGGTTCACCCAAATGACCTCATTTTACCTTAGTCACCTCTGCAAGGACCCTATCTCCAACTGCAGTCATGTTCTGACTACGTTACAACTTCAGCATATGAATTCCGAGGCAGACACAGTTCAGTTCATAACAGCAAAAAAGACAGTCATCCCTCTAAACAATGTAAATGGCATCTGATCCTGTTCTTCCCATTGCAACATCACTGGACTTAATCTACCATTTTGTTTATCGGAATGCCTTTCAACTGACCTCTCTTCCCAATTGAGAAATAAAGTGTGGTAAGGCAGATGGGTGCCAAAATATTCCCTTTATTACTGGAAAAGTTGTTAATGAGAATGCATGGTCTGTGTCCTTGGACAAGTAGGCTTTCTGAGATGACACCCCAGGGTCATCCTTCCCTGCCCAGTCCTGCAAGTCTCTTGGTGTGAAGGAGCCCCAGAAAAGAAGGGCTGGCTGTGCCCACCCAGTTCTCACCAAATCACCTACCAGATAAGAGTGGAGAGCTAGCAGGACAGTTGAGCTAATGGTGCTGCTTCCATGTGGAAGAAAACAGCCACAGCAAATATGCCCCCCCCATCCTAACAATAGTGTCTTGTACTTATCCAGTGTGTCTCGTGCCAGGCATGTGAATTTACCCGTTCCCACGACAGCCTTATGAGGTAGGTAGCACCATGACTGTTTTCACAGATGAGAATACAGGCTTTGTGGGGATGCCTAGTTTGCCCCCAGCCTTGTAGAAGTTAATGGAGACATTTGGACTTGAGTCCACAGGGACCAGAGGTGAGAAAGTGGCGTGGGCGTAGTCACCTCTTAGGAAGTTTTACTGGGGAGGGGAGCTGAGAAATATCAGGAGGCTCAAGGAATTTTGTTTTAAAATGAACAAGAGATGGTCAAATTGGGGGGGTGTCTCATTTTCCCCATTCCTGTATGATGTCGTAACACTGAGAGGTAAGTTCTTCTGAACTATGTCCTCCCCAAGTGAGCAGTTGGGCCTCAGTCTCCCCAGCACTTAATACATGCCTGACCCTTAAATATTCAGTAAACATGCTTTTGCACCTCCCTCCTCCCCCCAGTCCAAATTTTTGCCAGGTTACTTTGTTAGACCCTGGTTAGGAGGTCAGCATCTGTATCCACAGCCCTGTGATCACATCTCCACGTCTCCAGGGGGCTGTTCTCAAATTTCTCTAAGCTCCAGTTTTATCACCTCTAAAATGAGAAAATCTAGGTGTGCCCACCACTACGCCAGGTCAAGGGGTGTTAGCCACAGTGAGCCATATTAGTGGCTTCCAGGTGCGGTGAGCTTCAATTAGGAGGCCTCCTTCTGTCTAGTGCTAGGGAAGGAGGCCTTTTTATAAAGGTCCCATTGAGGTTTGGGGGAGTCACCCTTTGCCTCCGTGTGCGGAGCGAAGATGGGCTTCTCGGGTTGTCACGGTCCTGCCTTGTCGGCAGAGGGCAGCAGGCACCAGAACGCTGATGGAGAGCAGTCTGAGTCGGCTGGGTCCTGGTCCTGATTTTCCTGCAAGCCTGTGAGGTTTGCCTCCTTCACACTTGGCAGGTGGTCCTGGGAGCCTGGGGTGGAGGGGGGGTAGGAAATGGGGTGTATGCATCAGAGTCCAACCCCGCCTGTCCCCACCTGGGCTTCTTGCATCGCTGATGTGCTTCGGATGGTCTGTCTTGTGTGAAAACTGCTTCAGGTGTGTGGGGGCACCAGGTCATATGAGGCCAGATGTTCTGTGCTGCTGCTTTTTTTTTTTTTTAAAGATTTTATTTATTTATTTGACAGAGAAGAGTTATTGAGAGCAGGAACACAAGCGGGGGAGAGGGAGAGGGAGAAGCAGGCTTCCTGCCGAGCAGGGAGCCCGATGCGGGGCTCCATCCCAGGACCCTGGGATCATGACCTGAGCCGAAGGCAGATGCTTAATGGCTGAGCCACCCAGGCGCCCCATGTTCTGTGCTTCTTGATGCCCTGTTCTCCTCAGAACTCACCTCCTTCCTTGTCCTCCTTAGTGCCCTGTCCCTCTACCCTTCCTCAGCCTCCTTGCACATTCCCCTCTTGGGAAGTCCCTTTGGCTTCCCTCTACCACCACTCCTGAGCCTTGGGCTTCCACTCTGTCCACCATCCCTGCGCCCTAGGCTGCGACACTGCACCGTACCCTGAATTAAGGGAACCAGGGGACCATTTCGCTGACTGGCAGAAGGAGGTGTAGTTTGTTAAATATTTAGCAGGATCTTAGAGTTGCAAACACTGTGGTAGGACTTGTTATGAATACCAGAAAGTATAATAATCGTGGGTTGGACATCGAGTTAAGGAACACAGGTGGATAAAGGTAACAGGTGATACAGGGCAGTAAACAGATAGATGTTTATTTTTTAAAAAAGATTTATTTATTTGAGAGAGAGCAGGGGGTAGGGGCAGAGGGAGAGAGAGAATCTAGGCAGAGTCCCCACTGAGCATGGAGCCTGACTTGGGGCTCTAATCTCACGACCCTGAGATCATGACCTGAGCTGAAACCAAGAGTCGGACACTCAACTGACTGAGCCACCCTGGTGCCCCAGACAAATCGATGTTTAAGAGGGCTGCAGTCAAGGAGAGGTCTGGGAGGTTAGGAAACAGAAGCGAGGGCTTTGAGCAGGGAACTGCTCTCTCAAGCTCTGGACCAGTCCCTGTCCTCAGGCTGGAGAGTAGTGGTAAGAATCTTCCTCTTACACTCCCTTCTACCAGTCCTCTTGCCCCCATGCCTTACTCTTCTGAAATTGTCCCAAGCTTCTCTGGTCAGGGCCTGTGGCCCACCTGTCTTGGTATTCTCAGGGTGAGGCACAGGGCACTTTTCACCAGACATCTGTCCATTGACTTGCTTATACTTGTGCTACTCTTGGCACAACTTTTCTCCCTGCTTAACCTGCTAGACTTCTGCCTGTGGTTTGAGGCCCAGCTCATGTGGCCTTTGGGCCAAATCCCCAAGGTTCCAGTGACTTCTTGTAGGACTGGCTCAGTGTCACTCCTGTGTCATCCCTGACTCCACCTCACTCAACACTTAACCTGGTACAATAGATGTTCTACAAAACAGAGTGACCATACATCATGTATGGTCTAAACTGGGACACTTGAGTGTGAAAGGGGGCAGATGCAACCCAGGACTGACCATGCTGTCCCAAGAGAGCCGTCATTGGCCTGCCTCTGCCACGCAGGGCTGCGTGCATATGGATGAGGCACTTAGCTCCTCTGGGCTTTGGTGTTCTGGTCTTCAAGAAGGGGGGCCAGACTGGGTAGATAACATCTTAGCGTATCAAAAGCACTAAAATGATATGGCTGGTGGAGGAGGTTGGGGCCTGTGAGAGGTATTTTGGTGAAGGCTGTGAGATGGTGGATGTGTTTGTAGAAAGTTATGGGGTCAGAGCATGAGAACTCCAAATCCAGGGTTGGTTAGGGCCCAGACTGGAGGCAGTAAAGAGCTGCTAGACATTTCTGCTTTGGACGTGAGGTGATGTCGAAGAACTTGGGCAGTGATGTTTCCTTCCTCAGAGCAGGCAGGTGGTTATCGCCCACAGTGGAGATCCACCAGCTGACTTATTCATCAACACCGTTGGGAGGAGGGGTATAAAAATAAGTTTCTTCCCCATTTGAGACAAGAACATTTTGATCTAGAATGGAATGGAAATTAGTACTGTGAAGTTTGTCAAGAGCAGACAGTTCATCCTTTCCCAGCCGCTGCGGTGTCCTTCTTGGGCACCTTGTCCTTTTTCCTCTCTCCTTGTGATTTCTGCAATAACATGCTAAATAGGCAGGGTCTTCTCCACACCCAACAGGGCCTGTCCTCCTGCGGTGAGGCAGGAACTCTTACAGGGGTTGGGAGACGAGAGAGGAGTGGAGGAAATAGTGGAAGTTGAGGGTTTCCTGGTATGAGGCTCCTTGAGCTGCAGGACTCTCAGAAGCTGCTGCTGGTTAGGGGAGAATGAGCATCTCTCATTTAAAGTAACCCCTTCCTTCTAACCTCAGTGGTACTGTTGTGGTTTCAGCCTCCCACTCTCCTTGGAGAGGGAGGCCAGAAGCGCACCTGCCTGTGCACCACAGGGTGGAAGTATGAAGTTTCTGTTCTCCCATTTGGGCTTTCTCCAGCTGATCTTTACCCAACCACTTGGCCTTCCTCCAGCTAATCTTTACCCAACCACCAATTCCACTTTGGACATGATTTTCTAAGCCCCTCGATCACAAACTCTTCCTTCTTTTTCAAACAGTTGCATTTAATGGACGAGACTGTATAAAGCTACCCAGTTGGAAGGGGGGCCTGCCAATAACAAGAGAGGACATGAGGCCTTAGTATGGTTTCCTTTAGAGAGGGGAAGCTATGTCTTCATGGCACCAACAAAAACGAATGCAAAGTTAAAAAAAAAAATGCAACCAGGTATGTTCATGTGCCACTTCGGATATGCTCTTTATTTATTTATTTATTTTTCTGAATTAGTTTTTCTTATAGTTTTTATATTTTTTAAAAGACACATCCAAGGAGAAAGTGACAAGACAAGAAGGCAGAATCTCAAAGATAGGCAAATTGATCTGGAAGCATAAAAAGGTGGGGGAGGGATGAGAGAAAACACTCTGTAACTAGAGGAGCCACAAGAATTGGAGAAAGTGAAAGAAGTGGAGAAGAGAGGAAGAGAGACATGAAGATATATGTAGTCATCTGGAGGGAAGGACCTCAGATAGGAAGAGGAAAATCCAGGTCGCTGAGCTAGTAGCAGAAATGGTGTTCAGAGGCACCTGGGCATTGATAGAGTCCAGGTCAAATTTTATAGCTCTCCCTTATCTTGACCTATCTCAAGGTTGCTAGGTGTGGGCCTCACATGTGTCAGAATAGCTAAAATTAACAACACAGGAGATAACAGATGTTGGTGAGGATGCAGAGAAAGGGGAATCATCTTACACTGTTTGTGGGAATGCAAACTGGAGCAGCCACTCAGGGAAACAATATGGGGGTTCCTCAAAAGGTGAAAAATATAACTACCCTACAATTCAGGATTTACACTACTAGGTATTTATCCAAAGGATACAAGCATACTGATTTGAAGGGGCACATGCACCCCAATGTTTATAGCAGCAATGTCCACAATAGCCAAACTATGGAAAGAGCCAAGATGTCCATCGACAGATGAATGGATAAAGAAGATGTGGCATACATATATAATGGAATATTACTCAGCCACCAAAAAGAATGAAATCTTGCCATTTGCAATGATGTGAATGGAGCTAAAGAGTATTATGCTAAGTGAAATAAGAGAAAGACAAATACCATATGATTTCATTCATATGTGGAATTCAAGGGGCACCTGGGTGGCTCAGTTGGTTGAGTGACTGCCTTCAGCTCAGGTCATGATCCCAGGGTCCTGGGATCGAGCCCCACATCGGGCTCCCTGCTCGGCGGGGAGCCTGCTTCTCCCTCTCCCACTCCCCCTGCTTGTGTTCCCTCTCTCGCTGTCTCTCTCTCTGTCAAATAAATAAATAAAATCTTAAAAAAAAAAATAAAACAGATGAACATATGAGAGGGGGAAAAGAAATGAGAAGGAGGCAAACCATAAGAGATTCTTAACTACAGAGAACAGAAAAGGGTTGAGGAGGGAGGTGGGTGGGGATGGGCTAAATGGGTGATGGGTATTAAGGAGGCACTTGGGATGAACAGTGGGTGTTTTATGTAAGTGGTGAATCACTACCCCTGAAACCAATATTACACTATATGTTAATTGACTAGAATTTAAATAAAAACATGAAACAACCCCCCCACCACAACAAACAAACAAAAAAGATTGCTAGGTGTGGGGCTATTCCTGGAGTTGCTGAATTCTGCAGCTGACTGCCAGCTAGAGGTTTATGGCTCTGATGTCAGGGAAAAATCACTGATAAATCTTGTTTCAGACATGCCCCACCCTCTGTTGGCTCCAACAGTGTTTGATATCTAATAATAAGAACCCATATCCTGTGAGCTGTTAAGAAATGAAATTCAGCTGTGTAAAGGTTAAAGCCTTTATTGGCTTTACTCAATGATTCATGAATGGGGCAGTATTCCATCTGGCAGATAGAAAGGAGCTCTGAGGAACTGTACAAAACGAAAGAATTTTATAGAGCAGGACAAGGAAGCTATACTAACAAAAAGTGGATTGGTTGTGGCAAGGTCACCTTCTTTAGGGGATGGCAGGGATCTGTCCTGCGGATTACCTCCCTAGTGCTGAACAGGTAATTCCTGATTGGCCTGGTTTAAGATTCCATTCTTGGGAGAGGCTGAAAGTGCACTTAAGTAGTGAGTCTCACTTTGCTAATATGGGGACTAACATAAGTGACTATTTTGGGTGTCTTATTTTATTTTTAACAATTACCCCCTTAACTGAGAGATGTGATCAAAATTTAAGGCCTTAGTGCCACTCCCAGCTACTTTGCTGAAGTTCTCACAGTTTTTGCTGATCCTCTGTGTGGTATTCATAGGCCTTGATTTCTTTTTGCTGAATCTCTGTGGTATTCATAGGTCACGATCTCAGGTTAACATTTTTAAATCTTTTTTTTTTTTTTTTTAAGATTTTATTTATTTATTTGACAGAGACAGAGACAGCGAGAGAGGGAACACAAGCAGGGGGAGTGGGAGAGGGAGAAGCAGGCTTCCCGCTGAGCAGGGAGCCCGATGTGGGACTTGATCCCAGGACTCTAGGATCATGACCTGAGCCGAAGGCAGCCGCTTAACGACTGAGCCACCTAGGCGCCCTCAGGTTAACATTTTTAAAATCAGTCATTCTCTTCATTCATTTTCTGACATTCCAGCTTTAGAGAGATCATTTGTTTGGTGGCTAGTGGTGGTGAACATGACCATAAAGCTTTTGAGAGAATACAGTGTGCCAGGGAGACTACTATGATTATTATAAGCAGGATAATTCCCAATGCCTGGGGTGCACTTTAGAGCCCTGGTCCCCAGGACTCAAATGAATTAAGATCAAGTAAGTCAAAGAAAGACCCCACTGAAGGAGTCGCTTTCTGAAGCCAAGTGGCTTGTTCAGTGACCTTATGTGGCTAAGTTTTAACTTCCCAGAAGCGTTCACTTGGCTGCAGCTGGTGGTGGCTGTGGCCCAGACACCTTGCTCAACTCAAAGGTAGTCAGGAACTGTCCTGTCATCAGGAACTGTTCTGGCCAGAGTCCAAGGAATTTAGTTGGGCAGTGATTGCTTTAACAGTATCTGCAGTGATGACATAAACTGAGGAGAAGTTACCAATGAGGTGTCTCAGTTTGATTGTGGACAGTTAGCGGCACAATTAATTAACATAAAAGGCATTGCCCAGTTATGTGCCAGCCAACTAGGTGTGCATAGGCCAAAGGAGAATGAAAACCACCCAAGACAAGGATAAATCCTGTTGGGAACGAACCATTCCCACTAAGGTGGCACTATTAATAGATTTGTTCACAACAGATATGGTCATTAAAGCCAGGAGTTAGTTACTTTTCAGCACATCCAGGAAATGAATCTTCTAGCTTGCCTGGGAGTGCGAATTTACTATAATTTGTGTGGGTATTTGGGTCTAACTGGTCAAGTACAACAGTTAAGTTGGAGAAAGGTAATACCAAAGCACTGGGGGCCCCGGCCATAAAAGTCAAGTCCTGTAAGTGACTTATAAGAGGGGTTGACTGTAGTTTATGGTGACATTGAGGGTAGAAGAAAAATTGGTCACAGGGAGGACCAGGGGATCTCTAGCATCACGGACAGATCTCAGGTGGTTTTTGTTTGTTTGTTTTTAATTGAAGTGTAATTAACATAGTGTTATATTAGTTTCAGGTGTACAAAATCAGTATATTGTACAGTTCTATACATTTCTCAGTGCTCATCAAGATAAGTGTACTCTTTTTTTTTTTTTTAAGATTTTTATTTGTCAGAAAGAGTGGGAGAGAACAGAAGCAGGGGGAGCGGCAGGCAGCGGGAGAAGCAGGCCCTGCTGAACAAGGAGCCCGATGCAGGACTCGATCCCCGGACCCTGGGATCATGACCTGAGCTGAAAGCAGACACTTAACTGACTGAACCACCTAGGTGTCCCAAGGTAAGTGTACTCTTAGTTCCCTTGATCTATTTCACCCATTCTCTCATCCATTTCCCCTCTGACAGCCACAAGTTTGTTCTCTGTATTTAACAGTCTGTTTTTTTGTTTGTCTTGTTTTCCTTTGTTCATTTGTTTCATTTCTTAAATTCTACATATGAGTGAAATCATATGGTGTCTTTCTCTGACTGACTTATTGTACTTAGCATTCTACCTGCTAGGTCTATCCATGTTGCTGCAAATGGCAAGATTTCATTCTTTTTATGGCTGAGTAATATTCCATTGTATTTGTGTGTGTGTGTGTATAAAAACCACACTCCACATCTTTATCCATTCATCTATGGGCTGCTTCCATACCCTGGTTATTGTAAATAATGTTGCAAAAACATAGGGGTACATATAGACAGATTGGAATTTTTGATGACAAATCCAGCAGCCTGAAAGGTTACCATCTTTAGCAGGCCTGGGAGATATGCACAATGGCATTATCATTCCAAGCCAGAGTGGAATGTCAGAGTAAAGGAAAGAAAGAAAAGAAGAAAGGATGTCATGATTTTTATTTGTTTGTTTATTTGTTTTTATTGAGAGAGAGAAAGAGTGCGAAAGTGGGGAGGAGCAGAGGGAGAGGGAGAGAGAGAACCTAAAGCAGATTCCATGCTGAGTGTAGAGCCCGACATGTGGCTCAAACTCACAACCCTGAGATCACGAGTTGAGCTAAAATCAAGAGTTGGACACATCGGGGGTGCATGTATCCCTTTGAATCTGTATTTTTGTATCCTTTGGGTAAATACCTAGTAGTGCAATTGCTGGATCACACATAGGGTAGTTTTATTTTTAACTTTTTGAGGAACCCCCATACAGTTTTCCAGAGTGGCTGCACCCATTTGCACTCCCACCAACAGTGTAGGAGGGCTCCCCTTTTTCTGTATCCTTGCCAACATCTGTTGTTTCCTGTGTTATTAACCTTAGCCATTCTGAAAGGTGTGAAATGACATCTCATTTTGGTTTCAATTTGTATTTCCCTGATGAGTGATGTGGAGCATTTTTTCATGTGTCTATTACATGTCTATACATCTGGATGTCTTCTTTGGAAAAGTGTCTATTCATGTCTTCTGTCCATTTCTTAACTGAATTATTTGTTTTTTGGGTGTTGAGTTTGATAAGTTCTTTATAGATTTTGGATGCTAGCCCTTTAAATATTCTATTTTTTTTTTTTTATAGATTTTATTTGAGAGAGAGTGAAAGTGAGAGAGATCACAGAGGGAGAAGGAGAAGCAGACTAGCCACTGAGTGGAGAGTCCAATGCGGGGCTCGATCCCAGGACTCTGAGATCATGACTTGAGCTGAAGGCAGACGCTTAACTGATTGAGCCACCCAGGCGCCCCATTGGATACTAACCCTTTATCTGATATGTCATTTGCAAATATCTTCTCCCATTCTGTAGACTTCCTTTTAGTTTGTTGATTGTTTCCTTCAGTGTGCAGAAGTTTTTTTATCTTGATAAAGTCCTAATAGTTCATTTTTGCTTTTGTTTCCCTTGCGTTTGGAGACGTGTCTAGCAAGAGGTTGCTGTGGCTGAGGTTGAAGAGGTTGCTGCCTCTGTTCTCCTCTAGAATTTTGATGGAGTCCTGTCTCACATTTAGGTCTTTCATCCATTTTCAATTTTTGTGTATGGTGTAAGAAAGTGGTCCAGTTTCATTCTTCTGCATGTTGCTGTCCTGTTTTCTGAACACCATTTGTTGAAGAGATTGTCTTTTATCCACTGGATATTCTTTCCTACCTTGTCAAGATTAATTGACCATATAGTTGTGGGTCCAATTCTGGGCTCTCTATTCTGTTCCATTGTTCCATGTGTCTGTTTTTGTGCCAGTGCCATACTGTCTTGATGATTGTACCTTTGTAATACAGCTTGAAGCCCAGCATTATGATGCCTCCAGCTTTGGTTTTCTTTTTCCATATTACTTTGGCTATTTGGGGTATTTTGTGGTTCCATACAAATTTTAGGATTGTTTGCTCTAGCTCTGTGAAAAATGCTGGTGGTACTTTGGTAGGGATTTTATGAAATGTGTACATTGCTTTGGGTAGTATAGACATTTTCACAATATTCTTCTAATCCATGAGCATGGAAGGTTTTTCTATTTCTTTGTGTCCTTTTCAATTTCTTACATAGGTGTTCTATAGTTTTCAGAGTACAGATCCATTACCTCTTTGGTTAGGTTTATTTCTAGGTATGTTATGGTTTTTGGTGCAGTTGTATCCAGGATTGATTCCTTGATTTGTCTTTCTGCTGCTTCATTATTGGTGTATGGAAATGCAACAGATTTCTGTATCTTGATTTTATATCTTGCGACTTTGCTGAATTTGTGTATCAGTTATAATAATTTTCTGGTGGCATCTTTTGGGTTTTCTACATAGAGTATTATGTCGTCTGCAAATAGTGAAAGTTTCACTTCTTCCATGTCAATTTGGATGCCTTTTATTTCTTCTTGTCTGATTGCTGGGACTAGGACTTCTAGTGCTGTGTTAAATAACATCGGTGAGACTGGACATCCCTGTCATGTTCCTGACTCTGGAGGAAAAGCTCTCAGTTTGTCCCCATTGAAGATGATTTTAGCTGTGTGTCTTTCATATATTGCCTTTCATTTTTTTTTTTAAAGATTTTATTTATTTATTTAATTGACAGAGAGACAGTGAGAGAGGGAACACAAGCAGGGGGAGTGGGAGAGGGAGAAGCAGGCTCCCTGCCGAGCAGGGAGCCTGATGCGGGGCTTGATCCCAGGACCTGGGATCATGACCTGAGCCGAAGGCAGTCGCTTAACCAACTGAGCCACCCAGGCGCCCCCCATATATTGACTTTCTGATGTTGAGCTATGTTTATCTATCCCTACTTTGTGGATTTTTTTTTTTTTTTTGTTTCAAGAATGGATGCTGTACTTTGTCAAATGCTTTTTCTGTATCTATTGAGAGGCTCGTATGGTTCTTATCCTTTCTTTTATTAATGTGGTGTATCATGTTGATTGATTTGTGAATATTGAACCACCCTTGCAGCCCAGGAATAAATCCCATTTGATCATGGTGAATGATTCTTTTAATGTACTGTTGGATTTGATTTGCTAGTATCTTATTGAGAATTTTTGCATCCATGTTCATGTAATTCTCCTTTTTAGTGGGGTCTTTGGTTTTGGAATCAAGGTTATGCTGGCTTTATAGAATGAGTTTGGAAGTTTTCTTACATTTCTATTTTTTCAGAACGGTTTGAGAAGAATAGGTATTAACTGTTCTTGAAATGTCTGGTAGAATTTCCGTTGGAACCCATCTGGTCCTGGAATTTCATTTGTTGGGAGATTTTTGATTACTGATTCAATTTCTTTCCTGGTTAATGGATCTGTTTAAATTTTCTATTTCTTCCTGTTTCAGTTTTGGTAGTTTGTTAGTTTCTAGGAATTTGTCCATTTCTTCCAGATTGTCCAGTTTGTTGGCAAATAATTTTTCATAGTATTCTCTTATAATTGTTTGTATTTCTGTGGTGTTCTCTCTTCTTTCATTCATCATCTTATCTGTTTGGGTCCTTTCTCCTTTTGATAAGTCTGGCTCAGTGTGTATCAATTTTATTAATTCTTTCAAAGAACCAGCTCTTAGTTTCATTGGTTTTTTGATTCCTATATCATTTATTTCTTCTGTAATCTTTATTTTTCCCCTTCTTCTGCTGGCTTTAGGCTTTATTTGCTATTCCTTTTCTAGCTCTTTTAGGTGTAAGGTTAGGTTGTGTATTTGAGACTTTTCTTGCCTCTTGAGGAAAGCATGTATTTCTATGTACTTTCATCTTAGGAATGGCTTTGCTGCATCCCAAAGGTTTTGAACTGTCATGTTTTCAGTTTCATTTGCTTCCCTGTATGTTCTTTTTTTACAATTTTATTTTTGCATTTATTTATTTATTTATTCATTCATTCATTCATTCAATTAGCCAACATATAGTACATCATAAGTTTTTGGTGTATTATTCAATGATTCATTAGTTGCACATAACACCCAGTGCTCATCACATCACGTGCCCTCCTTAATGCCCGTCACCTAGTTACCTCATCCCCCTACCCACCTCCCTTTCCGCAACCCTCAGTTTGTTTCCCAGAGTCAAGAGTCTCTCATGATTTGTCTCCCTCTTTGATTTCTTCCCATTCAGTTTTCCCTCTCTTCTCCTATGATCCTCTGCACTATTCCTTATATTCCACATATGAGTGAAACCATATGATAATTGTGTTTCTCTGATTGAGTTATTTCTTTTTTTTTAAGATTTTATTTATTTGACAGAGAGAGAGACAGTGAGAGCAGGAACACAAGCAGGGGGAGTGGGAGAGGGAGAAGCAGGCCTTCCGCCAAGCAGGGAGCCCGATGCGGGACTCGATCCCAGGACCCTGGGATCATGACCTGAGCCGAAGGCAGACGCTCAACGACTGAGCCACCCAGGCGCCCTCTGATTGACTTATTTCACTTCGCATAATACCCTCCAGTTCTACCTATGTTGATGTAAAATGATGTAGGTATTCATCGTTTCTGGTGGCTGAGTAATATTCCATTGTATATATGAACCACTTCTTCTTTATCCATTCATCTGTTGAAGGACATCTTGGCTCCTTCCACAGTTTGGCTGTTGGCTTCCATGTGCTTTTTAAGTTTCTTCCTTAATTTCCTGGTTGACCCATTCATTCTTTAGTAGGATGTTCTTTAGCCTCCATGTATGTGTGGTCTTTCCAAATTTTTTCTTGTGGTTGACTTCTAGTTTCATAGAGTTGTGGTCTGAAAATATGCATGGTATAATCTCAGTCTTTTTGTGCTTGTTGAGGACTGATTTGTGACCCAGTATGTGATCTATTTTGGAGAATGTTCTGTGTGCACTTGAGAAGAATGTGTATTCTGCTGCTTTAGGATGAAATGTTCTGAATAAATCTGCTAAGCCCATCTGGTTCAGTGTGTCATTCAAATCCATTGTTTCCTTGTTGATTTTCTGGTTAGATGATCCAGAGTGATTATTGATAGTTATGAATTTAGTCCCATTGTATTACCTGTGAAGTCATTGTTTCTGGAGATTTTCTCTGTTCCTTTCTATTTTTTGTCACTTTTGGTCCTTTCCCACTCAAAGTGTCTACTTTAATATTTCTTGCAGGGCTGGTTTAGTGATCAGGAACTCATTTAGTTTTTGTCTAGGAATCTCTTTATCTCTCCCTCTATATCTGTTTTGTGTGTGTGTGTGTGTGTGAGTTCCTTGACTGATTTTTTACAGAAATATTCATTTTTACTGTTTTTGTGTTTCTTATCTTTACACTGTCACTTTTGGTCTCTCATTTCTACCAAAAAAGTCCCCTTTAATATTATTTGCAAAGCTGGTTAATGGTGACAAACTCCTTTATTTTTTTTATTTTTTTATTTTTTTGGTCTGGGAAACTATATCTCCTTCTATTCTGAATTACAGCCTTGCTGGATAGAGTATTCTTGGCTGTAGATTTTTCCTATACAGAACTTTGATTATATCATGTCATTCCCTTTAAGCTTGCAAAATTTCTTTTGTCTTTTTAATTTAAATTCAGTTAGCCAAGGTATAGTACATCATTGGTTTTTGAAATAATGTTCAGTGATTCATCAGTTCAGAATAACACCCATTGCTCATCACATCACATGCCCTTATTAATGCCCATCACCCAGTTACCCCATCCCCCCACCTCCCAGCTCCCTTTCCACAACCCTCAGAGTCAAGAGTCTGATATCATTTGTCTCCTTCTCTTAATTCTTCCCATTCAGATTCCTCCCCCCACTCCTATTGCCCTCTGCTCTATTCCTTATGTTCCACATATGAGTGAAACCATATGATAATTATCCTTCTCTGATTGACTTATTTCACTTAGCATAATACCCTCCAGTTCCATCCATGTTGATATAGATGGTAGGTGTTCATCCTTTCTGATGGCTGAGTAATATTCCATTATATACATGTACCGCATCTTCTTTATCCATTCATCTGTTGAAGGGCATCTCGGTTTCTTCCACAGTTTGGCTATTGTGGAAGGAACCGAGATGCCTATGAACATTGGGGTACACGTGCTCCTTCTTTTTACTACATCTGTATCTTTGGGG
Organism: Phoca vitulina; assembly: GCF_004348235.1. NCBI lineage: Eukaryota > Metazoa > Chordata > Mammalia > Carnivora > Phocidae > Phoca > Phoca vitulina. The sequence goes on from NW_022589790.1 coordinate 2,311,400, forward strand.
TAAATACCCAGGAGTGCAATTGCTGGGTCCTAGAGTAGCTCTATTTTTAACATTTTGAGGAACCTCTATACTGTTCTCCAGAGTCACTGTACCACCTTGCATTCCCACCAGCAATGTATGAGGGTTCCTCTTTCTCAACATCCTTGCCAACATTTGTTGTTTCCTGTCTTTTTCATTTTAGCCATTCTGACTGGTGAAAGGTGGTAACTCATTGTGGTTTTGATTTGTATTTCCCTGATAGCAAGTGATGTGGAATATTTTTTCATGTGTCTGTTGGCCATTTGTATATCTTCTTTGGAGAAATGTCTGTTCATGTCTTCTGCCCATTTCTTGACTGGATTCTTTCTTTTTTGGGTGTTGAGTTTGAGAAGTTCTTTATAGATCTTAGATACCAGCCCTTTATCTGTAGTGTCCTTTGCAAATATCTTCTCCCATTCTGTGGGTTGCCTTTTAGTTTTGTTCACTGTTTCCTTTACTGTGCAGAAGCTTTTTATCTTGATGAAGTTCCAATAGTTCATTTTTGCTTTTGTTTCTCTTGCCTTTAGAGATGTATCTTGCAAGAAGTTGCTTTGTCCAGGGTCGAAGAGGTTGCTGTCTCTGTTCTCCTCTAGGATTTTGATGGATTCCTGTCTCACATTGAGGTCTTTCATCCATTTTCAGTTTATCTTTATGTATGGTGTAAGAAAATGGTCCAGTTTTCATTTTTCTGCATGTGGCTATCCAATTTTCCCAACAGTATTTGTTGAAGAGACTGTCTTTATTACACTGGATATTCATTGCTGCTTTGTCAAAGATTATTTGACCATAGAATTGAGGGTCCATTTCTGGGCTCTCTATTCTGTTCCATTGATCTATGCATCTGTTTTTGTACCAGTACCATGGTGTCTTGATAATCACAGCTTTGTAATATAGCTTGAAGTCAGGCATTGTGATGCTCCCAGCTTTGGTTTTCTTTTTCAACATTCCCTGGTGATTCGGGGCCTTTTCTGGTTCCATACAAATTTTAGGATTGTTTGTTCCAACTCTGTGAAAAATGTCGATGGTATTTTGATAGGGATTGCATTGAAAGTGTAGATTGTTCTGGGCAGCATAGACATTTTCACAGTGTTTATTCTTCCAATCCCATTTCTACATCTCTTTGTTTCTTCCTCAATTTCTTTCATAAGTGTTCTGTAGTTTTTAGAGTAAGATCTTTTTCCTCTTTGGTTAGGTTTATTCCTAGGTATCTAATGGTTTTTGGTGCAATTGTAAATGGGATCAATTCCTTAATTTCTCTTTCTTCAGTCACATTATTAGTGCATAGAAATGCAAGTGATGTCTATGCATTGATTTTATATCCTGCTACGCTGCTGAATTGCTGTATGAGTTCTAGCAATTTTGGGGTGGTCCTTTGGGTTTTCCACATAAAGTATCATGTCATCTGTGAAAAGGGAGAGTCTGACTTCTTTGACAATTTGAATGCCTTTTATTTCTTTTTGTTGTCTGATTGCTGAGGCTAGGACTTCTAGTACTATGTTGAACAGCATTGGTGAGAGTGGGCATCTTGTCATATTCATGATCTTAGGGGAAAAATTCTCAGTTTTTCCCTGTGGGCTCTTCATTGATGGCTTTTGTGATATTGAGTTATGTTCCCTCTATCCCAACATGGTGGAGAGTTTTAATCAAGAAAGGATGTTGTATTTTGTCAGATGATTGTTCTGCATTAATTGAGAGCATCATCTGGTTCTTGTCCCTTCTTTTATTAATTTGACCTATCACATTGATTGATTTGTGAATGTTGAACCACCCTTGCATCCCAGGAATAAATCCCAATTGGTCATGGTGAGTAATCCTTTTAAAGTACTGTTGGATCCTATTGGCTAGTATCTTGATGGGTATTTTGGCATCCATGTTCATCAGGGATATTGGTCTGTAATTCTCCTTTTTGATGGGGCCCTTGTCTGGTTTTGGGATCAAGGTAATGCTGGCCTCATAGAACGAGTTTGGAAGTTTTCCTTCCATTTCTATTTTTTGAAACAGCTTCAGTAGGATAGGTATGATTTCTTCTTTAAATATTTGGTAGAATTCCTCTGGGAAGGATCTGGCCCCAGACTGTTGTTTTTTGGGAGGTTTTTGATGACTGCTTCAATTTCCTTGCTGATTATGGGTCTGTTCTGATTTTCTATCTCTTCCTGTTTCAGTTTTGGTAGTTTTAAATATACAGGAATGCATCCATTTCTTCCAAATTGCCTAATTTAGGTACTCATAATATATAGGTACTCATAATATATTCTTACGGTTGTCTGTATTTCCTTGGTGTTGGTCATGATCTCTTCTGTTTCATTCGTGATTTTATTAGTTTGGGTCCTGTCTCTTTTCTTTTGAATAAATCTGGAGATTCGTTGATCTTATTAATTCTTTCAAAGAACCAGCTTCTAGTTTCATTGATTTGTTCTACCATTCTTCTGGTTTCCATTTCATTGATTTCCGCTCTAATCTTGATTATTTCTCTTCTCCTGCTTGGTTTAGGCTTTATTTGTTGTTCTTTCTCCAGCTCCTTTAAGTTTAGGGTTAGCTTGTGTATTTGAGATTTTTCTAATTTTTTAAAAAAGATTTTATTTATTTATTTGACAGAGAGAGAAACAGCGAGAGAGGGAACACAAGCAGGGGCAGAGGGAGAGGGAGAAGCAGGCTTCCCATGGAGCAGGGATCCCAGTGTAAGGCTCGATCCCAGGACCCTGAGATCATGACCCGAGCCACAGGCAGATGCTTAATGACTGAGCCACCCAGGCACCCCTGAGATTTTTCTAATTTTTTGAGAGTGGCTTGTATTGCAATGTACTTCCCTCTTATGACTGCCTTTGCTGTATCGCAAAGGTTTTGAACAGTTGTGTTTTCATTTTCATTAGTTTCCATGACTTTTAAAAAATTCTTTAATTTCCTGGTTGCCCCATTCATTCTTTTGTAGGATGCTCTCCAACCTCCAAGTGTTTGTGTTCTTTCCAAATTTCCTGTTGTGATTGAGTTCAAGTTTCAAAGCACCGTGGTCTGAAAATATGCAGGGAAAATCCCAGTCTTTTGGTATCGGTTGAGACCTGTTTTGTGACCCAGTATGTAATCTATTTTGGAGAGAGTTACATGTGCACTTGAGTAGAATGTGTATTCTTTTACTTTATGATTGAATGCTCTGTATATATCTGTCAAGTCCATCTGTCCAGCGTGTCATTCAAAGGGCTTGTTTCCATGTTGACCTGCTTAGATGATCTGTCCATTGCTGAGTGGAGTGTTGAAGTCCCCTACTGTTACTGTATTATTATCAATGTGTTTCTTTAATTTGGTTTCTAGTTGGTTGATGTAATTGGCTGCTCCCAAATTAGGAGCATAAATATTTGTAGTTGTTAGATATTCTTATTGCACAGACCCTTTAAGTATGATAGAGTGCACCTTTTCATCCCTTACTACAGTCTTTGGCTTAAAATCTAATTTGTCTGATATGAGGATCGTGACCCAGCTTTCTTTTGAGTCCATTAGCATGATAAATGGTTCTACACCCCCTCACTTTCAGTCTAGAGGAGTCTTTAGGTCTAAAGTGAGTCTCTTGTAGATAGCATATGGATGGGTCTTGCTTTTTTTATCCAATCTGATACCCTTTTGATTGGAGCATTTAGCCCATTTACATTCAGAGGAACTATTGAAAAATACGAATTTAGTGCCATTGTACTAACTGTAAAGTCCTTGTTTCTGTAGATTGTCTCTGTTTCTTTCGGTTTATGTTAGTCTTGGGCTCTCTCTTTGCTTGCAGAATCCTTTTAATATTTCTTGCAGGGCTAGCTTGGTTGTCACATATTCTTTCAGTTTCTGTCTGTCCTGGAACCTCTTTACCTCTCCTTCCATTCTGAATGACAGCCTTGCTGGATAAAATATTCTTGGCTGCATGTTTTTTCATTTAGAACCCTAAATATATCATGCCAGCACTTTCTGGCCTGCCAGTTCTCTGTGGATGGGTCTGCTACCAGACTAATGTCCTTACTCCTGTAGGTTAGGAACCTCTTGTCTCGAGCTGCTTTTAGGATTTTCTCATTATCTCTGAAATTTGCAAGCTTCACTCTTATATGTCGGGGTGTTGATCTATGTTTATAGATTTTGGGTCCTCTCTACCTCTTGGACTTGAATGCCTTTTTCCTTCCTGAGATTATGGAAGTTCTCAGCTATGATTTGCTGTAATATATCTTCTGGCTCTCTCTCTCATTCTTCTCCCTCAGGTACCCCACTAGCTCTAATATTGTTTCTTTTTATGGCCTCGCTGATTTCTTGAAGCCTCCCCTCATGATCCATTAGTTGTTTTTCTGACTTCTCCTTAGCTTCCTTCATTTCCATCAACTTGTCTTCTATGTCACTTACTCTCTCTTCTGCCTCATTTACCTTAGCTGTTAAGAACATTCAATTCGGGCGCCTGGGTGGCTCAGATGGTTAAGCGTCTGCCTTCGGCTCAGGTCATGATCCCAGGGTCCTGGGACCGAGTCCCACATCAGGCTCCTGGCTCAGCAGGGAGTCTGCTTCTGCCTCTCCCACTGCTCATGCTCTCCTCTCTCTCTGTATCTCTGTGTCTCAAATGAATAAATAAAAAATCTTTAAAAAAAAAAAAAAAGAGCATTCAATTCAGGGGCGCCTGGGTGGCTCAGTCGTTAAACGTCTGCCTTCGGCTCAGGTCATGATCCCACGGTCCTGGGATCGAGCCCCACATTGGGCTCCCTGCTCGGCAGGAAGCCTGCTTCTCCCTCTCCCACTCCCCCTGCTTGTGTTCCTGCTCTCACTATCTCTGTCAAATAAATAAATAAAATCTTAAAAAAAAAAAGCATTCAATCCAGACTGCATCTCAGAGCATTTTTAATTTCAGCCTGATTAGATCTCATTTTTGTACTAAGAGATTCTCTAGTGTCTTTTATGCTTTTATCAAGCCCAGCTATTAACTTTATAATTATTATCCTGAATTCCATCTCTAACATCTTATATCCATACCAATTAGATCTGTGGCAGAGAGCATTACCTCTGGTTCTTTCTTTTGTTGTGAATTCCTCCTTCTAGTCATTTTGCTCAGAGATGAATTGATGAATGAGTGAATGGAATCAAAAATATCAACCATGACCCAAGCAAACTACACAGTAGACAAATCCAAAGAGGTCAGAAACCAGTAAGAAAGGAAAAAAGAAAAGAGAAGAAGAAAAAAAATGGTGGGTTAGAAAGAATATAATCTCACAGGGTGACAAAACAAAGTGATCTACTTGGTCCTGAGTGTAGTTTGGTCTGTGTTTTAGAAGACACTAAATCCCAAAATTGTAAAGAAAGCAAAACTTTATATATATATATATATATATACAAAAATAAAATTGAATAGTGTGAAAGGAAGTCTAAAATGAGGAATATATCTATAAAATGTAAATGTAAAAAATGAAAGTTAAAAAAAGACTTAAAATCAGAGCTCATAAAATAAGAAACTAGTTGAAAAGGAAAAAAAAGAAAAAACAAGAAGGAAAATTTTAAACTGAAATATAAACAAATCATGAGAAAAAACCCTCGAATTCTATATACTATTTTCCCCTAGACCTGGAGTTTTGCAGTGCTGTGTGCTCTGCAAACTTGATGTTCCCTGTTCTTCTAGATGGTCTTCTGGGGGAGAGGACTGCTCCATTGATCCTCAGGTGTCTTCCTCTGTCTGGAGTTGCACCGCCCCTTGCCAGGGGGCTGGGCTCAGTGTAAGCTGTTTCTGGTTTTTCTATGTGGCTATATTCCCTGAAGGCTTTCCGGGCCTCTTTAGAGGATGAGAATAAAAATGGCCATGCCCCCATCTCTAGCCCTGGAGCTGAAAGGTTGCAGTCCCCTCTCTTCAGTAAACTCTCAGGGATAAGTGGTCTTCACACTTTTGTGTGTGCCATACTGTGCAGACTCCTGTGGTGTGCACCTGCACTGATCCTCCTGGGGGAAGGCCGATGGTCTCCGTATTTCTGTCTTTTGCAGGACCCCTCAAGGAGACCGGTTGCCAGGTCATGGCCGCTCCAGCCCCACCCCTCCCCCCTAGGTGGAGGCCTACCACTTTTTTGTCCTTTGCAAGCTCTCTCCCCCACCCCGCCCCCCCCAGACCTGTTGCTGCATCATGCAGGGTCTTTGTTTATGGCAAACCGAGCTAAGAGCCCACTCCTGGGCTCACAGACCATAAACAGTTTCCCTGCTCCAATGCTTGGGAATTCTGCTGGCTCAGGTACCCCTGTTCTCTCTGTGACCCTGGGGATCCTGAGACCACACTGTCCCATCTAGGATTCTGCCACACTTCACCACTGAGCACTTTTCAGTCTCTTACTGGAGCAGATTTCTAAAAGTTCCGATTTTGTGCTCTGGGGCTATATCACTTTCTGGTAGCCAGCTTTTGGAGGCTCCCTCCTGCCCCATTTATCTTCCAATATATCCCCTCAGTTTCACTTCTCCACACTCCTTCCTTCCAAAAAGTGTTCGGTTTTCTATTTGTAGAATTCCAGCAATTCTTTTCTTACATCTCAGGTTGAATTCATAGGTGTTCAGAGTGATTTGATAGTTATATAGCTAAATTCAGGTGAAAAGAGGTCCCATGCTCTTCTGCCATCTTGCCTCCCTCCCAGCTTGCAAAATTTCTGTTGAGAAGTCTCCCGCTAGCCTCATGGGGCTCCTTTGTAAGTTGCTGACTTCTTTTGTCTTGCTGCTTTTAAGATATTTTTCTTTGATTTAATTACAATATGTCTTGGTATGGGTCTGCTTTTGTTAATTTTGATGGGATTTCTCTGTGCTTCCTGAATTTGGATATCTGTTTCCTTCCCCAGATTAGGGAAGTTTTCAGCTGTTATTTCTTCAAACACATTTTCTGCCCTTTTTTCTCTCTCTTCTTTTGGGGCTCCTATAATAGGAATGTTATTACATTTGATGAAATCACTCAGTTCCCTAAGTCTATTCTCATTTTGTGCTCCCCCCCCTCTCTTTTGTTCAGCTTGATTTCTTTCCATTACTCTGTCTTCTAGGTCACTCATTCATTTCTCTGCTTTTTCCATCCTGCTGTTCATTCCATCAGGCATGTTTCTCGTTTCATTTATTGAGCTTTTTATGTCTGCCATTATATTCCTTATCTCTGTATCAAGGGTCTCACTCATGTCTTTCACTCTTTTCTCAAGTTCAGTGAGTAACCTTATGATCATTGCTTTAAATTCTGTTTCAAGCATGTTATTTATATCTGTTTTGCTTAGATCTCTGTCTGTGGCCTTGTCCTATTGTTTCATTTGGAATAAATTTCTCTGTCTCTTTATTTTGTCTGCCTCTCGGTGTGTTTCTCTGTGTTAATAAAGCCAGTTGTCTTCTGCTCTTGAGTGTAGTGATTTTATGAAAAGGAGGTCGTGGAGTGCCCTGCGGTGCAATGTCTACTGTTCAACAGAACCTGGCACTTCAGGAGAGTATCCTATGTATGTTGCTTACACCCTGCTCTTGTGTATGAGTCCCTTTTCCTTTCATTGTAGTCATCTGCACTGTCTCTCTGCCCACTGTGGGCTGTGCTTATTGTCTGTGGTGTCAGTGGGATCCAGGCAGGCCAGATGTGTGGGGGCATTCCCTTCAGGGAACTTGGGAGTGGGTCAGTATTGTTAACCAAATTTTTTGGGCCGGTGGTCCTATGTTGGGTCCCTAGAAGCACTGGGCCCTGCATGCCAGGGCAGTTGGGGTTGTGAGTCTGCAAGCAGGGATGGCTAGGTGCAGCTGTGTGTGGCATGGTGGCAGCTGCGCACCCCACATCTGGGCATGGCATGCTGTGGAGGCTGGGGCATGTTCACCTGGTTACTGCACTGAGGTTGAGCTGAGTATGAAGTGGCAGCAGGGCACCCAACTGCTGGACGGTGTGTGTGTGCAGCTTTAACAAAATTTACTTTGAACTCTGGGGTGAGGCTACAAGTGCAGCTCCACCTCCTGCAGGTGGCTTTGTGTTTATGCTGAGGTTGGGATAGGAAAATGGCCCCTACCAACTCCCTCATTTTCAAAGATGTCCCTCAACACACTCCAAAATCAGTATTAACAGATCTGTCTCCCATTTGCCCCTGACATTGTGTAAACTGACACTTTTAGCTTTTATGTTGCTTCTCCATGCAGGCTGCTGTCTCTTTAGTGGCAGAGACCCAGCTATCACTCACCCTCCCAGCTTGCCCAGGGTGGAGTCAGCAGATTTTTAAAGCTCCATGCTCTAAGTTCCCCTGGTTTTACAAACCCATGGATTTCAGCCTCTCTGATGTTTGAAGCCAAATGATGTGGGGATTAGTCTTCCCCGTTTGAGCTCCGTGGTGTAAGGGCCCATTTCTCTGCTCTCTCAGTGTGTGCAACTCCCTCCCTTTGTGGGCAGCCACCCTCTGTCTTTCTGGCCTTCCTTACCTTTCAGATGCATCTTTCTCTCCATATTTAGTTGTGGAGTTTGTTCTGCCAGTCTTCAGATTGTTCTCCAGTTTACTGACTTGGATGTAGATGATATTTCATAAACATGGGATGGTGTGAGCTCAGGGTCCTCCTATTCAGCCATCTTGCCCCATAATCTCGGCTGTATTGACTTTCTATCATAATATTTAACTATTGTTAATGTTATATCATAGTGTTTAACTTATGAAATATCAAGAAGAAGAGTAAACATCACCCAAAGACTTTGCCTTCTCTTCTGGGGAAAGGCCTCTATGTTTTCAGTTGTATGTGGAATACTTGAATCATTTCAGGTAGAATTATGGCCTTGTTATTCTTTATTTGGAGATTTAGAATGATTTAAAGAGTGTTCAAGTTGACAGGGGTAGAAATGTGATAGTAAATTTTGTGTCAACTTGTCCAGGCCATGGTATATAGATATTTGGTCAAATATTCTAGTTGTTTGTGTGAAGGTATTTTTTAGGATTGGTAAACTGAGTAAAGCAGATTACTCTCCATAATGTAGGTGGGTCTCATCCAATTAATTGAAGACCTTATAGAAGAAAGACCAACCTGCCAGGAGTATGAGGAAATTCTGACAGCAGATCACCTTTGGACTTGAACTGCAACTCTTCCCTGGGTCTTTGGCTGGTGAACTGCTCTGCAGATTTGGAATTGTGGAGTCCCTGCAATCCTATAAGCCACATATTTGAAATACATCTCTATCAATATATATGCAATTTGTTTGTTATGCTTCTCTGGAGAACCCTAACACACTATTCATACAGACAGTTTCTATTACCTGCTTTTTCTGTAGTGTATGGGTTATATTTTCTTGTTTCTTTGCACGTCTCCCAATTTTTGTTGGAAACTGCGCATTTTAGATAATATATGGTAGCAAGTGTGGGTAGTCCTCCCTTCACCCTGGGGCTTATTATTTGCCTGCTTACTTATGTAATAATTGACTGGCTTACTTTTATGATATCTATTATTCAACCTCCCCCCAACTCCCCACTATTCTTCCCAACCTCTGCAGGGGGCAGCCTCAAATGATTATGCTCAGAGGACTTTATGTATATGCCCCTTGTGTATTCCCACAGTCCCCCTGGGGTGACAGTGGTTTGGCAGGTCTTTATTTACTAACTCTTTCCCTGACTATACCCAGCTATAGCAGGCTGCTTACTCTATTTTTTCAACATTCCCTGGGCTTAAATTGACCCATAGACTCATCCAACCAAATTCAGACTCCTTTTGTGAAGGAACAGAGAAGAGGGGTGGAGAGAAGGGTGAGGATGCCAATACCTTCACTTGTATAGTGAGGAGCTCAAGGATATGGTCTACAGTTTGTGGAAAGATTTAAGTGTATTAATTATTGTTGCAGTTACATATAATTAAAAATACAACTAAAAATATTGATGTAAATATATTGAGAGGTGGTGGTAGTGGCAAAGGGACTTAATCTACCATAATAGGAAACTTATCTATCATAATAGGAACATAAACAGTGTCTAAAGTTAATCAAGAAATAGTGATTAAACTTTACCAAAAGATGTAGAGGTGACCATAGAATTAAAATCATAGCCTGTTATATGTGTTACCTCTGAGGAGCAAGTCTAGAGGTGGGGAGGTCATTTAGAGGCCTTCCTCCCTCCCTCTCTCTGTTCTTCCCTCCTTTCCTTTCTCCCTTTGTTCCTACATCCCCCTCCCTCTTTTTCTTACTCTCATCAGACTTTTTATGCTATTTTATGTGTTAAATATGTGCATTTATTACTTTCATTAAAATTTAAAATATTTAGAGGTTTGCTAAATAAGTAAGCAGAAATTAGGTTACTCAAAAGAATGAGTTTTTTTTGAGTACTTCAATTGTTTTTTAAAATTTATTTTTTATTTATTTTTTAAAGGTTTTAATTTTAATTCCAGTATAGTTAACAAACAGTGTTATATTAGTTTCAGGTGTACAACATAGTGATTCAACAATTCTATGCATTACTCAGTGCTCATCAGGGTAAGTGTACTCTTGAATCCCTATCACCTATTTAACCTATCTACCCACCTACCTCCCCTGTGGTAACCATCAGTTTGTTCTCTATAATTAAGTCTGTTTCTTGGTTTCTCTCTCTTTTCTTTGCAGGTTCTTTGTTTTGTTTCTTAAATTCCACATATGAGTGAAATCATATGGTATTTGTCTTTCTCTGACTGACTTATTTCACTCAGCATTATACCCTCTAGATCCATTCATGTTGTTGCAAATGGCAAGATTTCATTCTTTTTTATGGATAAATTATATCTACAAATCTATCTATATCTTTATATATTTCACTTCTTCATCCATTCATCTATCAATGGACACTTGGACTGTTTCCATAGTTTGGCTTTTATAAATAATGCTGCAATAAACAGGGGTGCATGTATCTCCTTGAATTAGTGTTTTTTGTATTTTGGGGGTAAATACCCAGTAGTGCAATTACTGGGTCATATGGTAGTTCTACTTTAACTTTTGAGTTAAAAATAGAAAACACTGTCTGCATCAGTTGGTACTCCCACCAACAGTGCACAAGAGTTCCTATTTCTCCACATGCTTGCCAACATTTATTGTTTCTTATGTTGTTGATTTTAGTCATTCTGACTGTTGCAAGGTAGTATTTCATTGTAGTTTTGATTTGTATTTCCCTGATGATGAGTGACGTTGAACATCTTTTCATGTGTCTGTTGTCTATCCAGATGTCTTCTTTGGAGAAATGTCTATTCATGTCTTCTGCCCATTTTTAACTGGATTATTTATTTTTTTGGGTGTTGAGTTGTGTATGTTCTTTATACATTTTGGGTACTAACGCTTTTTTTTTTAATTTTATTTTATTATGTTATGTTAGTCACCATATAATACATCATTAGTTTTTGATGTGGTGATCCACGATTCATTGTTTTCGTATAACACCCAGTGCTCCATGTAGTACCTGCCCTCCTTAATACCCGTCATCGGGCTAACCCATCCCCCTACCCCTCTCCCCTCTAAAACCCCCAGTTTGTTTCTCAGAGTCCATAGTCTCTCATGGTTCATCTCTCCCTCCGATTTCCCCCCCTTCATTTTTCCCTTCCTTCTCCTAATGTCCTTATGTTCCACAAATAAGTGAAGCCATATGATAATTGACTTTCTCTGCTTGACTTACTTCACTTAGCACAATCTCCTCCAGTCCTATCCATGTTGATGTAAAAGTTGGGTATTCATCCTTTCTGATGGCTGAGTAATAGTCCATTGTATATATGGACCACATCTTCTTTATCCATTCATCTCTTGAAGGGCATCTCGGCTCTTTCCGCAGTTTGGCTATTGCGGACATTGCTGCTATGAACATTGGGGTGCATATGGCCCTTCTTTTCACTACATCTGTGTCTTTGGGGTAAATACCCAGTAGTGCAATTGCTGGGTCATAGGGTAGCTCTATTTTTAATTTTTTGAGGCACCTCCACACTGTTTTCCAAAGTGGCTGTACCAACTTGCATTCCCACCAACAGTGTAAGAGAGTTCCCCTTTCTCCACAACCTCTCCAACATTTGTTTTTTGTGCTGTCCATTTTTGCCATTCTAACTGGTGTAAGGTGGTATCTCAGTGTGGTTTTGATTTGGATTTCCCTGATGGCTAATGATGATAAACATTTTTTCATGTGTCTGTTAGCCATTTGTATGTCATCTTCAGAGAAGTATCTGTTCATGTCTTCTGCCCATTTTTTGAATTGATTATTTGTTTTTGGGTGTTGAGTTTGAGAAGTTCTTTATAGATCTTGGAGTCATTTGCAAATATCTTCTCCCATTCTGTGGGTTGCCTCCTTGTTTTGTTGACTGTTTCCTTTGCTGTGCAGAAGCCTTTTATCTTGATGAAGTCCCAAAAGTTCATTTTTGCTTTTGTTTCACTAGGTTTTGGAGATGTATCTTGAAAGAAGTTGCTGTGGCCTATGTCAGAGGTTATTGCCCATGTTCTCCTCTAGGATTTTGATGGATTCCTGTCTCACGTTGAGGTCTTTCATCCATTTTGAGTTTACCTTTGTGTGTGGTGTTAGAGAACGGTCGAGTTTCATTCTTCTGCACGTGGCTGTCCAATTTTCCCAGCACCATTTATTGAAGAGATGGTCTTTTTTCCATTGCATGTTTTTTCCTGCTTTGTCAAGATTATTTGACCAGAGTTGGGCTCTCTATTCTGTTCCATTGGTCTATATGTCTGTTTTTGTGCCAGTACCATGCTGTCTTGGTGATCACTACTTTGTAATATAGCTTGAAATCGGGCAACATGATGCCCCAGCTTTGTTTTTCTTTTTCAACATTTCCTTGGTGATTCAGGGTCTTTTCTGATTCCATACAAATTTTGGGACTGTTTGTTCCAGCACTTTGAAAAATGTCATTGGAATTTTGATTGGGATGGCATTGAAAGTATAGATTGCTCTGGGTAACATAGACATTTTAAAAATGTTTATTCTTCCAATACATGAGCATGGTATGTTTTTCCATCTTTTTGTGTCTTCTTCAATTTCTTTCATGAGTGTTCTGTTGGATACTAACCCTTTATCAAATATGTCATGTGCAGATATTTTCTCCCATTTTGTAGGTTGCCTTTTAGTTTTGTTGGTTGTTTCCTTCTCTGTGCAGAAGGTTATTTGATGAAGTTCCAATAGTTAATTTTTGTTTTTGTTTCCTCTGCCTCAGGATACATATCTAGAAAAAAAGTTGCTATATCCTATTTTAGAGAAATTACTGCCTGTGATCTCTTCTAGGATTTTTGTAGTTTTAGGTCTCACATTTTAGGGCCTTAATCCATTTTTATTTTTTGTGTGATGTAAACCAGTGGTCCAGTTTCATTATTTTGCATGTAGCTGTCTAGTTCTCCCAACACCATTGTTGAAGAGACTATCTTTTTCCCATTGCATATTTTTTCCTCCTTTGTCAAAGATTAATTGGCCATATAAATGGTAGGTTTATTTCTGGGCTATTTTCTTTCATTGATCTATGGAGGGCCACTCAATTCTCAATAACTGATAGGTTATCTATTTATTACATCATGTCTCCATGTACCTAGACTTAGGATGTTATTTGTGTTAGTCATTATTTATCATTCTCTGCCTTTGGAAATTCTGAAACTGCATTATTTGAGAAGATCTCCCCTCAATCTCTGGCCCCCAAACAAACTAAATTCAGGCTCCTTTGAAGGAATAAGTCTTAAAGTTAGTGTTTGAAATTTGTTATGAGGAACAGGAAGATTCTTGGCTCTCTGTTTTCCTGTTTGTCTGTGGCAAGCTAACTGGCCTGAAGTTTAGCTTGTATCACCAATGAATCCATCAATTGATTCCCAACTGCCTTTCACCACAACCTTCACTGTTCTTAGAGCTCTTTTAGATTTGACTATTTTTTACAGTATGTTGCAAATAAAGTCAGTTCCTTTGGAGAGAAATTTGGAACTCTGTGTTCTATGGTCTGCTTCTCCCACTGAGAAAAATGTCTGAGCCATGGCTCTGGTGCTGATTTCTGTCTCTTCCAGGAAGACAGCCCTCTGACTAGAGGCAGGAGTGAGAAGGAGCCCTGTGTTCTTGGCTGTACCAGTCAGAAGTGTAATTTCCAACTTGCTGAGCTAGGATAGGGACAAGGCATGTATCTTGGTTCAAATAATGTTGGAACTGTTTTTACTAAATATAGTAGATTTTTCCGAATGCCCTTAGGACGACTTGTAGCCTTAAACATTATTTTTTTCCCACTACTGTACTGGTCTACTGGTTTTTCATACTAATGTGCTAAAAGTGGAACTTTCACTAGGATGACACTTTAATTTGGTCTCAGGAGTCCCCAAATCTTGTTGGAGCCAGGACTTGCTGATTACATTTAAGTTCAGAATTAAACCACCACGTTTCCATTACAATTATATATGTGGGAAAGGATGGTGTGTAGGGAGAAAGGGCCTTCCAGATACAGAAGATGGCAGGTGACTCTCACATACACATACACAGTCTCCTCCTCAGCCACTGACACATTCATGATGACCTGTCTCCCCACCCTAACTTAACTCATGGCACTCTCACCCTAGTCTGTCACCTAAGTCCAGTTCTAATTGTCATCATACACATCAATTCTATGTTGATCATAGTAAGTGCAATCAAGTATAAGAGATTGCAGTGAGGAGCCCAGCCCTGGACTCCAGGAGAGGTGTGAGTTCACTGTGCCTCCTCATTCTCCATCTTGAGCCTCTCTGCCCACCCCTGGCTGGATAGGGGCATGGAAAAGGTTCCAGGTTCCAAAGATCGTCTATGCCTATGGCCCATGATACTGGCTGCTAGCAGAGTAGAGGGGAACCAGGGCTTCCCATCTCCCAGGAAGGAGACATCTGTGGATATAAAGATCTTTGAGTGGTCAGAAATGGATCATGCAGTCTCTTTGAACATGGATGTCCTTCTACCCCTGACACTAGATGGTGGGCAGGGACCAAACCTCCTTTGTTCATTTCTGCCCAGAGAACCCAGTCTGAGTCTTACATCATCTCCCAGTTTCACTTGAAAATTCTCCCCTTACAGTACACAGATCCTGAGTCAGGAACAGCTCTTAACACTGTCCTCAGACTATTGGAAATCCCCACATCCTGTTCAGCTCCACATATAGATAGCTTTTATGACAGAAATGTGTCAGGGCCATAATGGGTGGCAGAAAAAGTCAGGTTGTGGAAGCATAAACTCCTTCCAATCTTTCCTTCCCAAGTTTATGGTTGTGGGCACCCAATGAGGTCTGTTTATTTATCTTGAAAAGAAAATGAATGGATAAGATGATTTCAAAGATCTTATTCAGATAGAAAAGCTTATTATTCTGTTCAGTATGTATTTGCCTAATGCCTGTTTTGCCCAGGCACTGTGGCAACAGCAGTAGATAAGATAGGTAAGAAACCCACATTATAGAGCTCACCATTCCCAGGGGAAATGGACACCAAGTTCCTCATCTTTTTCCTTCTGCCTGTGCCTGCCCAGCAGTCCCTCTTCCCATACCCGGAATCTAGGCCATACCTCAGTTAATAGCCACCCATTTGCAGCGGCATCAGGTCGTCCATGGACTTTAAGTTACAGGTGCATATTCTCCAGTCAGACGACTGCACCTGTTGATTGCTCCCTTCCAGGAATACCAACTTGCTCCCCAAGAGGGCTGGTCTGACTCCAGTCCTGATGGTTGGAGCTCTTCTCATTCTACCTCCCACCTACTCGATGATCCAGAGTAGAGTAAGGATGCCTTGAGCCCATGTAGGCCACCTCCTCCAGAAGTTCTTTACCTAGGTTCTACAGACTCCCAGTCTATGAGCAACATTCAAGGGTCATAATATGGATGGGAAAAAGTATTTATTTCCTCCAGAACTTACAAGAATCATAGCTTTCTCTTCCATGATGAATGGAGCAAACCAAAGAGAAGGATGAGAAAGACCTATGGATTTGTTGCCAAGAGAAACCACAGGTCATATCATGCCACAGTTATTACAAACAACTCAAGGGCGCCTGGGTGGCTCAGTTGGTTAAGCGACTGCCTTCGGCTCAGGTCATGATCCTGGAGTCCCGGGATCGAGTCCCACATCAGGCTCCCTGCTCGGCGGGGAGTCTGCTTCTCCCTCTCCCGTTCCCCCCTCTTGTGCTCTCTCTCTCACTCTCTCTCTCAAATAAATAAATAAAATCTTAAAAAAACAACAACAACAAACAAACAACTCAAAATTTTATTTATGTATACTCACCACCACCTGAAACTAGCTGTGGTTATTAGACCTTCAGTTAGGCTAATGCTTTAATAAATTAATAAAGAAGTACACATACTATTATAAGATTTTTTAAATTTTGCTATCATTATTACTGTATTTTAATATAATTTATCTCCTTTGTGAGACTATGTACCTTATATTATACATTTACAAACATATTTCTGAAAAGAAGTCTTTATCTACAAAATGGCCAGAGGAGTCCATGCTCAAAAGGGTTAAGAAGGCCTATTCAAACTTCTCCAGAATAGATTACATATTAGCCTACAAAACCTGTCTCAACAAATTCAAGAAGATCGAAGGCATACCACACATCCTTTTTTTTTTTTTTTAAAGATTTTATTGTTAAGGAATCTCTACACCTAATGGGGGCTTGAACATACAATCCCAAGATCAAGAGTCCCATGTTCCACTGACTGAGCAACCCAGGTTCCCCCCACCCCCCATGCATCTCTTCTGACCAAAATGCTATGAAACTAGAAGTCAACCACAAGAAAAAATCTGGAAAGACCATTAAATACATAGAGGTTAAACAACATGCTACTAAACAATGAATGCATCAACCAGGAAATAAAAGAAGAAATTAAAAAGTAAAAAAAAAAAAAGTATATGGAAACAAATGAAAATGAAAACACAACAGTACAAAAACCTTTGGGATACAGCAAAAGTGGTTTTAAGAGGGAAGTTTATAGCAATACAGATCCAGCTCAAAAAGCAAGAAAAATCTCAAATAAACAAACTAACCTTACACCTAAATACGCTAGGAAAAAAAAAAAAACCTTAAAACCAGCAGAAGGAAGGAAATAATAAAAATTAGAGCACAAACAAATGATATAAAAACTAAAAATAACAATAGAACAGATTGTGAAAGACCTATGGATTTGAAACCAAGAGCTGGTTCTTTGAACAAATCAATTAAATTGATAAGCTTCTCACAAGATTCATCAAAAAAATAAATAAATAAAGAGAAAGAACTAAAAAAAAGTCACAAATGAGAGAGGAAAAATAACAACCAACACCACAGAAATACAAACTATTGTAAGAGAATATTAAGAAAAACTATATGCCAACAAATTGGACAACCTGGAAAAAATGGATAAATTCCTAGAAACATATAAACTACAAAAAAGAAACAGGAAGAAATAGAACATTTGAAGAGACTGATAACCAGCAAAGAAATTGAAACAGTAATCAAAACCCTCACAACAAACAAAAGTCGGGGGGGGGGGGGAGATGGCGGAGGAGTAGGGGACCCTATTTCAACTGGTCCCTGGAATTGAGCTGGATATCTACCAGACCACTCCGAGCACCCACAAAACCAGCCTGAGATGTAAGAAGATCTGGATCTCTACAAACAGAATATCGCAGGCGGTTGGTTTTGAGGTGCGAAGCGGGGAGCCCTGATTCCACAGGCAGATATCGGAGGATAAACAGCAGCGGGAGGGTGCCTGGCCGTGGAGATCCTACACTGCCAGTGAGTGACAGCCTTGTGAGCTGCAGACGGGGCACAGCCTCTCAGACTGGTAGCGGCAGGGAAAGGACTTTAGGGCAGCCCCCGGGACTGAAACCCGGAGCGGCTGGGTCGTGGGAGCAAACTGGGAGTGGCTGGTGGTTCTAGAAGCACAAAGGGCAGACACGTGCCCTGACCTGGAGGCAGGACTGGGAGCGCTGTGGAGGGGCGTACAACCCAGGACGCCGCAGTTTATAGCAGCACGGACAGAAACAGAGATGGTGTGGCCTGGAGAGCTCACTGAAGAACAGACTGTGATCTCTCTGCTCTGAGGCAGAGGGTTGGAAACGGTCTTTTCTGCTCTGACTTGTGGAAGAGACGCAGAAAGCTGCCAGGGAAAGCCGCCAGAGAACAAAAGCCCCAAAGACTGATTCCCGCTGAGCCCATCCCCTGCCACAGGGGGGCAGGGCAACACCGCCCAAACAGGGTTGCCTGAGTAACAGTGTGGCAGGCCCCTCCCGCAGAAGACAGGCTGGGAAAACAAGAGGCCAGCAACCCTAAGGTCCCAAGAAAACAGGTGCATCTTGCTTGGGTTGTGGTCAATAATTTGGACTCTATACGTTCCCTCAAACACCCATCAACAGAATGACTAGGAGGAGGAACCCCCAAAATAGAAAAGACTCAGAGATTATGACTTATGCTGCAGATTTACAAATGGATGCAGATATAACCAAGATGTCGGAGATGGAATTCAGGCTAGCAGTTGTGAAGAAAATGGCTAGAATGGAGAAATCAATTAATGGCAACATAGAGTCTCTAAGGGCAGAAATGAAAGCTGAATGGGCAGAATTTAAAAATGCTATCAATGAGATCCAATCTAATCTATATAATCTAACAGCTAGGGTAAGTGAGGCAGAAAAACGAATAAGCGACCTGGAAGACAATATAATAGATAAAAAGGGAAAAGAGGAGGCCAGGGAAAACCAACTCAGAATCCATGAAAATAGAATCAGAGAAATAAGTGACACCATGAAACATTCCAATGTCAGAATTATTGGAATCCCGGAGGGAGTGGAGAGAGAGAGAGGGCTAGAAGATGTATTTGAGCAAATCGTAGCTGAGAACTTCCCTAATCTGGGGAATGAAACAAACATTCGTGTCCTAGAGGCAGAGAGGACCCCTCCCAAGATCAAGGAAAACAGGCCAACACCCCGGCATGTAATAGTAAAACTTGCAAATCTTAGAACCAAGGAAACCATCTTAAGGGCAGTTAGGGGGAAGACATTCCTTACGTACAGAGGGAGGAACATGAGAATAACGTCAGACCTATCCAATGAGACCTGGCAAGCCAGAAAGGCCTGGCAAGACATATTCAGGGTACTAAATGAGAAGAACATGCAGCCAAGAATATTTTATCTGGCAAGACTGTCATTTAGAATGGGTGGAGAGATGCAGAGCTTCCACGACCAGCAGAAACTGAAAGAATATGTGACCACTAAGTCGGCCCTGCAAGAAATATTAAGGGGGGTTCTATAAAAGGAGAAAGACCCCAAGAGTGATATACAAGAGAAATTTACAGGCACAATCTATAAAAACAACGTCTTTACAGGCAACATGATGACAATAAATTCATATCTTTCAATAATCACTCTCAACGTGAATGGTCTAAATGCTCCCATAAAATGGCACAGGGTTGCAGATTGGATAAAAAGACAGGACCCATCCATATGCTGTCTACAAGAGACTCATTTTGAACTTAAGATACATCCAGACTGAAAGTGAAGGGGTGGAGATCCATTTTCCATGCCAGCGGACCTCAAAAGAAAGCTGGGGTAGCAACTCTTAGACAAATTAGATTTTAAGCTAAAATCTGTGTTTAGAGACACAGAAGGACACTATATCATATTTAAAGGGTCTATCCAACAAGAAGATCTAACAATTGTAAATATCTATGCCCCCAACATGGGAGCAGCCATCTACATAAGCCAACTGTTAACCAAAATAAAGAGTCATATTGATAATACGTTAATTGTAGGAGACCTCAATACTCCACTTTCAGCAATGAACAGATCATCTAAGCAAAAAATCAACAAGGAAACAAGAGCTTTGAATAATACATTGGACCAGATGGACCTCATAGATATTTACAGAACATTCCACCATAAAACAACAGAATACTCATGCTTCTCGAGGGCACATGGAACTTTCTCCAGAATAGACCACATACTGGGTCACAAATCAGGTCTCAACAGATACCAAAAGATTGAGATTATTCCCTGCATATTCTCAGACCACAATGCTCTAAAACTGGAACTCAATCACAAGAAAAAATCTGGCAGAATTTCAAACACTTGGAAGCTAAAGACCACTCTGCTCAAGAATGTTTGGGTCAACCAGGAAATCAAAGAAGAACTTAAACAATTCATGGAAATCAATGAGAACGAAAACACATCAGTCCAAAACCTATGGGATACTGCAAAGGTGGTCCTAAGGGGGAAATACATAGCCATCCAAGCCTCACTCAAAAAAATAGAAAAATCCCGAGTTCACCAACTAACTCTACACCTTAAAGAACTAGAGAAAAAGCAACAAACGACGCCTAAGCCACGCATTAGAAGAGAAATAATTAAAATTAGAGCAGAAATCAATGAATTAGAAACCAGAAACACAGTAGATCAGATCAATGAAACTAGAAGTTGGTTCTTTGGAAGAATTAATAAGATTGATAAACCACTGGCCAGACTTACCCAAAAGAAAAGAGAAAGGACCCAAATTAAGAAAATTATGAATGAAAGGGGAGAGATCACGACTAACACCAAGGAAAGAGAAACAATTATTAGAAATTATTATCAACAACTATATGCCAAGAAACTGAGCAATCTGGATGAAATGGAGGCCTTCCTGGAAACCTATAAGCTGCCAAGACTGAAACAGGAAGAAATTGACAACCTGAATAGGCCAATAATCAGTAATGAGATGGGAGCAGTGATCAAAAACCTCCCAAAAAACAAGAGTCCAGGGCCTGATGGATTCCCTGGGCAATTCTACCAAACATTCAAAGAAGAAATAATAGCTATTCTACTGAAGCTGTTTCAAAAAATAGAAACAGAAGGAAAACTTCCAAACTCATTCTATGAGGCCAGCATTACCTTAATCCCCAAACCAGGCAAAGACCCCATCAAAAAGGAGAATTTCAGACCGATATCCCTGATGAATATGCATTCCAAAATCCTCAACAAAATCCTAGCTAATAGGATCCAACAATACATTAAAAGGATCATCCACCACGACCAAGTGGGATTTATCCTCGGGATGCAAGGGTGGTTCAACATTCTCAAATCAATCAATGTGATAGAACACATTAATAAGAGGGAGAAGAACCATATGGTCCTCTCAATTGATGCAGAAAAAGCATTCAACAAAATACAACATCCTTTCCTGATTAAAACTCTTCAGAGTATACGGATAGAGGGAACTTTCCTCAAGTTCATAAAATCCATCTATGAAAAACCCACAGCGAATATCATCTTCAATGGGGAAAAGCTGAGAGCCTTTCCCTTAAGATCAGGAACACGTCAAGGATGCCCACTCTCACCACTATTGCTCAACATAGTACTAGAAGTCCTAGCAACAGCAATCAGACAACAAAAAGAAATAAAAGGTATTCGAATTGGCAAAGAAGATGTCAAACTCTCTCTTTTCGCAGACGACATGATACTTTATGTGGAAAACCCAGAAGACTCCACCCCCAAATTACTAGAACTCATACAGCAATTCAGTAATGTGGCAGGATACAAAATCACTGCACAGAAATCAGTTGCTTTCTTATACACTAACAACACAACTGTAGAAAGAGAAATTAGAGAAACGATTCCATTTACAATAGCACCAAAAACCATAAGATACCTCGGAATAAACCTAACCAAAAAGGTAAGGGATCTATACTCTAGGAACTACAAGACACTCATGAAAGAAATTGAAGAAGACACAAAAAGATGGAAAAATATTCCATGCTCATGGATCGGAAGAATAAACATTGTTAAAATGTCTATGCTACCCAGAGCAATCTATACCTTCAATGCCATCCCGATCAAAATTCCAATGACATTTTTCAAAGTGCTGGAACAAACAGTCCTAAAATTTGTATGGAATCAGAAAAGACCCCGAATCGCCAAGGAAATGTTGAAAAAGAAAAACAAAGCTGGGGGCATCATGTTGCCCAATTTCAAGCTGTATTACAAAGCTGTGATCACCAAGACAGCATGGTACTGGCACAAAAACAGACATATAGAGCAATGAAACAGAATAGAGAACCCAGATAGGGACCCTCAACTCTATGGTCAAATAATTTTGACAAAGCAGGAAAAACCATGCAATGGAAAAAATCTCTTCAATAAATGGTGCTGGGAAAATTGGACAGCCACATGCAGAAGAATAAAACTCGACCATTCTCTAACACCATTCACAAAGATAAACTCAAAGTGGATGAAAGACCTCAATGTGAGACAGGAATCCATCCAAATCCTAGAGGAGAACATAGGCAGTAACCTCTTTGACATCGGCCACAGCAACTTCTTTCAAAATACATCTCCAGCTCTTTCTCTTCAACGAGGTGGCCGAGCGGTTTGGTGGCGGTGGCCTTGTGGTTTCACGACAGCAGACGCAGAGATGCAGATCTTTTTGAAGACCCTGACGGGCAAGACCATCACCCTTGAGGTCGAGCCCAGTGACACCATTGAGAATGTCAAAGCCAAAATCCAAGACAAGGAGGGCATCCTGCCTGACCAGTAGCGTCTGATATTTGCGGGCAAACAGCTGGAAGATGGCCGTACTCTGTCAGACTATAATATCCAAATAAAATAAAATAAAATAAAATAACATAAAATAAAATAAAATAAAAAGAATCTAGCCAATAGTATCCAACAGTACTGTAAAAGCATTATTCACCATGACCAGGTGGGGTTTATTTCTGGGATGCAAAGTTGGTTGAACATTCACAAAGTAATCAATGTGATAGATCACATTAACAAAAGAAGAGACAACAACCATAAGATCTTCTCAATTGATGCAGAAAAAGCATTTGACAAAATGCAGTATCCTTTCATGTTTAAAACTCTTCAAATTATAGGGATAGAGGGAACATACCTCAATATCATAAAATCCATCTATGAAAAGCCCACAAAGAATATCATTCTCAATGGAGAAAAACTGAGAGCTTTTCCCTTAATGTTAGGAACATGACAGGGATGCCCACTCTCACTATTATTATTCAAGATAGTACTATAATTCCTAGCCACATCAATCAGACAGTGAAAAGAAATAAAAGGCATTCAAATTGGCAAAGAAGAAGTCAAATCTCTCTCTTTGCAGATGACATGACACTTTATGTGAAAAACCCAACAGACTCCACCCCAAAATTGCTAGAACTCATACAGCAATTCAGCAACATGACAGGATACAAAATCAATGCACAAGGCACATTATCAGTTGCATTTATATACTCTAACTGAACATCTAACATTTAACTGAAGAAAGAGAGATTAAGGAATATTTTACCTAGAAATAAACCTAACCAAACAGGAAAGGTTCTATAGTCTAGAAACTACTACACACTTATGAAAGAAATCAAGGAAGACACAAAGAGATGGAAAAACATTCCATGCTAATGGAGTGGAAGAATAAACATTGTTAGAAAGTCTATGCTGCCCTGAGTATTCTACACTTTCAATGCAATCCCTATCAAAATACCATCAACATTTTTCACAGAGCTGGAACACACAATCCTAAAATGTGTATGGAATCAGAAAAGACCCCGAATCGCCAAGGGATTGTTGAAAAAGAAAAACAAAGCTGGGGGCATCACATTGCCTGATTTCAAGCTATATTACAAAGCTGTGATCACCAAGACAGCATGGTACTGGCACAAAAACAGATACACAGATTAATGGAACAGAACAGAGAGCCCAGATATGGACCCTCAACTCTATGGTCAACTAATCTTCAACAAAGCAGGAAAAAAATATCCAATGGGAAAAGACAGTCTCTTCAATAAATCATGCTGGGAAAATTGGACAGCTATATACAGAAGAATAAAACTCGACCATTCTCTTACACCATACACAAAGATAAACTCAAAATGGATGAAAGACCTCAATGTAAGACAGGAATCCATCAAAATTCTGGAGAAGAACATAGGCAGTAACCTCTTCGACATCGGCCACAGCAACTTCTTTCAAGACAGGTCTCCAAAGGCAAGGGAAGCAAAAGCGAAAATTAACTTTTTGGACTTCACCAAGATAAAAAGCTTCTGCACAGCAAAGGGAACTGTCAACAAAACAAAGAGGCAACCTATGGAATGGGAGAAGATATTTGCAAATGACACTACAGATAAAGGGCTGATTTCCAAAATCTATAAAGAACTTCTCAAACTCAACACCCAAAACCCAAATAATCAAGGCAAAAAATGGGCAGAAGACATGAACAAACACTTCTGCAAAGAAGACATACCAATGAGTAAAAGACACATGAGAAAATGTTCTTGTCTTTAGCCATCAGGGAAATTCAAATCAAAACCACATTGAGATACCACCTTACACCAGGTAGAATGGCAAAAATTGATAAGGTAAGAAACAACAAATGTTGGAGAGGTTGTGGAGAAAGGGGAATCCTCTTACACTGTTGGTGGAAATGCAAGTTGGTACAACCACTTTGGAAAACAGTATGGAGGTTCCTCAAGAAGTAAAAAATAGAGCTACCCTATGACCTACTGGGCATTTACCCCAAAGATACAGATGTAGTGAAAAGAAGGGGCACATGCCCCCCAATGTTCATAGCATCAATGTCTGCAATAGCCAAACTGTGCAAAGAGCAGAGATGCCCTTCAATAGATAAACGGATAAAGAAGATGTGGTCCATATATACACTGGAATATTACTTAGCCATCAGAATGGATGAATACCCTACTTCTGCATCAACATGGATGGGACTGGAGGAGATTATGCTAAGTGAAATAAGTCAAGCAGAGAACGTCAATTATCATATAGTTACACTTATGTGTGAAACATAGGAATAGCACAGAGGACATTAGGAGAAGGAAGTGAAAAATGAAGGGGGGAAATCAGGGGGAGATGAACCATGACAGACTATGGACTCTGGGAAACAAACTGAGGGTTTTAGAAGGTAGGGGGGTGGGGGCATGGGTTATCCCAATGATGGGTATTAAGGAGAGCACATATTGCCTGGAGCACTGGGTATTATACACAAACAGTGAATCATGGAGCACTACATCAGAAACTAATGAGGTAGTGTATGGTGACTAACATAACATTAAAAAAAAAAAAAAAAGAATAGAGTGCCGAGATATGGACCCTTAACTGTATGGTCAACTAATCTTCAACAAAGCAGGAAAGAATATCCAGTGGGAAAAAAAGACAGTCTCTTCAACAAACTGTGTTGGGATAATTGTACAGCCACATGCAGAAGGATGAAACTTGACCATTCTCTTACACCATAGACAAAGATAAATTCAAAATGGATGAAAGACCTCAATGTGAGACAGGAATCCATCCAAATCCTAGAGGAGAACATAGGCAGTAACCTCTTCATCTTTGGTCACAGCGACTTTTTTCAAGATATGTCTCTAAAGGCAAGGGAAACAAAAGCAAAAATGAACTTTTGGGACTTCATCAAGATAAAAAGCTTCTGCTCAGCAAAGGAAACATTAAACAAAACTAAGAGGCAACCTACAGAATGGGAGAAGATATTTGCAAATGATATTACAGATAAAGGGCTGGTATCCAAGATCTATAATGAACTTCTCAAACTCAACACCCAAAAAAGAAAGAATCCAGTCAAGAAATGGGCAGAAGACATGAACAGACATTTCTCCAAAGAAGACATAGAAATGGCCAACAGACACATGAAAAAATGTTGAAATCACTAGCCATCAGGGAAATACAAGTCAAAACCACAATGAGATACCACCTTACACCAGTTAGAATGGCAAAAATTAACAAGACAGGAAACAAGTGTTGGCGAGGATGTGGAGAAAGAGGAACCCTCTTACACTGCTGGTGGGAATGCAAGCTGGTACAGCCACTCTGGAAAACAGTATGGAGGTTCCTCAAGACGTTAGAAGTAGAGGTACCCTACACTCAGCAATGGCACTACTACGTATTTACCCCAAAGATACAGATGTAGTAAAAAGAAGGAGCACATGCACTCCAATGTTCATAGCAGCAATGTCCACAATAGCCAAACTGTGGAATGAGTCAAGATGCTCTTCATGAGATGAATGGATAAAGTAGATGTGGTTCATATATACAATGGAATATTAGCCATCAGAAAGGATGAATACATTTGCATCGACATGGATGGAACTGGAGGGGATTATGCTAAGTGAAATAAGTCAAGCAGAAAAAGCCAATTATCTTATGGTTTCACTCATATGTGGAACATAAGGAATAGCGTGGAGGACCACAGGGGAAGGGAGGGAAATCTGAATGGGAAGAAATCAGAGAGGGAGACAAACCATGAGACACTCTCAAATCAGGGAACCAAACAGAGGGTTACAGAAGGGAGGGGGTGGGGGGATGGGGTAACTGGGGGATGGGTATTAAGGAGGGCATGTGTGGTGATGAGCACTGGGTGTTAAATGCAACTAATGAATCGTGGAACACTACATCAAAAACTAATGATGTATTATATGTTGGCTTATTGAACATAATAAAAAGATAAATAAAATGAAATCTTGCCATTTGTAATGACGTGGATGAAACTAGAGGGTTTTACACTAAGCAAAAGAAGTCAATCAGAGAAAGACAAATACCATATGATTTCATGGATATGTGAATTTAAGAAACAAAGAAGATGAACATAAGAGATGGGAAGAAAAAATAAAATAAGATAAAGATGGAGAGGGAATCAAACTATAAGAGACTCTTAAATATAGGTAACAAACAGGGTTGCTCAAGGGTAGATAGGTGGTGGGATTTGGTAGTTGGGTGATGGGCATTAAGGGGGGCACTTGATGTAATGAATACTGGGTGTTATATGCAGCTGATGAATCACTAAATTTCACCCCTGAAACTAATAATACAGTATGTGTTAACTAACATGAATTTAAATAAAATCTAAAAATAAAAATTTATTTTTTTATTTTTTAAATAATTAGCACCTTAGCTTTATTTTTTCCTTTTTTTTAATTATGTTATGTTAGTGAAATAAATCAAGCAGAGAAAGACAATTATCAAATGGTTTCACTTATATGTGGAACAGAAGGAATAGCATGAAGGACATTAGGAGAAGGAGGGGGAAAATGAAGGGGGGGAAATCAGAGGGAGAGACAAACCGTGAGAGACTCTGGACTCCAAGAAACAAACTGAGGGTTTCAGAGGGGAGGGGGGATGGGGGGATCGGTTAGCCTGGTGACGGGTATTAAGGAGGGCATGTATTGCATGGAGCACTGGGTGTTATATGCAAACAATGAATCATAGAACACTAATTCAGAAACTAATGTATACTCTATGGATGGAACTGGAGGGGATTATGCTAAATGATAATTTAAAAATAAATGTTTGGTAGAATTTGCCTGTGAAGCCATCTTGTCCCGGGCTTTTTTTTTTTTTTTTTTT